>NC_070605.1:78327303-78627303 GCF_027172205.1 Podarcis raffonei | reverse complement strand
ATGTTGCATCAAACATTATCCCACAATTTCTAGTTCATTTTCCTGTCGCTTCTCACAAAAAGTCTGAAGTGGGTGGGTTTTTTGTGGGGGGACACGCAATTTGGTTGGACAACAGCACAAAACCAGTTTAGTTCTGCAACCTGAATTTGTCAGTATGTGATTGAATCTCACCTGAAAATGGTGACAGTCTGGAATCCTAAACTGAATACAAATGCTTCCCATTTAATAGAATGGGTTAACAACACAATGTTGTTAATTTGCATCTGGATATTTCCTGGGAAAATAAAGTGTTTTCATCTGGCGACATGCACTAAGTGGCATTTGGTAAAAGCAGCTGAAAGATATCTCAGCTGAGTAGAATTTTAACTGTCTCCAGAATATCAAGCAGGATAAACATGCCCTCCACACAGGTGCTCCCCTATAATTACAGTACAGCAAATCCTCCAATCTAACTTTGGCCCAGTGGTTTGATTTCTGCTCCACTTGATGAATTTCGTACAAGACTAGTATAGACATTGGATAGACTAGTACAATTATATGTCTGGGAAGCACTGCTAAAAACACACTGAGCTCTGGGATAAACGAAAATGGGGTAAACGAAGGGCAGTTTTCTTGACCTGCTGCAATTATGTGAAGGTCACAAAAGCAACTCGCTGCCTTTTCTTTTTCTTTTTTGCAGACGTAGCTGCTTTGGTGTTTATAATCACTGCTGATTTCTCCAGATCAAGGGCAACAGAGCCTTACTGCATATTGCATTCTTAACACTGGGGACTGGGGAGTTAAATATATGTGTAGAAAAGCTTCTTTTCCCATCCTCCAGTCAATACCTTGTTAGATTTAGCATATATTCACAGGATGCTAATGCGGAGAATTATCTTACCAGAGGCTTTCTGAGGACGCATCTTCTACGTTAACAGCAATTGCTTCCTGATAATTTTCCCGTTTAGAGATGTAGCAAAAAGAGAAGAAGAAAAAGTAATCATACCAACAAAGAAACCTGTTTAGAGTTGGTCTCATTTCTAATAGTCTGGCTTGCAGTGCAGTCCTTTCTTTAGTACTTCTGAGATGCAGCGCTCTCGAGAGCCTGAAGGTGAAAGATCTTTCTGTGTTACAAACACACAAAAGAGGAAGTGGAGAAGTCGGGAGTGAAAGGGGAAAAATAAATTGCACAAATAAAGATATGGACTAGAATGCAGTGACTGCAATATCCACCTGGCAACATACTCATTCGTCTATATAAATACTTGCACAGAGAAATGTATAGACACATAACACCTGTAGCCATACAAGTACTTCAGTTTGTCACATTTTGAAGATGTCGTTGCTGAAGTCTACTAAGTCTGCACTCAAAGGGTTCAGGAAGCAATAGTGCAAACACACAAACTCTAATACAGAGATCAGTCTGCATTTGGACCCAACCTCTCCTATTCATTGGCACGCAGGTGGCACTCTGGTCTAAACCACAGAGCCTAGGGCTTGCCGATCAGAAGTTGGACGGTTCGAATCCCCACAACAGGGTGAGCTCCCGTTGCTCGGTCCCTGTTCCTGCTCAAAAGCACAACAAAGTGCAAGGAAGTGCGGGAAGGTAAACGGTGTTTCCGTGCGCTGCTCTGGTTCGTCCAGAAGCGGCTTAGTCATGCTGGCCACATGACCTGGAAGCTGTACGCCGGCTCCCTCAGCCAGTAAAGCAAGATGAGTGCCGCAACCCCAGAGTTGACCGCGACTGGACCTAACGGTCAGGGGTCCCTTTACCTTTATCTATCTCCTATTCATTGCAGAGAACCCATTGGAAAGAACAAACTGGCCAAGCATAAAGTAAGACCATTTGGCAAAATAAAAAGCAAATGCTTACATGTGATGATCATGCAAGTGTTTAACAGTGATCTCAGGCATGCATGTTAATGATTTGATTATATAGTACAGTTATCCCAAGTGAAGTAATGCAGACAGCAAGTGCTGTCTCTGTCACCTTTGATAATTTCAAAGCAAGGACTTAGTAAGAAAGGGATATTTCTTTCTTTTTGGTGCCCAGGTTCAGCTCCTGAACATTTGGTAAGATGGCTGATGTGTATGGGAAGATCCTGGTTTAAAAGTGGTAAGAATTCTCTTAGCTCCAGACAGTATATTCCTCACACCTTGTGACATCACTTCTGGGAGGATAAACAGGAAAGCAGAATGGAAATAACTTGCCTGCTTCTTACTTCTTCACACAATCATTCCTTCTGCTGAGCTGAATTTCAGACTTTAGGAGGGTTTGGGCTTTGGGCACCTGAATTAAGAAGCATCCAAATAAGAAGTCCAGTTTTCATGACATGCCCAACACCTGTCAGACGTTAAGGCGCAGAGGACTCTTGCAATTATTTCCGCAACAAACTAATACGGCTACACAATCTCTGGAAGTTGCAGAATGGGTGCATACTGAACCTTCAGATTACCATTTAATTCCAATCTGAATGATGCAGGGATCCACATTTGACTCATATTTATATCACAACATCCTCAGAACACATTATTTGGGCACACAGATCCAAGGTATGTCTTAAGATCCATGCACATTATATGCTGAAGTTGCATGTGCTTTGCTGCAAACACACTGGTGTTTGCCAACATGTACTGTAAAATAGGAAGAAAAAACAGTTGTGAAAACATGTCAGTCAGTATGAAGTCACATCCCAAACCACAACCCTAGTATGTTTTCAAATGTCTACACTTTCCATGAGCCTTGCTCAGGTGTTCTGAATTTGTCAATAATCCAGAGTGGATTGATATGAAAGTCAGAACAGAGTCTACTCAGCTACACACAAAGAGAGAAACTATGCTGCCAGTACAGTTGTTGAAGATGATGTTCAACAAGTATACAACTTTGACAAAAGAAAAAGAGTAAACACAAAAGAAAACAAAAATACAACCATGGACATGAAAGGAATACATGTCATTTTTACAGTACTGAGTCTATATATGGTACACTTTTTAATAGACATTCAATGAAAGAGCACTAGCATCTGTAAACACACAGGCAAGGTTAAGTCGTGGCTGGAAAAAGTAAAACAGAAAAAATACTAGTTAAAGGTGCTTGCAAAAAAAAATCATAATTTGTAGGGGACAATAATAATATGTGGATAACTATAAAGATATGTGTACCAAATGCCCGCATAATCTTCAGGCACCTGTGCAATTATTAAGGCTTTATTAGGGTCCAAATTTAGACTTTCAGATCAAAAGACAGAGGCTGTAACTAGGCACAGTAATAATGACATTCTTCTCCCCCTTTTCCTTGCCGATTATGAGTGCTTCCTGGTAGGTGTTTATTGTGGGATCAATGCTGCTGCTCACATGGGCACGTTTTTCACAGCGCCCACACAACGCCATTGCCATCAACATGCCAGCCTGCATTCTCCCTCTTCCAATTAATCTGGATTCCCTTTCCATGGAAAACCCAGTAATTAAAAAAAATAAATCAAAACCTGTAACCAACAACCTCTTTGCAACGTCTACACGACCCTTTTGCTATTATTAAGCCCCCCCCCCCGACCCTGGAAGTGTTCTTTTATTAGCCATTGGCATTCAAAGTTTTTGGACAGGGCCAGTCCTGCTATAAGGCTGCCTCAGGTGTCTAATTTGTGGTGTCCTGAAACCCAGGAAATCATTAGCTATTCAGTTTAATTCTGTGTGTGTGTGTGTACAGTGGTACCTCGGGTTAAGTACTTAATTCATTCCGGAGGTCCGTTCTTAACCTGAAACTGTTCTTAACCTGAAGCACCACTTTAGCTAATGGGGCCTCCTGCTGCTGCCGTGCCGCCAGAGCACGATCTCTGTTCTCATCCTGAAGCAAAGTTCTTAACCCAAGGTACTATTTCTGGGTTAGCGGAGTCTGTAGCCTGAAGCGTATGTAACCTGAAGCGTATGTAACCCAAGGTACCACTGTATGTGTATATGTATATATACAGTGCTTTTTTTCCTAAAAAAATGTTTACGGGTACTCTCATTTTGACTGAAGAAGATCACCATTTTATAGTTCAAATTGGGAAAAAGAAATACAGTAATTGGACAAAAGTACAAAGATTCACAAAATGTTTAGGGGTATGCGTACCCCTGTGTACCCCCAGAAAAAGCGCTGGATATATATGTGTGTGTGTGTGTACACACACACACACCGAAAACTCCAGGGAGAGGCACTTGAAGGGTTCTTTGCCTCTGGCTCCAAAATGACTTAGTCGGCCATGGTTCGCGGAGGGTGGGCAACCATTTGCCGCTGTGCCTCAGGCGGCAAAAAATATTGGCGGGGGGCGCATCTCACAAGGAACCCAAGCGACGTTCCCGTAAGGAAACGCGGCTGCCCCCGGCGCAGCTGCGCGCGTCAATTTGGTCTTTCCCGTCCCACTTGGGCATATTGGGGTCCGTTCTCCTCAGCCCCAACTTGCAGAAGACTTTTGAGGGAGAAGCTGCTCGCTAAGCCTTGGGCGAGAGTTGTGCCGCGGGAGACCATATGGGTGCGGCGCGGGAGAGGGAGAGGGAGAGACAGAGCGAGCAGTAGCAGCGGGTGCGCGCGCGCACACACCCCGAGAGACCACCGGCAGCATCCCCCAGTTTCGAGCGAGGAGCCCCACCCGGGCGCGCGCTCGCTCTCTCTCTCTCTCCCTGTGCGCAAGGGGTTGCCCGCGTGCGTCCAAGTCTCCTCGGCCGCCCTTTCCCTCGAACAATGAGCAGGGGCCGCGCGCGCCACCACCCACCCCTCCCCTCTTCTCCCGTCCCTCATCGCTTCCCTCCCGCCCACAGCCCGGGACTAGGAGCCGGCGGAAGCAGCAGCAGCAGCAGCAGCTGCGGCAGTTCCCACCCCTCAGCAGCCACACAGAGACACCGGCAGCAGCAGCAGCAAGACACGGCAACGGCGCCGGGTTTGGTTCAGTATGTCCACCACCGCTCGGCGCCGGCGGCGACCGAGGCTTGCAGCGGCCAGCCGGCAGCAGCAGCGGCTGAGCTTCCCGGGTCTTTAACTTGACCCTCTGCCGCCGCCGCCGCCTCCTTCTCCTGAGGTAGGGGAGGCAATGGTAATGAACTGACCCGGCGGCAGTGGCCAACAACCCAGCCTTCTTCGGCGCTCCCCACTCACGGTAAGGAGCGGCGAGGGAAGCGCGCGCTTTTCTCACCCTGCCGCCCACACACACAAACACCCGCCGTCCCGGGAGGCGGCGAAGTGAAGTCGACCCAGTCACAACAAACAGCAACAACCAACACAATATTTTCCAAAGGAGTCGAGGGAGAGAGAGAGGCGCTGCTCTTTGCCCAGGGAAGGAGAGGCAGGCAGGAGCGCGCGCGCGCGCGGTGGAGCCACACAGCGTGCAACCTTCACGGCCATGTGCAAGGAGGGGAAAAGGCGGGGGGGGGGCGGGAGCCGGGGTCAGAAGCGGGAGTCGCCCAGACAAGGGAGCTGTTTTTTGGGGGGACGGACTAATAATGCAGTGCCATTGAAGTGGGGAGGGCGTGGGAGATAGGAGGAGTTGACAGTTGGGCGGCTGGCAGGCAGCAGGAGGAGCTGGGGGAGGGGGCTGCCTGCGTGTGTATGGGGGGGGGGGAGAAGCTGGTTGGCGCGTGCATTAAAGGGACCCGACTCCCCCCCCCCCGCTAGTTTCCCTCGAGGAGCAGCGAAGGAGGAGAGATCTGCTGTCTAAAGCGAAGCTTCGGTTGCTGCTGGGTCTTTGAGGAATTCCTAGAATGTGGTA
This sequence comes from Podarcis raffonei, assembly GCF_027172205.1. Classification (NCBI taxonomy): domain Eukaryota; kingdom Metazoa; phylum Chordata; class Lepidosauria; order Squamata; family Lacertidae; genus Podarcis; species Podarcis raffonei. The sequence goes on along the minus strand of NC_070605.1, from coordinate 78,621,583 downwards.
CGTTGCTGGGTTTTCTTTCTGCACACCCCTCCCTTCCGTGTGTGTGTGTGTGTGTGTGTGTATCTCTATATGTGCACGCGAGAATTCTTCGCCAAAGGGAAAGGCGTTCTTTTTTAACCCCCCCCCCCCGCTAATGAGGGAGATGCTGCCTTTATTTCCCCCCCGAAATGGAACATCGCCGCCCAGGCTTGGCAACAGCAGCACCGGAGCGAGCGAAGTGGCCCCCGGCGCAGCGAGCACACGCACTCTTTTCTCTCACACCGAGATTGTGGCAGCTTGCAAAGTGCGTGGGAGATCAGAAGTATTTTGCCCTCTGGCTCTCCGAAGAGAAGTGCGGCCGTTTCTTTCTTCCTCTCTCTCTGCCTTTTAATAACCCGGCGCTTTTGTGTGCAGGGAAACGCAAGCCTCATTCAAGGAACGGGCTAAGTTGTCCTGCAAATCTCCCAGAGCTTCAGTGATCTTGAACATGAGAACCGGAGGGAGCCGAGATTGGTTCGACTCCTAATCCCTCTCGTATAAATGCAATTTGAGGAGGGTGTGTGTGTGTGTGTGTGTGTGTGTGTGTTGTTGTTGTCGTCGTCTTCGTTGAGACCAGTTCCTAAACTATTTTATTTATTTATTTTTGCTAATGTTTAGTGGAGCCCAGCCTTTTTGTGTTTTGTTTCCAGACTTCTGCGGCTTACAGTAGGCAGTGTGGTTATTTATTTATTTATTTATTTAGTGAGACTTGGCTGTTCAAAGAGTTGAATAGATATGTTTAGAGAAGCAGTGCTTTCCAAGAATTTAAATGAGGTCTTTTTTCTTTTTTTTTAATGGCTTTCCAGGACTTTTCTATTAGCTCTCGTTGTTTTCTCTGGCTGACCTTTCGGTAGTTTAGCAACTGCATTGAATTCTAAGACAGAAGTATATGGTCACACAAACATTTTGTTGTGCATCTTTTGTTTGTTTTTCTGTGCAACTGGAAATATTTATCACAATCACCATGGTGGGAAATATTTGCATTTAACAATATGATTTACAGTTATAATAAAAACAATAACAATATGCTCTAATACCAGCTTTTCCTTCAATCATATGTTTTGTGTTTTCATAAAATGTTTATGTGTTTTAGAATGGTATAGTCGAATTACAAGGACAGAAATTATTTAGATTGCGAGCCTTGTTACTTACATGCTTATGATTGCACTGAGGTCACAGGTTACATGACTGTTCACATGTTTCACTCAACACAGAGACATACTGTCTCCACACATGTACAAGTGTTTGTTCATTTGCACAGTTAGACTGATATGTACAGAGACTGTGCACTGGTTGAATATTGCATGTGAATTACTGAATGAGTGTGCAGCTTAACTATCTCTGTATTTGTACATTGAATGTCCATCTAGACATGTTTACTCAAAAGTAAGCCCCATTGAATTCAATGATCTTTACTTCCAGCCATAGTTTCTGTTTTCAAGCATTTGAACTTCAATCCTAAACACTTTGACTTTGAAGCAGTTTCTATTGATGACAGTAGTTCTGTTGAGAATACATTATATGGAAATAAGCTTCCCTGAAATTAATGGGTTTCATTGCAAGTGAAACTACTCAAGTTTTAAGGCTCAGTAAGCACTTTGGGGGGTATCTCTGTGTTAAAATTAAAATTAAACCAGGATTTCTTTCAAGAAGAACCATTGCACTGTTGCTTTTTAATAGTTGAAGAAAATAGCTCAGATAATTTTTGAGGAATCATTTCAAGTGATGGGGGAAAGTGTATTCTAATTTTAGAACTGAACTCTTTTTCTTTTTCAAGAAAATGCCAATCACTTCACTAAAATGCCTGGGAGTTTAAAGTTGAAATTGGACATGGAAATAGCTAGTACTCAGCAGAAGTGCTTTGAATCTTCAGAGAAGATTTGCCATGATTGGGGCTGAGTTAAAGAACCTGTAGAAAAATCACATGCTGTGAATGTGTGGACTACTTTGCAAGAGGTTTTCCCCTCAGAGCTCATAAACCGCACAACTAAGGGAAACTGTGATGCATGCATGAATGGTAAGATTTCATTGTGTAGCATTGCACTGTAAGTTAGGAATGGAAGTCATTCTGCGCAGTATCTGGATGTGCAGACGAGATATGAGCTGTAAATACACTTGGGTGCATCTGCATTTCTATCCTACTTTTCCTCTCGGGAGCTCAAGGCACAGTGTAAATGGTCCTCCCTTCCTTTTATTCTCCCAGCAACCCTGGGAGGTAGGCTAGCCTGAGAAACAAGAGGTCCAAGTCACCCACTGGATGGCTCAGTATGGATTTGAAACTGGGTGTTCCAAGTCTTAAACGTTAGACTACGTACTATAGATTTAGGAAGCCCTGGTCTATATTAAAGATGGTTAATGGGAGCAACTGTATAATTTTGGTATAAAAGTTTGGGTCAGAGCTTCGAGATAGGAGGTCTTATATTCGATAAACTTTGTAGGAGAAAGCCCTATGAACCTTTTGATCATACACAGTTTATGATATTTGCATTTCTCCCAGTAGTTCCACATACAGTGGTACCTTGGGTTACATACGCTTCAGGTTACATAGGCTAACCCAGAAATAGTACCTCGGGTTAAGAACTTTGCTTCAGGATGAGAACAGAAATCGTGCTCCGGTGGCGCAGCAGCAGCAGGAGGCCCCCATTACCTAAAGTGGTGCTTCAGGTTAAGAACAGTTTCAGGTTAAGAACGGACCTCTGGAACGAATTAAGTACTTAACCTGAGGTACCACTGTATATGGAAAGCAAATTTATAAGATGTGTGAACTGTCGAATCTTATGTTTCAGAATTTCTGTGAACTTGAGGTAGAAGACCTGTGAGATTCCTTATCAGTATCATGAATCGCCTGCCCACCCAATAAATATAGTATTAGAGCCTATAGCATTGTGAGATACTATCAAGGTCAGGTTGCACATCAAGACGATTGGCGTCATATATGTACTTCCATTTTATGAATGTTGTTTACCAGTAATAATGGCATCTTTATTCATTTGCATGGATGCATGTTGCTTCTGGAAGTATACACGATGCATTTGTTTATGCATATAGTGCAAGGCATACTCCTGTAGGCGCAGTGTTTTGTACATAAACTTTATATAACCTTTCAAGTCTTTAGTTAACATGTTAACTTAGTTAACATGTACTAAGTACACTGGAACACGAACGCAAGATACAAGGTTTTTCTTCTTTGCAAAGATTTTCAGTGGAAGACCGTATATTTGCATTTGTGTATCTTAGGGCTCATTCACACATGCATGTTGACTCGTTGACTGCAACACTGTGATGACTGGCATGTGTGAATCACAGATTCATGTCCATTCACATGCTTACAAGAGTAAGCAAGCATTGAATGTACAGTGGTACCTCGGGTTACATACGCTTCAGGTTACATACGCTTCAGGTTACAGACTCCACTAACCCAGAAATAGTACTTCAGGTTAAGAACTTTGCTTCAGGATGAGAACAGAAATCGTGCTCTGGCGGCGCAGCGGCAGCGAGAAGCCCCATTAGCTAAAGTGGTGCTTCAGGTTAAGAACAGTTTTGGGTTAAGAACAGACCTCCGGAACAAATTAAGTACTTAACCCAAGGTACTGTGGGTTAAACCACAGAGCCTAGGGCTTGCCAGTCAGAAGGTCAGCGGTTCGAATCCCCGCAACAGGGTGAGCTCCCCATGCTCGGTCCCTGCTCCTGCCAACCTAACAGTTCAAAAGCATGTCAAAGTGCAAGTAGATAAATAGGTACCACTCCGGCGGGAAGGTAAACAGCATTTCCGTGCGCTGTGCTGGTTCGCCAGAAGCAGCTTAGTCATGCTGGCCACATGACCCGGAAGCTGTACGCCGGCTCCCTCGGCCAATAAAGCGAGATGAGCACCGCAACGCCAGAGTCGGTCACGACTGGACCTAATGGTCAGGGGTCCCTTTACCTTTACCTTTACCACTGTACATGAGTGAAACTAGAACTCTTAGTTACAGTATGAGACACTCAGTGTTTATATCATTTGTTCTAATGCATGAACTCTGGTTTCAGAGAGCATCCATGTTTGTAGATGGGTCACAAGGATCTACATGGAGGTGTGATGTTATGCTAAACTACTAAACATATTTGAGAGCAAATAACGTTTGTGGCAATCTTTTCCTGGGGTGAGAGGTATATGCAGAAACAAAAGGTCTTTGTGAACAGCTTGATTGACTCCACTGACCAGTGGAACTGACCTCTGGTTGGAAAGGGATGATGAGAAGTTACTTGCTGAACTTGGCAGAAGGGAGAGCAGGAAACTTGGCATGGTGCAATGTACTCAATGGAATTGGCATGGACAGCATCAATAGGAAAAGGAACATGGGAGGTTTTGATTTAAGTAAGGAAACCTAAACCCATTTTCTTTAGGTGGATACTACTTAATCGTTGTAGGGACGCGGGTGGCGCTGTGGGTTAAACCACAGAGCCTAGGACTTGCCAATCAGAAGGTTGGCAGTTCGAATCCCCGCAACGGGGTGAGCTCCTGTTGCTTGGTCCCTGCTCCTGCCAACCTAGCAGTTCAAAAGCACATCAAAGTGCAAGTAGATAAATAGGAACCGCTCCAGCGGGAAGGTAAACAGCGTTTCCGTGCACTGCTCTGGTTCGCCAGAAGTGGCTTAGTCATGCTGGCCACATGACCCGGAAGCTGTACGCCGGCTCCCTCGGCCAGTAAAGCGAGATGAGCACCGCAACCCCAGAGTCGGCCACAACTGGACCTAATGGTCAGATGTCCCTTAACCTTTACCTTTACTTAATCGTTATAGTTCTATTAAGGAGTCTGTGCCACACACCCTTTCTGTAGCAATTCTGTTGTCCCTTCTCATGGTGGTAAAGTGTACCTGAAGTGATTTGAAGAACCAAGGTTTTATATTTTATTTTAGCAACGAGTTTGGGTAATTTAACAGGGTTTCATGATATGGTGGTTTAGACCGTTTCACTGCCTCTGGGTCTGAACTGGGTCTGAACTGAAGCAGTGCTGGGACAGCATGTGGATATTGGTTTAGCCTTCTTTGTTGACTTGTTTCTGCAGGTGTGGAATAAGATCTGAGTCTTTGCTTTTCATTTCTTTAAGACTACACACTGGCCCAGTTCACACATAACACTAAGCCTAACAATGGCTTAGAGCAAACAAGAGAATGTGTGGATTCTCAGAGAAAATCTGCCTTCCCTGATACCCAGGCCTTAGCCATGGTTTGGCTTAGCATTATGTCTGAACTCAGGCTCATGGTTTTGTCTTGCTTCAGAGCAACTGCAAATGGTAAACCAAAAACAAACCTTGATTGCAGCTTCTGATTTGTCTGAAGTGAGGCAAACCATGAGCCTGGGTTCAGGTATAATGCAAAGCCAAACCATGGCTTAGGACCTTAGGTGTATTAAATGCAGTGACAGCAGGACCAGGGGAGGAGTGCAGTGTCTGTGATTTTCACTCTGAGCATCTGCATGTTTGCTCATTCACACTAAGTCATGGCTTGACTTGGCCTTAGGTGGGAACTGGGTCATTGTGCACTTGCTAATGAAAGTTATCTTATACAGCATTTCCCATGCATTGATATAGTAGACCATATTATAGATGGTGCTAAAAATGCTGTAGGGGACAAGAACTCTTGTAATCCCCGTATTTCTGAATACTTTACCTCAGATTTAAGGCAAAGATCGCACCATTCTCAAATACCTGCATGGCTGCTTTTCTGTGCGGAGTGGTACTGGTTGTCTCTTGGACTGGTAGTTCTTGAGCCTTGGGTATGTTTGTCAATAATGTATTTCAGAAACGTTCTGTGTTTATTACTGGCTATGTTAAAAAATATCCAAAACAGTTTTGTATTTTTTCAAATTAGAGGCCTGAGGACAACACCTTTCTTTCTGACAAGTGCTTGGCAGCCCTCCTTATCTTCCTTAGAAAACATTTCCCCAAATATTACATCCTTATTGGCAATTTTTGGACTTTAGCGTTACCCAGAAGCCTCCCTCATGATTTGGCAGTGAGATAAATGAACTCGGAGCACACAGACCTCATCCTTTATGAGGCTAAGATGTAGTTCTGTGTTTGCTAGATGGTGCAGCCAATTACTAGGCATTCCTTTCCTATGCTTCCTCTTGGTCACAGGGAGAGAGTCTTCCTATTACTTTAAAAACTTGTCCCTGTAGGATACTGACATAGGTATGCATCCATAATGAAAGGTAGCCAGATATCAAAGCTCTTGGAAGACTAGGTTTCAAGGCTAGCACCTGACAGATAAGTAGAGTTGTGGATTCCAGTTTCCAAAAGGTGTTGTTTACTAACTGAATGGCAGGGTGTAATTTGGAAGGTGTGACTGTGTCATAGAGATGAAGCACACCTGCTAAAACTGTTCCCTGCTACACAGATTTTGAAGAACAGGGACTTCTTTCATGTCACAAATTGGCAGCAATGCCAGGGAAAATCTGTTCTTTTGCAGTAGTTCACTTCAAGCATGCATCTATAGTTAACATTATGCTATGCATGTGTCGAACACTTTCCCAAAGACATCATCGAATCTGCAAGAAGCAGTGAGGGGAAGGGACTTGACCATGGATGTTTATGTCAATAGATTGATTCTTTGCTCAAAAAAATGCTAACACCTCTGTCAAAGGTCTTTGATCCGGTGAGCGTTGACATAAATAGTTACAATCACTTTGCGATTGCTTTGTTGAAAAACGGTAAAGAAAATAAAAACCACTGTTGGTACTTTCAACTGGTTTTGCTTTTGTAAGTCAGTGTAAAATTCTCTGCACATTTTTAACATGCATGAGAAGAATGGCAGAGAAGGGATGGCTGAGAAGGAATTAAAACACACATGTGGTACCTTCCGCTTGTCTTTCCACAAAATGTCAAAATAGTCTTCCACAACTTGGTTAATTTGTTTTGTAAATGGCTTGTTAGGTATCGTTTGATCTTTGTCTGGTTTAATTATCAAAGATCAGCATGGCAGTCTATATATGCTATTGAGCTACAATAATTATATTCAGCCCCTAAAATGAGCATTTATTTGTTTAGGAGCAAGCTTGTACATAATGCACCATAAACCTTAAACGTTTCTCATCCTTAATTGTTGCAGTTTTGGTACATACAATTAAAGTGTGTGAGAGAGGGAGTTTGTTTTGCACTGCTTAAAAGAAAAGAAAGATAAATGCCACTGGATGTAATTTTTGAAGCTGTGTTATTTAAACAAATATTTTGTAGTTAATTATACACTATACTACATATTTAGGAGCTGCAGCAAGGTTTCCTGGAACTTGAGTTATTTATAACTATAGTGGGTTTCTCAAAATAATCAAGTGAGGTTCCCATCTTTCAGGCTCAGATACGTTTATTTGTAATCATGTTTGCTAAAAAGTCAGATGTCTTTATTCTTTCTCTCTTTCCCTTTGCCGCACTCGGCTATGACTACAGCAGCAGTCCTATGCACATTTACGGGGGAGTAAGTTCTGCTGAAATCAGTGGGGCTTCAGATTTTACGTGCATGGTAAGAAAAAATACCCAATATGGTACTCTGCAGATAAAAGCAACCCTAGTTGGTAGTGACATGTAACAAGCTGTATGGAACAAAATAAACAGGCTGTAATCAGCAAAATTTTGAGGGTGTGCAAAACTAAATCACCCTCTCCCCAAAAAAAATGGTGGAGAGGGTGATATTTGGACCCCACGCCCAATGTTGTCACTAAGTCGGCACCTTCACACTGCCACATAATACATCTAGAGCTGGGCGATACATCGATATATCGTCCAAAACCGGTTTGAAGTCCATATCGTGATATCGGTTTCATAATTTTTGACCGGGCAATATATTGCAAATCATGGAGTGTTTGTGTATGTGTGCTATGCAAAAATCATCATGCGGGAAAAACTGTGAAGTCAGCCAATGCCTCTACAGAGCTCCATCCTTACTTCCTGATATATCAGTATATTGCGATGTTTAGCTGGTGATATATTGTGATGTATGCTGTAGATTTGGGTTTGTGTAATATGTGTGTTTGTGCACAAAGATGCAGATAAACTCATGAGTTCTTGAATATATGGATCTTTGTCCCATTGTAAAGCTGGGTGTTTTATTTTTTATTTTAGTTTTTGATACTTAGTTTTTATTGTTTGTTTGTTTAACTTGCATTCTGCGTTCCTCCCAAAGGTGCCCAGTGTAGCAAACACATTTGCAATAAAAAGCGATGTAACTAAAAAAACAAAACCAAAAAACATGGATACATTAAAAAAAAGCATATAAAAGCATTTAAAAACAATAAACAGGGGGGAAATGTTGAACAAAATTTTAAAGCGGCAGATTGTTATGTCCGGATAGGCCAGCTGAAAGAGAAAGGTTTCCAGCAAGCATCTTAAACGGTGAAGTGAGGGTGCCTGCCTATCATCAAGAAGCAAGGAGTTCCTGTGCCTCACTGATGTGGTCCAAAGGAAAGCAGAGCAATGCATTTTGCCGGAAGGAGGCGTACAAGGTGCTATCCAACCACCTTAGGGACTCTAATCCGGATTTGTGTAGGGTTCACTTCTCAGCTTTTTCTTTTCCCAGAGAAATAATGGATCAGAGATATGCTTCCTAGATGGGCTACCTTCCGGGTAGACCAGCCCCCATCTGCCCCTCACTTCCCTCACTACAGCATGTCCATAAAACTGCCTTCTTGACCAAGTATTGGTCTCACCTGCTTGATCTGTTGACGTCTGTCTTCACGTGCGGAGGAAGTTCCTAACTCACCAAGGGTTTGAGACCCATCAGCTACCCTCACTTGGTTCAGCCAGCCAGTTGGAGCCATTCCCGGAGTGTGGCCACTGTGTCATCCTGACAGCTTCTAGGAGCCACAGGTGAGAGCTGAGTGGAGGGTGAGGACTAAAGGTGGACAAACTACATCAGAAGGAACATGGTGTGTCCCCCACCAGAGGTACTACCCCTCCCCTAACATCCCATACCCCCCAACCCCCCTGAATATATATAGAGAGAGGGGGGGAGTTTCTCAGGATGTCATGGACTTCATTGATGCTTTATATATTTTTAAAGATCAGTTTTTAAAGATCAGTTATTGGTGTGGTTACAAAGATTCCCTCCCCATGACGTGAACAAGAGTTTTTACAATCAACCTTCAAGGTGAATTTCATGCTTAGGGGTCTTGTCCCCTCGCAAAGAATTCAGGCCCAAGTGCAATAAGACACGGGAGAATTTATTTACTCTTAAAAACTGAGCTGCACTGTTACAGTGTTATCTGCCCAAAAAACATCTTTATCCCACCTTTCTGCTAAGAGTGGCTTCCGAGAAGGTTTACAGATTCAATTTTAAAGCCATCAAATGACAAAAACTAATTAAAAGTTCCAGATCTCCATATCTTTCCAAACCTCCAAACTTTGATGTAATTATCCTTAAAGAGATTACTATTCCTATTTGTTAATCAGATACCCAGATATTTTGTTTTCTTCACTATTGCCAGACCTGATGTTTCCTGTAAATAATCTCTTTCCTGTGTTGACATGTTTTTTGCTAGCATGTTGGTCTTACTTTTATTTAATTCGAATCCTGCGACCTTTCCAAATTCTGATATTCTTTCTAAAAAATTTGGCACACTTTCCACCGGATCTTCAGTTGTTATTATCAAGTCATCTGTGAAGGCCTTTATCTTATGCGATTTCCCCCGAACAGTTATACCCTTTATTTCTTTGTCTTTTCTAATTGTGATCATTAAGAATTCCAAAACCATTATAAACAGTAGGGGCGAAAGAGGACAACCTTGTCTAGTCCCTTTATTTATTCTGATTTCCTATGTCATCTCGTTGTTGATAATTAACTTAGCTCTTTGTTCTTTGTATATTGCCTCTATGCCCCTGCTGAAATTTTCTCCAACTCCTATCCTCTTCAATGATCTTTTCATAAACTTCCAAGAGACACCATCGAAAGCCTTCTCCATGTCGATTAGCATTAAGATAGCATTTTTAGCCGATCCTATTTATAAGTACTCCAAAATATCAGTAATATTCCTTGTATTGTTATGCATGTGTCGACCCAGTAGAAAGCCTGATTGATCTCTGTTTATTACTTAATTTAGTACTTTTTTTAACCTATCAGCCAGAATGCTCGCAAATATTTTATAATCATTGTTTAATAGAGATATAGGTCTGTAATTGTTTACTGACGTTCTATCTGATCCTTGTTTGGGTATCAGCGTGATATATGCTTCTTCCCAGGACTTTGGTATTTTCCCTTCTTTCAATATACCATTTAGTATAATTTTCATTGGTTCCAATAGCACATCTTCTAATTTAATTAAAATTATCATTACTAGGTAGAATATCTGTGGTTAAAATGAGCATCCTGCCCAGGATGATATTCTTATTTCAAATGATACCAATAATTGGTGGGGTAGGATGCTTTAAACAATGGGGGAAAAATCTAACCAAATTTATTTGGCAATATAAAACATCGAAAATTAAATATAAATTACTAAAAGATAGTAAAAAACACAGGTTTGTCATTACCTGACTTAAATTTATACTATGATGCAGCATGCTTCATGTGGTTGAGAGAATGGCTAACGTTAGAAAATGGTGACCTATTGGATTTGGAGGGGTTTGATAATTGTTTTGGATGGCACGCTTACCTAGGGTATGAGAAAGTGAAGGTGCACAGAGGTTTCCTTAATCAGGTCATAAGAAAATCATACAAAACTTGGGAGAAATACAAAGAACTTTTAGAACCCAAAGTACCCTGGTGGCTGTAACCCATAGAATTGTTAACGATTAAGAAGAAAAACATGGGAACAAATTGGGCCAGCTATAGGGATTTGCTAAAAGAGAAGAATAATAAACTAAAATTAAAGGATTATGAAGAAATGAAACACCACCTAACAGGGTGAATTCAATATCACCAGCTACCAGTAATCAATATCAATATCACCAGTAAATTTAATGAAGACAAAAGAAATAAAGGATTTGCGACAGAAGTCTTACTATTGGCAAAAAATTATTACAAAGCAAAGTAAAAGTAATTTCTAAAATGTACAGATTATTGTTAGAGTGGGAGGTTAAAGACGAACAAATTAAAGAAGTAATGATAAAATGTGCCATAGACTTGGGTAAAAACATTCAGATAACACAATGGGAAAAACTTTGGAGGGGAAACCGGAAGTTCGCTTTCTCCCAGGTAGACACTTGTCTGACAATACGAGGAATATAATTAACATTTTGGAGAAATTGCAAGTGAACATTAATACTAAAGCAGTTTTAATTTTTGTAGATGCAGAGAAAGCCTTTGATAATATTTCTTGGGGTTTTATGAAGAAAAATCTTCAAGGGATGGGGGTTGGTCAAGGGTTTGAAAATGGTATAAGTGCAATTTACTCAGAACAAAAGGCTAAATTAATAGTTAATAACGTGGTGACAGAGGAATTTAAGATAGAGAAAGGTACACGACAAGGCTGCCCAATTTCCCCATTGCTTTTTATTTCGGTCCTGGAGGTTTTGCTAAATATGATTAGAAGGGACCGTCTGATTAAAGGTATACAGGTCGGAGCCAAACAATATAAACTGAAAGCTTTTGCAGATGACTTAGTATTGACGTTACAGGAGCCAGAATCTAGTACTAAAAGAGTATTAGAACTAATTCAAGAATTTGGTCATGTGGCAGGATTCAAGTTGAACAAGTTAAAAACTAAAGTTCTCGAGAAAAATTTAACACCAATTGAGAAAGAGAGGTTTCAGAAGGAGACAGGCCTAACACTGGTTAAGAAAGTAAAATACCTGGGGGTTAATATGACTGCTAAGAACTTAAACTTATTTAAAGACAATTATGAGAAATGTTGGTCAGAAGTGAAAAAGGACTTAGAAATATGGTCAAATTTGAAGCTTTCCTTGTTGGGTCGAATTGCTGTTATAAAGATGAATGTATTGCCAAGAATGTTGTTTTTGTTTCAATCATTGCAAATTTTGGACAAAATGGACTATTTCAAGAAGTGGCAGAGAGATATTTCTAGATTTGTCTGGCAGGGCAAGAAGCCCAGAATAAAATTTAAAATACTAACTGATGCAAAGGAAAGAGGTGGATTTGCCCTGCCAGCCCTTAAACTTTATTATGAATCAGCAGCATTCTGCTGGTTGAAAGAATGGCTGCTTCTTGAGAACACAGACATTTTGGATTTAGAAGGTTTTAATAATGTTTTTGGGTGGCATGCATATTTGTGGTACGGCAAGGTTAAAGCACATAAAGCATTTAAAAACCATATTGTCAGGAAAGCATTGTTTAATGTCTGGATGAGATATAAAGACTTACTTGAAAATAAAACCCCAAGGTGGTTGTCACCGATGGAAGCAAAGGCTCAGAAAAAGCTCAATATGGAGGCCAAGTGGCCAAAATATTGGGAAATTTTGGAGCAAGAAGGAGACAAATTGAAATTGCAGAGTTTTGAGAAATTAAAAGACAACGTGCGAGACTGGCTTCACTATTACCAAATAAGAGAGGCTTATAATTTGGACAAAAAAAATGGCTTCCAGGTGGAAAAGTCAAAATTGGAAACAGAACTGCTAGATCCCAAAACAAAGATACTTTCAAGAATGTATAACTTGCTGTTAAAATGGAGCACTCAGGATGAAACGGTTAAATCTGCTATGATTAAATGGGCACAAGATGTTGGACATAACATTATGTTTGCTGACTGGGAACAGTTGTGGACCACAGGTATGAAATTTACGGCATGTAATGCCTTAAGAGAGAATATTATGAAAATGATATACAGGTGGTACATGACACCAGTCAAGCTTGCAAAAATATATCATTTGCCCGATAATAAACGTTGGAAATGTAAAGAAAATGAAGGTACATTCTTTCACCTTTGGTGGACGTGCCCAAGGATTAAGGCTTTCTGGGAGATGATCTATAATGAAATGAAAAAGGTATTTAAATATACCTTCTTGAAGAAACCAGAGGCTTTTCTCCTGGGCATAGTCGGCCAATTGGTGCCAAAGAGGGACAGAACTTTCTTTATGTATGCTACAACAGCAGCAAGAATACTTATTGAAAGTATTGGAAGACACAAGATTTACCCACCCTGGAAGAGTGGCAGATGAAGGTGATGGACTATATGGAACTGGTGGAAATGACTGGCAGAATCCGAGACCAGGGAGAAGAGTCGGTGGAAGAAGATTGGAAGAAATTTAAAGACTATCTGCAGAAGTATTGTAAAATTAATGAATGTTAAAATGATGTTGGATTGAAATTAAGTGGCATTAGCAACAAGGGTAATAAGAATATGTAAAAATGGACTGATAATGGATGAAAATATACAGTTACAATATGTTAAGATATAGAGTTAAGATAAATGAAAGAGGGTAAGGATTTGCTGAACTGACTATGTGAACGGGAATACAAAAAAGGGAGGTGTGAGGAGGTCAAGGAAACAAATAAATGAGTTTAAAGATATGGAAAAAATGGATTTGTTTTTAACTTTTTTCTATTTATTTCTTTTTTGTATTTTGTATTTTCTTTTTTTTTCTATGTATTTTTGTATTTTTTGTATTGATTCTTTTCTTTCTTGTCTTTTTTTCTTATCTTGTTAACCTTTGCTTTTTGTAAAATCTTAATAAATATCTTATAAAAAAAAGTAAAAGTAATTTCTAAAATGTACAGATTATTGTTAGAGTGGGAGGTTAAAGACGAACAAATTAAAGAAGTAATGATAAAATGTGCCATAGACTTGGGTAAAAACATTCAGATAACACAATGGGAAAAACTTTGGAGGGGAAACTGGAAGTTCACAGCATGTGAAGCTATAAAAGAAAATATGATAAAGATGTTCTTTAGGTGGTATTTGACACCTACAAAAATCTGTAAAATGTATAAAACTAAATCCAACTTATGCTGGAGGTGCAACCGATCAGAAGGCATGCTTATACACATGTGGTGGCAATGTGAAAAAGTTAAGGGCTTCTGGGACTTGGTTTTTGAAGAAATGAAGAAAATCTTTAGATATAATTTGGGGGGGGGGGCGGGAACAGAAGCCTTCTTGCTGGGAATAAATGATATAGATATACCCAGAGAATACAAGAATCTATTCTTGTATGCTGTGGCGGCAGCTAGAATCCTGATCGCAAAAAAATGGAAAAAAAGAAACAATTCCATTTAAATGAGAATGGCAAGATAACTTATTCAGTTACATTGAACTAGCCAGGCTGACAGACATGATCAGGGGCCACAGCAAACAAAAACTTCAGAAAGACTGGGGAAAATATAGTTATTATCTGAAGAAGCAATGCCTGCATATTACTTCTTGGACTTGTTTTAATTAACTTCTGTAAACTGATGTGGGACGCAGGTGGCGCTGTGGGTTAAACCACAGAGCCTAGGACTTGCCGATCAGAAGGTCGGCGGTTCAAAAGCACGTCAAAGTGCAAGTAGATAAAGAAGTACCGCTCCGGTGGGAAGGTAAACGGCGTTTCCGTGCTCTGCTCTGGTTCGCCAGAAGCGGCTTAGTCCTGCTGACCACATGACCTGTAAGCTGTACACCAGCTCCCTCGGCCAATAAAGTGAGATGAGCGCTGCAACCCCAGAGTCGGTCACGACTGGACCTAATGGTCAGGGGCCCCTTTACCTTTAAACTGATGTACGGTTAGAATAAAAGGTAAAGGTACCCCTGCCCGTACGGGTCAGTCGTGTCCGACTCTAGGGTTGTGCGCCCATCTCACTTAAGAGGCCGGGAGCCGGCGCTGTCCGGAGACACTTCCGGGTCACGTGGCCAGCGTGACGAAGCTGCTCTGGCGAGCCTGCACCAGTGCAGCACACGGAAACGCCGTTTACCTTCCCGCTATAAAGCGGTACCTATTTATCTACTTGCACTTAGGAGTGCTTTCGAACTGCTAGGTGGGCAGGAGCTGGGACCGAAAGACAGGAGCTCACCCCGCCGCGGGGATTTGAACCGCCGACCATGCGATCCACAAGTCCCAGGCGCTGAGGTTTTACCCACAGCGCCACCCGCGGTTAGAATAAAGACAATCAAAATGGAAAGTTTAAAAAGAAGATTAAAGAAAGCAGATTACTATGGTTGATATTAGACCCACGTAGAGGACATATCTTTATTTTTTGAGATACGTTATTTTTTCTTTTTTTCTTATTTATTTTTTCTATTTTTATTTTCACGTTTATATATTATTTGTATTTTGTTTGAAATATATTGTATGTCTATGTGTTGTTTTCTGTATGTTTGTCAGCATATAAATAAACTATATATACAAAAGAAACCACTACTTAAACGTTAAAGTGAATACAAGAAATAAAAAGGCATTTTAAAAGACCGCCGTGAAACAAAATGAATTGTGCGCTAAGTATTGTTAAAAGCACAGGCAAAATAGGACAGACTTTACCTGGCACCTAAAAATAGTAGCAGTGTTACCAGGCAAACTCACAGTTTGGGTACTACCAGTCCCTGTGTCCAGTAGCCACTCATTAATTAATGGTGAACATATACAGAGAATTCTGGCAGACCTTTAATTGGCTGACAGGCTCCTAGGACAGCAGTTGGTCCTTTAGCATGGTACAAACCACGTAAACCTTTGCAGTATGGTAAATGTGGGGTTTTTTGCCACTTCTGCAGGATATTGCAATATAGATGTGAGAATACAAACAACGCTAACATTTCAAACACCAGTGTGATAGTACAGTCATACCTCATGTTATGGACGCTTCAGGTTACTTCTTTTCAGGTTGCGTCCCTCGGCGACCCGGAAGTTACTTCCGGGTTTTGCCGCTCGCGCATGTGCACAAGCTCCAAATTGTGCCGCACACCTGCGCAGATACAGCGCTTCAGGTTGCACTCTTTTCAGGTTGCGAACGGGCCTCTGGAACAGATCCCGTTCGCAACCAGAAGTACCACTGTAATAATAATTTATCTTAATACTTAGGTGCGAAAGTAATTACTTTGTTCCTGTTCTCTTATGCTCATTGCTTTCACGGGGGAGAGCTAGGTAGGCAGTATAGAGTATATTGATTCTGCTGGGTCTTACGTCCGGAACAGGTCTTCTAACACCTAACACTGCCTGTCAAAACCATATTATAACAAACCCTGGTTCTGTGTTTGTGATTTCCAAGCATTCATTTCAATTCTAGTGCCAAGCTCCTAAGATACCAACCCTATCCTTGACATACAGCCTGCTGCAGAGATGGGGAACCTGTGCCCCCGCCCCAAGATGATGTTGGCCTCCAACTCCCATCATCCCTGACACTGGAGCAGTGTATCCATCACAAAGTGCAAAGAGTAAGTATGCACTAGGGGCTGCTTCTGTACTGCTGCCATTGGTGAAAGCAGTGGGGAGTGCAGCCATTTTGAGCTGGGGAAACACCACATGTTCCATCCTCTTCATTCCTCTTGTAGACCATTCATAAGGTGTCCTATCTTTCAGGATGAAAGCTGGGGCATCTGCAGCAGAACGAACAAACAACAGGGTGAGCGCTCCAGTGTGTACGGGATGTGTGAGTATTATATTAATGACTACTTTGTCCACCCCCAGCAAACGAGTCTGCAAATGCAGACATCAGTGGAAGGCAGAGCTAGTCTGCAGGTGTCTCCCTTTCTTGAGACCTCACTCATGAGCCCCTAATGAACCCCTGGTCATTATACCTTTTGGTTACAACTGTTATCCATTATGCATTATCATGTACATGTTTCTCACGTCTCCCCACAGGCAACCAGGCAAGCATCCAACACAAGCAGAGGAAAGGATGTTCCTCGCTTCTAGTCCAGTGCCCAGTGGAAGGCCAGTTGCTCCTCTGGGAGGTTGCTCTTTCTAGAGTGCATGGTACACAGTATTTAGCAAATGATGATGGAATGAGCTGTCTGGTGTGCAACTGTCGCAGGTACAGGAACCCTGCTGCCCTATATCTCCATGTTGTGTTACAGCTGAATAAAAAGCAATGACTGTTTCATCTGTGTCTTGTCTTCACGTTTATTTTATTTATTTAGAGCGTTTATATACCACTTGATCAAAAAGAAAATCTCCAAGAAGTTTACAAACAAAATCATAGAGAAGATGTGAGTAAAATCAACAAACGAATTGGAAACAAATACACACACACACATCATTATTAAAGCCATTGTGGCCAAACCGCACCCACCTGGCCTGCACCTGACGTCATATATGACACCAAGTGTGTGGCAGGTAAAGTCAGACCTGGGACAAATGGGGTTTGTGGGGACTGCTGGTTGGTTGGTTTGGCTGCCCCTATGGAAACTTTGAAGACACTCTGAAGCCCTGACTATCAGCTGATTGTCAGGTTTTCAAAGTGCAGCAAAGAGCTCTCTGCAGGCACCAATGAATGGTTGATCGTTGGTGCTTGAAGAGGTCGCTGCACAGCCAAAGCCAAGCCAATCATCTGGGACTGGCTGCACTAGTGCAGTCAAGGGGACTGGAGGAAGCAGCCTGGAATCAAAGTGCTTCCTCCAGTGCTTTATAAGGACATCAGGTGGTTCAGGTCCTACCCTCCAGAGCAGGAGAAAACAAGTTTGTTCCCACTCCTGTGTGACAGGCCATTAGATATTTGAAGATGGCAGTCGTATCTCCTCTCAAGTCTCCTCTTTTCTAGACACAGATAACTAAGTCATGCTTCTCAATAGGTTTGCTGAAATGCAATGGTTTTCATCAGGCATCTAAAACAATATGATGTGGGTACCTGCCTCGGGGCAGTAAGATCCAGAGCACAGGAGCTGCCCCACTAAAGGAACGACTCATCAGGAATTAGCTGGCAAATGGGGTCCCTAACCCATTCTGATTGTTACCTCCTCCATCTTCAGGATGGTACACAATGGGAGGAGGGCTCAATGAAGGGTTGTGACTTGCCTACAGTACATTGGCTGGTCCAGCAGCAAGGAATTAGGGGGTGGCTCTTCCAGCTTACTGCCCTCCTGACCCTTCTCCTTCCCCAGCGGTTATGGTGTATTGTCAGCCGGTTGCGTGAAGTGGGCAGAGAGGAAATGGATAACAAGCTCTTGTGGGGAAAGGGCTGGTATCTGCTGGTCTTCAATATGTGGCTGGATTGGATGGCGTGTACCTTGGGGTCCAATTAAGGCAGACAGCTGTGTGAGGTCCCAGATGTATATGTGTGTTCCCCCATCAGCTCTTTCTTCCCGTGTTCTGTGGCCAAGTCAGCCCCCTGCCTACTGCGTCTGTGCTGTTCCACTGATCTACAGCTCTCCGTAGACCTCCTTGAGTAGCAGGCATTGTGGTCAGGGGCATGATAGTCACGGGAGACTATCAAGCCCCCCTCCCCCAATCATGAGCTCTTCTTTCTGTGGCTGTGTGGTTAAAAATGATTAACTGAGGGGAATGGGAGTTGTGGTTTCTACTCTTGCTGACTCACCCCCTTTCTATCTATAATTATTGTTGCTCACCAGGCACTGTCTCCATAGAAGGGTTTGTGGTTGCCTGTCCATCTCTTTGGTGTGAGATTCAAGTTCACCCACCTCATTTTTCTGCTCTTTTCCATTCGTTAGGTCTTGGAGCTACTTCCTGCTTATGCACTTCCTGTTGTAGCTTCTTCCTTGTGGCCCTTTCCCCTCTCCATGGCAAATGCATAAATACCAACATAGGCATTGTGCATGCAGTGTTATTTGCATGGCTTGCTTGGAATGTTTAGTTTTGCAGGAGGAGTTTCTCTGGAGGGCTTGTTGTCCATGTTTTCTTCATGCAGATTTCATTATACCCACAGAACTGAGCTATGGAACTGGTGGACTTTTTCTGGACCAGATTGACCATTTCCCCTTCAACCATGTCTAATTCATTGGCAGAAGAGTTGCTCTTTTGGTACCTGTGTCTTGGGTATATCTGAGAATTTGAACCCCTGCCTAGAGCAGCCATAGTTCGATCTGAAAAATACAAATATCTAGGTTACAAAACTATAAAAATAAAGAAAAATTAAGTTTGCAAAACAATAATTACCATGTGGTTACGGTAGATCAGCGTGTCAGTGTCCACTTAGCCCCAGTGTAAGTATGACATACTGTATCAGCAAAAGTCGGAAATTGAAAGATAACTATAGCACATACACGAAAATTGATTTCAGATTTGAAATCAGCATTGAAAGAACATATGAGAACAGTTGAAAAATCCCATGCAACAGAAAATGAATAAAATTTTGTTCCCCAGTATATTGTATCCCAAGGGAATACATTTTTTTGCATACCTCCAACTGTACACGTCATTTTCAGTGCTATATAAGTCACTTAATGTTTATTGTACTACTTTGGCTATGTGTTTAATAAAATATTGAATTCTTGCATTGTGAAAAACAAAGATTATGGTGAAAAGTGAAAAACATTAATTGCAAAAAAAACTAGAGCTTACAGAACAAAACCAACTTCAGATATGAAATCAGGTCAAAATTAGGTTAGAACAACTGCAGGTGTCAATGCAACAAAAATTTTGTTTCCCAGTGATCAGGTGTGGTCTGCGGCCCTTTCTAACCATTAAACTACTAAGAATTTGCAACTGTGCTGGAAGAGGTGCTGTGGGTTCACCCTGTGGCAGAGCTTCATGCTCCGGGGGGCGGAGAGCAGGGGGTGGGGCTGGCGCGCGTCCCAGGGGTGTGACGCGTCGCCCACAGGGACGTGGCACCCAGTGTGGGTGGTGGGGCAGCTGCAGTGGCACCCCACCGGGATCACGCTGCCAGGGGCAGTGCGCTCCCCCCGCACTCCTCTTCTTCCTTCAGTGGGTTCACCCTCACAGCGTGGTTTTGTCGTGCATATGAAAGAGGAATTGTGTGGGTTAAGTGATGTTGTCATAGTGTTTATGCTGTCACTGCATGTTAATTGGTGGTTTTCATGCCATGTGGAGGCAACTTGACTGGTGGATGGTGGAATGGTAACATATACTGCCACGGGAGCCAGATTAAATTGACTGGTGGGCTGGATTAGGCCCCCAAAACGGACTTTGGACATGCCTGGGTTACAGTCTCTGCATGGGAGTAGCCATCTCTGTTGCTGCATTGCCTCCTTTCCCAACACTGTTCTTGTGCTTTTATCATTGCTGCTTGGGAAAGCATAAGAATGCAGCTTGCTACACCAGTGTAAGCTATAGCAAAGTGGCTAGAACAAAATGGAGAAGTCCTGGCTTCCAGGCATCCTTCAGAGTGGGTGACTATCTGCAATGAATTCCTATGCCCTTGTTAGCAACCAAATGACGGGATAACTGGAGAATTGAAAATTGCTTTAATTCTGGATAGTGCCTCTTAGAGGGCTATAGAAACATTGTTCTCCCAGGAGCTATGGGATAGGTAAGAACATAAGGAAATTTGATTCTGAGCTGTTGCCATACAGGGCTGTGTGGATAATGGAGGGCTGAACTCCGAGATAAGCAAATTGTTCTATTCCCAGACACACTGTAGTGGCGTACTTTAAATGCAGAAATACATACACAGTATTTAAGCCCTGCAAATAAAACATCTCTGACAAATGCATGATTAGCTAAGCCAAGAGATGAGGAAAAGGCTTTGTACAGACTATTCTCTTGAGTAAATAATCTGAATTTTATGGGTTTTGTAGGTTTGAGGCATAACTTTAATGTTATTTAAATGTAAGGATTTCTTGAGTGTGGTCAGCTATAATAGCGTATTGATTTTTGAAGATGCAGCGAGTAATTGCAGACACTTGGAAGCTTATTCTCCTTTTGATGCACTCTTGTAACTTCCATCAGTGTGGCAGTCATGCATGCATGCATTTGAAAAGAACAGGCTCCTTTGTGGTCGAGCCATTTGCAGAGACCGAGGCGTAAATCCAAGTTAAAATGGAGCCTTGGATTTTCTATCAGCTGATACTGCATGCAAATTCTAAATGACTCACAATGTTAATCACCCACAACAACCACAAATAAAAAGAGAAACTACATATTTTCAATAAAGTAATTCCCCTTCATATCATATGCTCCCTGGTGGAGGTGGGGAATAAGTTAGAATTAATAGAATCAGAGTATGTGGTAATCCCTTTCCGATGGTCACACCCAAGCACTGTTGCCATGCAGTCACTAACGATTAATTTCACTGGGACTTGGCTTGGAATTCTGGTGTAAGATCCTGTACCTTGAATGCAGAGTCTCTGTTAACAATTGGGCAAGGGTACATTTCTTTGCTTTCATTTTTTCGTGTAGCTATTGAGCTTGGAGGTTGCTACGTGAAATTTTGAGACACTTGGACCCTGCCTTGGGCTGGTCCTGAACACCATTTTTTTCTATCACATAGAAGGTTAAGCATTTTGCTTGCCATTTTGTCACAAGCCATTTCCCCCCTCTTAAGTTACAGCAGCATGCAATAAGGCTTAAGTCCTGCACCTTTGCGGAAGTAGTAGTCCTTCTCTATTCTGCCTTGGTCAGATCACACCTGGAGTACTGTGTTCAGTTCTGGACACCACAATTTAAGAAGGATTTTGACAAGCTGGGACTTGTGCAGAGGAGAATGACCAAGATGATCGAAGGTCTGGGAACCAGGTCTTATGAGGAATGGTTGAGGGAGTTGAGTGCGTTTAGCCTGGAGTAGAAGAGACCGAGAGGAGATATGATAGCCATCTTTAAATATCTAACAGGCTGTCACATGGAAGATAGAGAAAGCTTGTTTTTTTCCCTGCTCTGGAGGGTAGAACGTGAACCAGTGGATTCAAGTTACAAGAAAAGAGATTCCCACTAAACATCAGGAAGAACTTTCTGACAGTAAGAGCTGTTTGACAATGGAACAGACTCCCTTGGGAGACTGTAGACTCTCCTTCATTGGAGGTTTTTGAGCAGAAGTTGGATGGCCATCTGTCATGGATGCTTTAGGTGAGATTCCTGCATTACAGGGGGACGAACAAATGGTCCTCAGGGTCCCTTCCAACCATATAATTCTATGATTCCATAACTGATGACCAACATAGATCAAATAAGTCGCATGGAGGAAGAGAACGGGTGGCCATCCAGATATAGTTGGACTTCAATCTCCCATCAGCTCCAGTGGTCAGGGATGATGGGAATTCTAGTCTAGCAACATTTGGAGGGCCACAATTTATGTACCCATGAGCTAGTATCAGGGGTGGCCCGGGATGTTCTGCCACTGTAGGCACCAACCCCAGTTAACTCCTCCTGTAAGATCTGGGCCCCCTCCCTGACCACACTGTCAACACCCACGCTGCTGCCGGCCCCACCTCTGCAACTTTGCCTGTGGCTGCACCTGCACTGTCGCCTTGATGCATTGGCAAGAGTGAGGGCAAGGCCACTGTGGCAGCAGTGGCAAGTGCAAAGTTGGTAGTGGTACAGTGGTGGAGGAGAGGGTCAGGTCTGCCACCTGAGGCAAATTGCTTTGCCTTGCCTCAAGGAAGCACAGAAGGAATTCCAAGTGGCTGTCTTGTTGAACGGTACTGCCAATGTGAACTGGACATAAATCACATCTTACTACTTACATATAGAATTGTACACGTATGGCATGGCACTAACAGCTGTCTTGGGCTTTTACTGGGATCTTCAGTATCTGAATGAATCTGTGGGTTGGGTTCAGCTAACCCACTGGCTTAGTTGAAACTGCCACTAGCAATGATTCCCACTAGCACAACAGGGCTTCCCCTCCTGCCCCCCCTGTGCGTCCCCCAAATCTGCTCTGGAGGATCAGGAAAACTCGCAGAACAGTGCACATGGTGGAAACGGGGAGATTGTTACATCAAGCAAGCAGAAACGCTTGCACCTGACCGAACAATCATAATAGCATGACCTTGAATTCCTCCCATTGTGTTAACAATAATTGCTACTCTCGCTCAGTAATTTCAGTATAGCCATTTCAAATATCAGTGAATTTATGTTTTAACATCCTAAAACTATAGTGAACTCATTTTTTGACTACCTAGCCTGATGTAGTGAGAGGAGTACCATCTATGCACAAAAGGGGAGGTATCAGCAGACTTGTGGAAGCTTCAAAGTTTGCAGAAGTCGTCATCTCCTACCCACAAAAAAGCATTTAGAAAAATTCCATAAGGATGGGGAAAACCCAATCAGCTGGTGAGCGTGGCTACAGAATGATACGGATCTGTTGAGAAGGGTTTGGGAATGAAAACCGGAAGATACAGGGAACCCTGAACAGGAGCACTAACTCAGTGCAACATTTTTTGGTCACGCCCGCCTAACTAGTTCTTTCTGATAGAAAAATTGGGTAATGGCAAAAAAATAATAATTATGCATTATGTAAGGTTTAAGAAATATAATTGTAGACACAATACTTTTATGTTAAGATGCAATAAATTTCTGGCTTGTCCTAGGCTATGTGGAATACCTTTGAGTGTTAATTATGTATTTCTGGTGTTTTGAGGGAGCTTATCTGTATTATGTTTTCTCTTTCGGTTGTTAGCGTTGTCGATATGGAATGGAAGTTTGAGTACTGAATAAATAAAGATTTTTTTTAAAAAAAAGGTGTGTGTGTGGGGGGAATAATAGTAGTAAACACAGATACAGAGAGCCAAGGGGATTATAGCCAAAACATAGCAGTGAGAAAAAGGAGCGAGAGTATCAGCATGCTCAAGGGGAAATCAAGGTTTGCAAAACCAAAAAATAAAAAAGCAACCCATTGAGGCCTGAGATTGTTCCAATACCTAAGGAGTATAGAGTGGCAAACTGAAAGCAGATTGGGAGGAGTAAAGGAATGGAACATACTTTCTTGGATGGGATGGATGGAACCCTGAACAGAGGTTCTCCTTAGTGCCATGTCACTAGACCTCAAGAGGAATCTAGGCCTTTAATCTCTGCACAAGCCGCAGCTGTGGGTTTGCTTTTCTCCCCAATAAGGAGAGAAAAATGGAATTGCAGGGATGAACTCTTCTGAGGTAACTCTTTGTTCCTTCATACTCTAAAAAGATCAAGCCTTCATGAGTTGATTGCTTCACGATGGAATGGAACACCCTCTCAAGAATGAAGCGTGTCTTCAGTTTAAAATTGGTGTTGTTGGTGTTGAGGAGTCTTAAGCTATTAGAAGCTTGGTCCAGCGTGGTTTCAGATTGAGATTCCTGCATTGCAGGGGTTTGGAATAGATTTCCCTTGGGGTTCCTTCCAACCCTACGATTCTATGATTCTGTGATAGTGTTTCTGATTTGGGACAGACTTCTTCTGTTCCAGACTCTTCACAATTTTTTTAAAATTTGACCATTTGATTTTGCTTCATTCTTGCATGGGGGCCGGCGCAAGGTTTCTTTGTTTAGTGGTTGTTTTACGGTTCTTTAAGAGCAAGGGGTTAGTGTCAAGAACGCCACTTATTCAGCCTGCCTTGTGTAACGTGGGTTTGGCAGCTAGTAGCAGATAGACACATTTGGAACTAGAATGGGAAAGCCGAAAAGGGGCAGAATAGCAGGGAAATTATAGGAAAGGAGGGTATTGGGCAAGAAAAATGTGGTCTGTAGGAAAAGGTGTGGCAGCCGGCCAAGATTCCACGGCACAACACAAATTGTGTTACTTTGGCTTTCTCAAATTCAGATAACTTTACTACAAGCAAATTCTAAGCTCCCAGGGGGGTGCCTGCAGAGGTTCTTTTTGTAAAGCCCCTATTTATGGAGAAGAGAGACACCTTATTACAAAAAAAAGTATTGCTAAACTGCTGGTTTTGGGGTTGTTTTTTTAACCTGGGAGGGAGGAATGGAAAACTAAAGTCCACTAAAACCCCAGGGTCTACTTCATTATTTCAAGACTAACTAGTGCTTCCCAGAATTTTTTAATTTTACAAGCTGATGGCTCAAGTTTATTCATTTGGCTCCGATCATTGTAAGATCCCACTTCTCCAGAGCGGAGTTTTTCTCCTGCCTCTTAAGCATGGGGGGTGTTGCAGATTTTCAAATTGTGAGTATTTGGTGGAAGTGAAGTTACTGAGCTTGTAATATGTCTGTAAAATATTACTGAGGGGAGAAAGGAGGCGTAAGAGCTCAGTCTAAATGGCCTGAGAACTACAATCCTAAATACTCATGGAACTGTTAAGTTGTACAAGCAGCTTTTACCACACTGGCGCTAGTTTTTCCACTGTGCAAAAATGTCAACAAGTGGTGTTGGCAATGTGTTGGGACTGATATTCCGCACGTAATTCAATTTCAATTAATGAGCACCCTCAAATTAGTCAGAGACACTAGCTTTTGCCAAGATAACATGAAAGTAAGTTTTAATTTTCCGAGGCAAGCCATTTTGAAATTACAACAAGCCAAAGGAAATTAGGAATATATCCAAGAACAGTAGAACACCTCATTTGGGGGCGGGGGCAAGGGGGAGGACTCATTTATCTTCAGAATGCCCAATCTAGTATGTCTCAGATTCGATAAGTGAACAAACCCTCAAACTCTATTACAGGAAAAGGTGATGTCTGTAAGTTGGCATTATGTGAAGTTTGCTCTGCTGAAAATATGTATATGTTGGGCTTTTAGTAATGTTTCTTCCCCCACCCCCACAGAAATCTTTTATGAATTTTCTACCACAGAGGATTTTAAAAGTATTTTTTATTTGTTTGGATAATTTTATTTACTTATTTTAGGAGTTTCTATCCTATCCTTCAGATATATTTTTTCTTGGATGGTCTATTCAATAGTATAAATAATAATACAGTGGTACCTCTGGTTGCGATCGGGATCCGTTACGGAGGCCCATTTGCAACATGAAAAGAGTGCAACCTGAAGCGCTGTATCTGCGCAGGTGCGCGGCGCGTTTTGGCACTTGTGCGCATGCGCAAAGCGTGATTTAGCACTTCTGCACATGCACGAGCGGCAAAACCCGGAAGTAACTCTTTCCGGTACTTCCGGGTCGCTGCAGGATGTAACCTGAAAGAACGTAACCTGAAGCAAACGTAATGAGGTATAACTGTAATAATAATAATAATAATAATAATAATAATAATAATAATAATAATGTGCAGGGGGGGAATAGACATATAAAAAAACTAAAGCAGCAGTGATAACACATTGTGCCAACGTGAGAGATAAAGATCCAACTTGAAGTGTGGGTGGACAGGGAGGATGACTCTCCCAGTAGGTACCAAGTGAGTTTACCTGGAAAGTTTATCACAAGTTTATCATGACATCATAAGAAGGTCTGATGGCTTATTGCCACTCACCATCACTGTGACAGCGAAGGAAACCTGAAGAAAGTCTTGCAGCAATAATCTTGGGAGTATTAGCAGATGGACTTGCCTTTTCAGACTCTCTATATTCCAGGACACACTCTGCGTGTGAACTTGTCTTGCACCTAACTGTGAGTTCTTGGGATTGGTCTAGAACATACATTCGGTTTATAATAAGATTCTGGGCAGCTCAGTAGTGCCTTGCCAGTGCTCTATATGCCACAGACAAGGTGCTTTAGATGTAGCCATCACGTCATAATTGAAGGTAAAAAGGTAAAGGACCCCTGGGCAGTTAAGTCCAGTCAAAGGCAACTATGGGGTGCGGCGCTCATCTCACTTTTCAGGCCAAGGGAGCCGGTGTTTGTCCACAGGCATCTTTCCGGGTCATGTGGCCAGCATGGCTAAACCACTTCTGGTGCAACGGGACACTGTGACGAGCGCCAGAGCGCACGGAAACGCTGTTTACCTTTCTGCCGCAGTGGTACCTATTTATCTACTTGTGCTGGTATGCTTTCGAACTGCTAGGTTGGCAGGAGCTGGGACAAAGGAATGGGAGCTCACCTCACCACATGGATTCAAACTGCGGACCTTATGATTGGCAAGCTCAATAGGCTCTGTGGTTTAGACCACAGCGCCACCTGTGTCTGCTCTGTAATTGAGGACAGTGGGCCAGCTGCCTTTCAAGGAGACCATTGTGATCTCATTGAGGAATCCTTGATAAGCTTCCACAGAACCCATTTCTGTACCACTTTGAAAGCCACTGGAGTAAAGTAGGAGGGGACTGTTCAAAATGGAACAAACTAAAGATGTTGCAAATGTTGGAAAGGAGATATCGAAAATGCAGCTATATTCTTACAATATATGGTACGAAGCAGCTCTAAGTAGGTAGTATTTCTGGAGTTAAGAGACTGAGACTGCAATTCTATATTCACTTATCTGGCATGAATATACATTGAACTCAATGAGGCTTACTTCTGAATAGACATGCATAGGATTACGTTGCCAGAATTACCGTAAAAAGGAGAAGAAGACGATTATGCTTTGCCTTCAGAAAAAGTGGGAAACAGCCTACTTCCTTCAGCAACTTTCTGAGCTACAAACAAGGTAGACAGGTAAATAATTTCTCAAAATAGAGAAATGTGGGGAGATTCCACTTCCTGTATCATGCCAGGTAGTTAAAATGCTCGTTCTCTGAAATAACTACCCTTTGGAGCCAGGCCAATGTTAATAATCTGGGGCTTCTGTCAGCTGTTCTAGTCATATCTAATTCCTGTCACTTGCTTTTGATGAGCCAAAACTCCATTTATCCCTGAGCGTTCACCATGCTGAGTTGATGAGAGTTGGGATTCTGCAATTGGTGGGCACTAAGCTAGTTACCCCCTGCAGTATTCGTTATAAAAACAAAAGTAGTTAAAGAGGTTTTTCATAACAGCAACAAGTATTTGAGGTAATGTAGTATTTTTATTTATTTATTTATTTATTTATTTATTTATACCCTGCCCATCTAACTGAGTTGCCCCAGCCACTCTGGGCGGCTTCCAACACATATAAAAACGTATAAAATATCAAACATTAAAAACTTCCCAATACAGAGCTGCCTTCAGATGTCTTCTAAAAGTTGTGTCGTTCATTATCTCCTTGACATCTGATGGAAGGGTGGTTCCACAGGGAGGACGCCACTGCCGAGTAGGTCCTCTTGCCTAGTTATAATAATAATTATTTATTATTTATACCCTGCCCATCTGGCTGGGTTTCCCCAGCCATTCTGGGTGACTCCCAACAGAATATTAAAAGCACAATAAAAGGTCAAACATTAAAAACTTCCCTAAACAGGGCTACCTTCAGATGTCTTCAAAAAGTCAGACAGTTGTTTATTTCCTTGACATCTGATGGGAGGGCGTTCCACATGGCAGGAGCCACTACCGAGAAGGCCCTCTGCTTGGTTCCTCGCAACCTCTTTTTATTTTTTTATTTTTTATAAAATATTTATTTAAATTTTACAAAAACATAGATTTACAAAATACAAAAAGAAAAAAAACATACAAAAGTACATAAAAATAAAAAATAAAAATAAAAATAAAAAGTACAAAAAACGAATAAATACAAAAGAGTTAAAAACAAACCCATTTTTTGTAACTTTAAACTCATTAGCTTGTTTCCTTGACTTCCTCACACCTCCCCTTTTTGTATTCCCATTTAAATAATCAAATCAGCAAATCCTTACCCTCTTTCGTTTATCTTAACTCTATATCTTAACATATTATAGCTCTATATTTTCATCCATTATCAGCTCATTTTTGCATATTCTCATTAACTTTGTTGCTAGTGCCTCTTATTTTCAATCCAACATCATTTTTAACATTCATTAATTTTACAGTGTTTCTGAAGATAGTCTTTAAATTTCTTCCAATCTTCTTCCACCAACTCTTCTCCCAGGTCTCGGATTCTGCCAGTCATTTCCGCTAATTCCATATAGTCCATCACCTTCTTGCAGTGAGGGAACCGCCAGAAGGCCCTCGGAGCTGGACATCCGTATCTGGGCTGAACAATGGGCGTGGAGACCCCCCTTTAGGTATACAGAGCAAATTTATGTAATAAATTTAGCACTACTGCTCCTGGGATAGATCATACACAACGCTACACTCCCCTTGGTGCTCCACAATTGCACATTTGTCACCTACGCTGGCTGGTTCCTTCAAAGCAGACATTGACACTCGATTTCTGATTCTTGTCTGCCAAATAGAGCTTGTAATCATGTCTTCCTCCACCCCCTTCTCTTTGAAATGCAATACTTTTCTAATCAAAAGACTTGTTCACTTTTCTTTTCTTTTTTAATCTCTCTGGCTGAGAGACAAGAGGAAGAAAATAACACAGCAAGTGTAAAGTAAGCGAGGCATTTGAAATACACTCAAAACACGCAAACAAATAACACTTCATGACTGATTGGCTTAAAGACCTTGACAACTGCTGGGACTTTCCCCCCCTGCAACATCCTTTTTTTAAAAAAAAAGAAATAAAAAGATAATGCAATTTGAAGCCAGAGCTTAAGAAAGTGCATTAACGCTAGAAACTATTTGGATGGCATAATTTAGTCCTGGAGTGCATGAAGTAGAAATTAAAGGCGAGTGTACTTTTGTGCATGTGAGGTGTTTCAGACACAGGTCTTCCTAGTCCTACTTGGAAATGCTGAGGAAATGCCACCTTATGCATTAAAAGCGGGTGCACTACTGTGAACACCTTTTTCTGTTATTCGCAGGAGCTTGAACTTCAGCAGTTATCACTTGGGTAGTGATGGGAAAACTCCTCTAAGTCTGTTCCAGAATTAATGTGGGGTTGGGGATGATTGTTGCTGTTTAGTCGTTTAGTCGTGCCTGACTCTTCGTGACCCCCATGGACCAGAGCACGCCAGGCACTTCTGTCTTCCACTGCCTCCCACAGTTTGGTCAAACTCATGCTGGTAGCTTCAAGAACACTGTCCAACCATCTCATCCTCTGTCATCCCCTTCTCCTTGTGCCCTCAATCTTTCCCAAGATTAAGATACTGCTACTCTCTTGGCCGTGGTCCAGTGGCCCACCCATCCCATCAGATGTCTATATGCAGGGAGAAGGCTCAAACTGTGGTCAGAGGAGTTCAGAGTCATTCACACCATTATGCCCTGAATGATACCCTTTCGTGTTTGAAGGGGTCTAGAGGCCTAGTGGAAAGCCTATTTTAGGATGTACTACATGGTCTAAATGCCTCTAAAACCAAAACAAGTGTGAGATCACGGTGGCCATTTTGGGTGCTGAAATCTTGCACGGTGGGCTCTCGCTTTTTGGGGGGCCATGATCTCGTGTGGCATCCCAAAACACACCTCCCCAAAAAGCGCTTTTTCGGGATGAGGGTGAGGTCTGGGTCACATGACTTGGCTGGGAGTGCGTCCCTGTTTTGGGTCTGAAAAATTTGGACGCTGTGAAGAAAACCAGATACCAAAATGAGCCCCAAATACCCTCAGTGACTTGCCTGGGTGTTAAAATTGTCAGATGATGCCCTGTTTGCAGTACAGTCATACCTCGGAAGTTGAATGGAATCCGTTCTGGAAGTCTGTTTGACTTCCAAAACGTTTGAAAACCAAGGCGTGGCTTCCGATTGGCTGCAGGGAGCTCCTGCAGCCAATCAGAAGCAGCAAAACACATGTTGGCCATTCGGGTTCCAAAGTGTATTTGCAAACTAGAACACTCACTTCCGGGTTTGCGGCGTTCAGGAGCCAAAACGTTTGACTCGTAAGGCATTTGACTTCTGAGGTATTACTGTACTACCATTCTACGTGGTCCAAAGGGTTGTAGTAGCTCATGAGAGGGCCTTCTCTGTGGTTGTGACCTTTCCTGCAAGGTGTATTTTACACTACCATTGTATGCTTTTTGGCAAGTGGTAAAAACAAACATGTACTCAGGCCTTTGGATATCTATCCTTCTGCATTACTCTTCTGGACTTGTGCTTTGTTAACTCTGTTATTGGCTAGTTTTGTGGGTTTATTTTATGTATTTAATGATAATTTGTATATAATTTTTGTAACCCACGATGGGATTATTTAGGGAATTGGGGGCGCTATATGTACAAATAATAAATCAGTAATAAAACGGTTTGCAGAGCTCCAATTCGTGAAAAAAACAACACTTATATTAGGCAAAAGCACTGCTTGTTTGCCTCAAGTTGTATGTTAGGGATATTCTTTGAGTCATCTAGAATCACAGGGTAGCCACCAAACAAATAATAACATATCATGCCTAAAAGAACTGGGGGGCAGGATAAGAACTGCAACATGATCAGTGTCTCCCCTTTCTGTAAAAGCCGGGATATTTCATAATCCTCTAAGTGCTTTGATCCTCACCAAGCCTAGCAAACAAAGGTTGTTTTTTGGTGCATGTAAGTGTGCAATTTGCTCTTCTATTTCTATTAAATATGGATGGCTGACCCTCAGTTTGGGGGCCTGATCTAACCCTCAGAGGTTTCTGCTGTTCCATTCAATAGTGTTCTGTATCCACGATTTCTGTTGCTTGCACAGTGGCTTGGCATATTGGAGCTGGGAAGCTCAGTGCTAATTGCAGACTGTCTAGGCTGCAGTCCTGTGCCCATTAATTTGGGAGTAAGGGCCATTGTTGAGTGGACACATACAGGACTGTGTTGTTACTCCCTGTGGTTCAACCCCTCATGCTATGGAATGTCTGGAGGAGTCAATTTACTGTGTAGGTGGATACATTCGATTGACAAAAGGGTTTCAAATCTGTGAGCTTGTGCAAAACGTACTATACATTCAGCCTCATCTGATTTTGTTTACTTTGAGCATCATGTGCAAAGGTTAGTGCAGCCAGCTGCCAATTAATCCCCAACCCACCCGGAAATTAAACTGAATAGAATCAGACCAGGGGATCTAGGATACTCATTTACACTGATAGTACTGTAGCATCAGGAATTTGAGCATGGGAGATTAAAGCAGCGACTGTCTGGTGGGTGTATCTGCAGTGCTGGTGCCTGAGAATTCTGGGAAGGAAATTGTATTGCATGCTGATGAAAAATGCTGTTCTCAGAAAAGCATACCCTTAGGCATGTTTTGTTTGAAAATATGTCATTATACTTCATGTAATTCCATATCAGTATGGGAACAGTGACATTTACTGTATCTGCAGGCTGCAGCTCGAGTATTTCCTGTGCATTACCCCCCTTTTTTAACAGTAATCAATCATTGCTCATTTCAGAAATTTCAAAGTATGAGCTCAGGAGTCTATGACACGAGCACTTAATGGTTCGACATGCACATCTGTCTCAAGCAATAAACTTCAGAAAGTCTTCTGAAAAGTTTTTGCTTATGTATGATCCATCCCCTCCAAACATAAAAGTATGTTGCTTGAGACATTTTTTTTTAAGGAGCTTAAAAGTAGACAACATGGAAAAACATTTTCCATTGTGAATTGTAATAATGTGGTGTTTAAATACTGCATAAATTCATAACAGTTAACCCTTCTTATGTAATCAGGAACTTCTAAAAAATCTATGTCACTGATAGCGCAGTTAATAAATCTTTGAATTGACTTGTAAACATTAAACCAGAAAGCAGAATTGTTACTTTTTAAAAGATACTGTTACGAACATTTTCTTGGTGCTTAATCTGGACTTCAGCCCTTTATAGCCAACACTTTTAGAATACTGTACCACAATACGAAAGAGAGAAATGAAAAACGACGCTTATAATAGTTTTAAATCAATCTCTCTCCCTTTTTCCAGTTCAGTAGTTTTAATCATTCTTCGAGTCATAAAAATGTTAGCTTGGAAGTAAGTTTCATCTGTGGCCAAGTAGCTATGGATTCTAACTTGGTGCTTAAATATCTGGCTGAAGTGTATTTTACCTAATAAAAATTATTTGAATCACAATTGGTAACCCAGTCCATTTTTATTTAAGTAGCTGAGGGAAAACTGCATAACGATTTAATATCAGCAGGAACAGAATACTCCATGTTTTCCTTCTCATAGTGAAGTTAGAAAGACTCTAAACTGTTTTCTGCTGATGCTGCTTCTTTGGTGATCACTTGTAGCCAAATAAGATTGTTTTCCATAAACACAGTTTTAACAGTGAGTCCATAAGTGACTGTGGGGGCCAATTCTGGATCCGCACATCCTTCCACAGTGGGGACATTGGTTTCCGGATGGGAGCTGATCACAGTGAGGGTTTGCCAAGCGTGCCTTCCTTTTAGTCCGTTTCTCCCTTTCGTCCTGAGTTTGAGTGTCTTCAAAGCCCATGGCACCTTTGGTAAAGGCTGTTCTCCAACTGGAGCCCTCGCAGGCCAGTGTTTCCCAATTGTCAGTGTTTATACTACATTTTTAAAGATTTGCCTTGAAAGAGTCTTTAAACCTCTTTTGTTGACCATCAGCATTACGCTTTCCATTTTTAAGTTCAGAATAGAGTAGTTGCTTTGGAAAACGATAATCTGGCATCTGCAGATGACCAGTTCAACAAAGTTGATATTGAAGAAACATTGCTTCAACACTGGTGATCTTTGCTTCTTCTGGTACACTGGCATTTGTTCACCTGTCTTCCCAAGTGATGTGTAACATTTTTCGGAGACACTGTTGATGGAATATTTCGAGGAGTAATACTTTAAATATGAAGTGTGTCTGCATCATGGAGCTCTGGTTTCCTGGAACATCTCCGGGCTCACCTGTGACAGCTGCCCCATGGCTCAACCCCGTGTCCTGATAGGTATGGAATAGTATAAACAAGTCTAGCAACAGAGGGGCAGGACTTACAGGCTGGGATGTTCATTTGCTTGTAAAGGCGGACTCCTTGCCTCCCCTCTCATGTGTCATTAGGTAATTCCTCTTGTTCTCAACTTCAGATATAAACCGTTATAAATTGGGAATAATGACGATCCATCTCAGAGGCTTGTTGAGAGGGCAAACGCAGAGTAGACGGTAAAGCACCTTTCCAGTTGAAATGCTATATAAAAAAAGCAGTAGCATCAGCACTCCAAACACAATAGAGATGATGAAGCTCCTTTCAGTATGAAATGTTATATGAAATTAGCTGTAGTCTCTTCAAATGCCAACCAGCAAAGTCTTTGTGCTTACTGTAACTTCACCTCTTCCCCATTATGCTGCTTCCTGAATGTTCTTATCCCTGCGTCACTTTTTTCTTCCTTTCATTTTTCTTCCCCATATTTCTGCCTGGCCCCTCTTAAATAATACTATGCTTGTACCCCCCCCTTCTTTTTCGAAGAGGAAAGGTATGTCAGCCATGGGCCTGGATCAGGCATACATATCTGGGCTAAATAACCTTTTCTCCTTAGCATGCCCAGAAGTCTGAAAAAAAACAGTATCTTAAATCACTGTTTAAAGTTAGGTTAGGATCCTGGCTTGTTCCAAACTTGGTAACCATAGTTTCCAGTTTAAATGTGCAAGGAAACTATGGATAATTTTTAAAAATCCCTGGTTTGTTGTAGCATACTGAGCATAGCTGTCAGCTTACAGATTTGAAAATAAGGGATCAGCAGCCTCGAAAATAAGGGATCAGCAGCCAAAATAAGGGATTTTCAGAGCACAGGTATGTTCAACTTCTGAGCCCCTCCAAGCCAAAGGCACAAAGCCCAGCCAGCAGCCAAACGAAGCCTCAAGCGGTGGTTCCCACAGCGCAGCAACCCGGCAAAGGGGATGCAGCAAGGAAAACCACCGTCACCTCTCCGCTGGGAAGCGCTGAGCAAAGCCGAGTCCTCAGGCAACGCGGCCGATTTGATCGGCACAAGGCATGCAAGCTCCACCCCCCAGTCGTTCTTAGACTCCTTATTGGGTGAGCAACACAACCAAGCAACACAGTTGGAACCTCCCTCCTCCCTGGCCAGCAGGGAGGGAGGGAGAGGAGCTGCTTCCTTTGAAACCCAGGAAATTTAAGGGACATCATCAATAAGGGACAGCAGTGGGAAATGGTGCTGGGATAAGGGACTTACCCGCCAAATAAGGGACGGATGACAGGTATGATACTGAGTGAAGAGATGCAGTGCAAGAATGGTCTACGTGGACCGTATTCCACCTTATACACCAGAGCTGAGCCTTAAAGTGCTTGTACTGAGATCCTCTTCCAAACACCACTAGGTTGGTGGCCTGGAGGAGACGTACAATAACACAGCCCCACCTGCAGACACAGCTACCTTTTGCAGCTTAGCTCCTTGAGGTTTAACTGGCATCCCTTCATTTTAGGAAAGGGGGCGGGGGAAGAAAGTGTAATCGCCTAGGCACCAGCCCTAATAATATCATTTCTAGTAACTGAATTGCTGTCTTTCTGAACCCTTACATGTCGGGATTTGTATCCCATCCCAAGAAATTCTTAGACTCAGACATGGAGAGTTCATCCCAAAATTACTTATTTTAATTGAAGGTGTGTTTTAACATAAAAAACCTGAAGATGAAGCATTAGAAATTTGAAGACAGTTAAATGTTGCATTAATTGCATTGGAGACAGACTTTTTATACTATAATAGTAAACAAATTGGTGGCGGAGAAAATGATACCAGAAGTGAAGTTGTTTTGTCGTGTATTTTTGGAAGCAACATTGTTAACAAGTTTTAACATCACAAACCCATATATATATATATATATATATATATATATATATATATATATATATATAAAATTTTGAAAGCTGTTGTTCTCTCAAGGTCTCTGCATGGTATAGGAAGACTCTGACATAAGAGCAGCATGCAGTATGTTAGCAATAGTAATGGGAGATTCAAATTCCTTTGTGGCCATGATGAAGCTCACTTGCTTAGTTTTGGGTGTTGCTGTCTTTCTGTTTAAGTCTATCTTGTATAGAATTGTTGGGAGGACAAACCAAGAGAAATAAGTTTCAAACTATTCTGTTTGGATAGAACAGTAATAAAATACAAGGCTAAGTTCATAATCGGGAGTTGTGTTTGGGGGATATGGAAGGCAGAGATAAAGTTACCATCCAGCTTAGTTTTTGAAAGTATGCAATTCAAGTTAAAGTTTGTAGATTATTTCCCTTTCCCACCAACCCCGCTACGGATCTTTTGCTTAAAGTAGCCTTAATCGTTTGCTTTCCCTAGCCTTTGTTCAGCATCCTCTTTTGCTCCTTGTAGAACCATGTGTAGGTGTGCATAATGAAGACTAAAGGTCCTGCAAAGAAAATTGCCTCTTTTGCACAGGGTTCTGAAAGAAAAAGACTGAAAAAAGGTATGTTTCCAGAGAAATGTCTGCTGGAACAACTTTTGACTAAAAACATTGTGAAAATGAGGGAGGAATTGTTATGATTTGAGTGGGCCTCTTCTTTGCGCCATTTCTATGCTCATGATTTATAGACATGCTGCATGGTTGCAAAGAATTCTAACCAGGTAGGAGCCACGACTAAATCCCAGTGGCTTGTGTTAGGCTACATATACAACTGCATCACATGCAGAAGAAAGCCTTCTTGATCAGATGCTGGCTTAAAGTACTAAAATCTCTCAGCCATGTGTGAAACTGTGCCAGAAAAGAGAAAATGTATGCATTAATACTACTTTATTTTCCTTGAGAAGGCCAAATAAAATATCCCAGCTGGTGTTCGTTGGCTTGTCATCAGCAATTTAGCCTTATTATATGTTGTTTTTTGTTTATTAGAAAGAAAACGGTGTTAAAAGTCTTAAGAATTTCAGGTTTTTCATAATGCTTTATGCATCACCGAGCAACGAAACTGATATTTATCTTTAGTTTTGGCAAGCTTCCTCATAGATCAGAGGTGGCAGTAAAAGTTTAAATAAGAATTCAAATCAATGTTGCTGATTATATGTCTGGTGGCCGTCGCGCAATTGCATGTGGAGTGTCTAGGACCAACAGCGATGGGCTCCTCACCTCCTGATTTTCTTGTGGAGTGTTAAGTTGTGGGTGAACATATCAGACGACACAGCAATTCTTCAAACAGCTCTTGTTTATTCACAGGCCAGAACAGAACTGAACTGAAGGGTTCAGTCAGCCTGCTTATATAGAGCTCCACTAGAACGCAACAGTAACCATTTTCTGTAACTATCCAATCACTGAACGTCACTTTCTATCCCTTATTTGCATATGTGGACCTAAACTATCTACAGTATCCCCCTGCTGGCCCAGGGTGAGAACTTCAGTACATAACATGGAGTGTGTGGTTTTTTTAATGACTAGGGTCCGATATGGTTTCTCTTTGTGGAGCTATGCAGTTGCAGCAGCCCCACCAAAAGCATGATATATATATAATCAAAGCTACAGTAGTAAGCATCTGTTTTTCACTGATATATTATTATTTACTTAGTCGTCTGAAAGTTCACTAGAGTGCAAGGTCTGAAACATTAACACAACAGACTGTGTGACATAAGCATCACTATTAGATATTAGCGACTATTCTAAATCCTGTATTATTGCAATTGAGATACTAAAGCTTTTATTACAATATTTGTCTGAAGGCACACTAATGCGAGTAAGGCAAAGAGGATTAGAAGAGAATATTAAACTTTGAAATAATATTTTCCAGAATTAACTCCAAAGCAAGTATCTGATTAATCTTATATTGCATTATGAGCCACCAGCAACCTGTTGAACAGCAGAAGGACTAAAAGGTACAAAGAGAAAAGGAACTGGGCTGATATTTAAAATATTTGGTACAACTTATGTGTACTTAGCAGTTTTATTCTAGAGAACACCAGCGCTAGCAGTGCAGTCCTCTGTATGTTTCTTTGGATGCAAGTCCCACTGTGTTCAGCGGAGCTAACTACCTAGTATGTGTGCTAGGAATGATGCTTAGATTTCTATAAGGGGGGGGGAATGAGGTGTCTTTGGCCACATGACCCTGAATCTTTGTTCCTTGAGCCTTAGTGGTGAAGTAAGGACACTCTGTTCAAGCACAGAGGTTATGAGCAGTTCCCTGGGAGGGCAGAGGGGGAGAAATCCCAGGGTTGCACCATGTTCAAAATTAACTTCCACAGAGGAACTTACAGTCTTCAAACAAAAACATCTTGGAGGTGTCGGGCCACAGAGAGGTTAGGAGCCAGGGCTTTTTCGGCTGTGGCTCTGATCTGGTGGAATGCTCTGTCACAAGGGACTAGGGCCCTGTGGGACTTGACATCTTTCTGCAGGGCCTGCAAGACAGAGCTGTTCCACCAGGCCTTTGGCCAGGGCACAGCCTGACCCCCTCCTTTGGCAATCCTCAAGAACTCTAGCCCAATGGTTGCCATTAATTTGATTTGAATTAATTTTATAATGAAATGATTTTAGAATGTTGTATTATTTTACTGTTGTTAGCCGCTCTGAGCCTGGCTTTGGCTGTGGAAGGGCGGGATATAAATAATTTATTATTATTATTATTATTAAGTTTTCAACCAACCTTTGAAAGTGCAGACTTAAGAAACAGCAGTACTTGACTGTTTAAAATACTGTGAATTCAGGGCATACAAAGTTGAATCAACATTAACAGGTTAAGATTGATAGGTTAAGGAGGAAGAAGAGTGGTGATGCACAGGTTAAGGTAAGTTTCACTTCCATTTTTTTCAACCGCGCTCTGTTGTGAGCGAACAAACTTGCGCCACAGCATGGAACCCAAAAACACACGTCTTTCAGTCTGGCGGTTTGGCACAGCCAGAGCATGGGATCCAACATGGGACATCTGGGATGGGGATCAGAAGCTGGGGTGCCTTCTGTCAATCCAGAATGTCCCACTTAAAAAGGGGCCCCTGGAATATATGCAAGTTCAATCCCTGCCATCTTCAGATAGGGCTGTTAATGAACCCTGGAGAGCTGTTGCCACTGGTCAGTGTAGACCACAGCTTTCCAAACTTTTCATGTTGGTGACACACGTTTTAGACATGCATCATTTAGTGACACAGTAATTCAGTTTTACTAGCAAACCGGACATACTAACCCAGACATAGGCAAACTCTGGCCCTCCAGATGTTTGGGTCTACAATTCCCATCATCCCTGACCACTGGTCCTGTTAGCTAGGGATGATGGGAGTTGTAGTCCCAAACATCTGGAGGACCGGAGTTTGCCTGTGCCTTCTTTCCAGCCCCCGGAGGAGCACGGGGAGTGTTTGCATGACACAACTACACACTGAAGCCGACACACTAATGTGTCGCAACACACAGTTTGGAAAGCTCTGGTGTAGACAGTAGCGAGCTGGATAGAGCAATGGCCTGACTTGCTATACTGCAGCTTCTTATCTTCCTATTCCCATTTTACAGATGGGAAGTAGAGGTTGACAATGACTTGCCCAATGAGTGCTGTATATATGGCAGATGTGTGTTCCATATCCTAACCCAACTCTCCATCACTGCACCACAGTAGTACTCTGTAAGCAAAAAATTTTCTCTTCCATTTAGAAGACTTAGCAGAATTTGTTAGAATTAATGACTAAAACTTTGTAACTGCTGGTATGTAACTTTTGGAATGATGATTTCCAGTGCTCTCGTGGCTGGAAACCTTAGAAATTTTGTCTTGGAAAGCAATTTCGTTTGTTGCTCTCAGCTGCGGTTACCTCTGTTGATGCAGAGTAATGTAGCAAGAGCAAATATTTGTATAGCAAAGAAAAGAAACCTTTATTCTAATCATGCTGAGAGCAGATATAAAATGAGTTATTGCATATGGAGTGTGAAACTTTGTAAGGGGCTATAATATCTTATTTCTAATGGCCACGTCTTGCACCCAGTCACAGAGGAACACATAACTTTCTGAGACCACAGATTTATTTATCCTGTCAAAATGTTTTAAAACTCCTCATTTTTGCTGTTTATTATGTTTCTTTAAATACGGTGTCTGGAGTCAAACACAAAATCCATCCCAAGCTATGCACACTCATTTGTGCAGGTGTGATTAATGCAGTTCGTAAAAACGCTGCTATAGGCCGTTTCTGACGTTGAATGGTTCATTCATTACCAATAACTCCTTCTCCCAGCAACCATTTCTGGTTGTAATATACCATAGAATACTCCTGCAGTCATGCACAGTTACACATGATGTCAGAGCAGAGGAACGTGCTGCTTTGAGCGGCAGTTTTTCAATTCATCTGCTCCTCTAAATTGAATGAAGTAGGCTGAGAGAAATCAGTTCCATAGGAGATCAGAAAATGGCTTAACAGTTTCTTGCTTGTACTCCCAAATTAATAGTCTCGCTGTGCCAATTCACTTGTGTTGCCTTTCAACCACGGAGTGCTTAATAACACTACTGTTAACATTTCAAATACATGTGGACAAATACCTGGTGGGTTGTGTGATAGGGGATTTTCTTTTCTATAGAGAAGTTGGGGTACAGAAGTTGGGGTAAAGGATTAGACGATAGTTCCTCTCCTTCAGACATAATTACCTGTGGCAGCTTTAGGGCAGATGGCACAGTGTCTTAAAGGCACACAGATGGCTTTAATGCCAGTATCAGGAGGAAGCCGCCCCAATGGCGTATATATACCATAATTTACATCCATGCCTGATTCTTATAGCTATTGGATCCTAATATGATTGTGTCTTTCGGTTTTTAAAACAGGAGATTATTTGTTTTGTGGTTGGTTGGCGGCTTGCTTCGGACTCCAAAATTTGGCAAATATCCAGAGACATTTGATCAAATGCAACTTGCAGTGGAATCCTAGTGATGATTGTTGGTCGCAAAATTCAGCATTTGGATTTCAGGAGCCAGGATTCCATGCTGATAATAATAACTCATGCACTTTCAAGATTTCATGTTAATGGAACAGTACTTGTGAGAGAACCGTTTACTTGGAAAGGAATTCACTTGAACCTCTTGTACCACAATGATACGTTTGCATTACTCCTATTCGTTGCAGCATAACTTTCTGGTGGATTGGTCTCATAGTTTTTTATTTGAAAATTTAGCTCATCTCCTTGGCAAGCAGAACTCTCACCCTCACATGGTGTTGCCCGCTGGCCTGCTTCCTGAAGAAGGGCTGAATCACAGATGCATGTTGAGCACTTGCAGTCCTAACCTCCTGATTTGAGTGCTGGAGGGGATTAGTAATTGACAGAGTCACCGTCAATCCTTCGCTGTTGAGGCTTTGCCAAGCCATGTGGGGAGATCCCACCTGTGGAAATCTGTGAAGTGGGGTGTGGTGGGTTTCTGCTGGCTTTCGATCTGCTGGATCCATAGCCCCAGGGATCTCCCAAAGGGCCTGATAAAATAAAGCCCACCTTCTGTGCCGGCTGTTATAACTGGCAAGGCTTCAGATGCAACAGTGGACTCACCACTCTGCTCCCAGACAGGTTAGAATTGCTGTGTCCCTCTCTCATCCTCCCATTACTCACACTGACTGTGAACTGGCCCCACTGGGGGCGGGGGGGGGGAGTCTGCGATGATATGAAACCTCTCTGTGGTTTTTGATACATGTAGATCATTATCGGATGATGCGGTCTGCAAGTGATGCACACTTACATGTGAACAGGGATTTTAGAAATCAAATAGTTTTGTACCCATTCCCCCTGAGACTGAAGGAAGCTGATGGGCAGAATCACCCCATGGGCTAGTTTTTAAGCATGAAAGCAGCCAGTTGTGGACTGGCTGAGATTGTTGGGGCAGCACCCCATTCACCCAATGGACCACCCTCCACTGGCTTGAGGGATTTGTTTTGGGTTTGCCTTGAGGTTTCTGCTATGTTAGGTTTGAGGAAAAATGACTGGTACTTTTTGGATTGTGCTTTTATAAACCAGATCCTGGTTCGTAACTGGATGCTTTTTTATAATTT
Source organism: Podarcis raffonei (assembly GCF_027172205.1). Lineage (NCBI taxonomy): Eukaryota > Metazoa > Chordata > Lepidosauria > Squamata > Lacertidae > Podarcis > Podarcis raffonei. The sequence goes on along the minus strand of NC_070605.1, from coordinate 78,580,247 downwards.
TCTAAAAGTTATTTCGAAAGAAAAATTAATGCTATGTCGAATAATAACAAAAACAAAACAAAGCAGTACCGTGGGGTGAAGGTTCAATACAAATGGCAGTATCGAACTGCATAGTGCTAGCAATGTATTAGAGAACTGAGAGAGAATTATGCTGCTTGTGCATGAATGTTGGCTGCGAATCGTTCCTTTATATGGCACCAAAACGGAGTGTTGACCTTTTGTAACACTCAGTCTGTGCAAACCTGAAGCATATATCGTGTTGATTTCTAGCTTGTTTCATAATTTCTGTCTGCTTTCCCTTCTGTTCTTTCAGTTTTCTATTTTTTATCAGCTTTCTCAAATCAGTTGCTTTTAGATGATCTGCACACCTACATGAGATGGGCAAACACAGATCAGCTGTTGCATGAATATGCGCTTAAAAAGAAGGCAGAAAATTTACTTAAATGCTCTATTTTGCACTGGAGGCATTTGCCTTCTGCATGGTACAGCACCAAAACGTGTGCCCAGGCATGTGCCTCAATGTCACAGAATAACACCTTTTTAACAATCTCTTCTTCTCTTAACTTATGCAGGGATATCCAGGTGTAATTGTATCATGTAAATTTTATTTTTCTTCTAAGATCAGTTGCGTTCTCAAAAAGCAGTGGCAGAGAGTAACTCCTGGCAGTCTCTAGTTCAAAGAAAGGGTTCTAATTATATGATGGGGAAGTATTAAAAGCCACATAACAGCTGCAGTGCAGTGTGTCGTCTGCGCTTTGAAGAGAAACTTCATTTGCTTTATGCTGGAAAGGTTCTTTAATTCCTCATACCACCAGAACTTTTTCCACCTAGGTTGCAGAGTTTTCCCATCAAGTTTGAATTCCCAACACCATGGGAATGTCTGGCCACAGAATTCACAACCCCTGCTAACCCTGAGACGAACTTCCAATTGAAAAGCTGCACTATCCTTCCTCCCTTTCTCTTGAGGGAAGAAAAGGGCCTATTTAACATAACAGTGCCTAACGTAGAACATCAACTTGAACCGTCCTGACCTCATAGCTGTGTGTCTTTATATGCTTTTTCTTAGCAATGGAGAACCTTGACAATACAAAGTCCTGAAAGAGAGAAAAGGATAAAGACTCTTCTTCCACTCAGCTCCCCTCCTGTAATAAATAGGAGGCCTAGTTTAGAGACATTAAAAGTGCCTTCTGTTGCAAAACAATGGGAGTTGTGACACAGGGGCTGCAGTCAGCCACTTGAATAGGATCAAAGGAGGATGAAAGCTCCTTCAGCAGCACAGTATTTTCACTAGAGAATACCCTTTGTTTTAATGCAGGCTAAGAATCATGTGGTCGATTCTTGGGAGTCTTAAGGAAGCATGACTGCCACGCTGCCACTTATTTAGGATACCAGAATTGTCATAAAAAACCCAACTCCTAATAACAGTTAACATTTATATTCTTTTCTTTAAGTTATGTGCTTCTTTGGCATAACACTTTCAACATCCCTGAGACGTAGGATGGTTTAATCCCTAAATTGCAAATTGAGACAATGGCTTGCATAAAGCTACCTTGGTGACTGAAATTCTGGACTAAAATTTGAACCAGGGAATTTTTTTTATTCATAGCTGTGCCTATTAACCTGCTCTTGCCTTCAATCTGAAATTCAGAAAAGAACCTGCATGGGGACTGTGCTAGATATGTTAACTGTTCTGAGATATACAGTATTCTGTCTTGATGAGACTAAATTAGATTTTCTTCAGACCTGTTTTAGCCCTTGAACTCTGCCATTTGTATAACTTCTACAAATGAGTCAAAACCCCACTGTGATAAAATGTCTTAAACCTGCAGAGCACTGTGGACACATGTCTCATGTGGAATAGTAAAGATTTGCATGGTTCTTTCAGTTCCATAAATGTATGCGTAAGTGTGTGTGTGTGTATGTGTGTGTGTATACCCTTGTTTGAAAGTTTGAAGCTGATTGTCACTTGTCAATATAAATTTTAGTTCAGCAGGAGTTGATCTGGCTGTGGTTTGCAAAGCAGCATGCAAAATGTGTTTAAAGGGGGACATTATGCTGTGTTGCCCTGAAAAATTGACATTATGCCATAAATATCCTAGGTGTGATATCTATTGTTGAGGAAAACAATTTACCTACCAATAAGTTTTCCTACGTTGCATAGTTTTCGACACATTATCATTGACCTTAGAGTTGTTTGTTTCTGTCCTACCTTGAGAGACGTTCTTTGCTAATATTGAATCTTCTTATTCCAGGTTTGATGCTCCTTCACTGGGCCTTTAGCATACGGCAGAATAGGCACAGAGTTGCCATGAAACCTAACTTGAAGCAATGGAAACAACTCATGCTGTTTGGAATATTCGCGTGGGGTCTCCTGTTCCTGGTTATCTTCATCTATTTCACAGATAGCAACACGGCTGAAGCAGTTCCAAGCTCCTTCTCCTACACTGAGACTAAAAGGCTTTTGCCCATTCAAGGCAAGCAGAGAGCTATCATGGGAGCCATGCATGACCCGTCCTTCTCTGATACAGCTGATGAGAACGAGCTGCTTCTCGGCAAAGACATCTCGGGTTCACTCAAGTCAGGGACTGGGAGCATTAAAAAATGGGCTGACCTAGACGATGGCTTTGAAAGTGAAGAGGAATTTTTCCCTCCCCAATTAGGAAGAAAATCAAAAAGTGCTTTCTATCAAAGGTCTGGTGATTATTTATTTGCTGCTGGTCAGCGTCGGTCACAGAGCAGTATTCAGAGAATAGGGAGATTAGTCTCAGCAGAGGGGGCGGATCAGAAGAGCAATGCCTTGCAGGATAATTGGCTCCCTCAAAGGAAGAAAAAGAAAAGACATGCAAGACACAGGAGAGGCCAGATGTTTGAAGAGTCTAATGAATGGGATGGAGTATATTCCACAATGTCGAAATCTTTCCTCTACAGGCTTTGGAAAGGGAACGTCTCCTCTAAGATGCTTCTCCCTCGCCTACAGAAAGCAAGGAAAGGTTACCTGGATACGAATAAGCATAGGGTGCACTTCAAAGGGAAGCGAAACCTCAAGTTGACTTCAGAGCAACTCCTCTGTGAGCTCAAGGCACGTGTGGACGTCAGGACCATTGATGGCAAAGAAGCTCCCTTTTCTATCCTCGGATGGGAAAGGAGGGTCCCCAAAGTTTCTCTGAGCAAGCTGTACCCACGTGGGTTTGGTAGCTGTGCTGTCGTCATGTCCGCAGGTTCCATACTGAACTCTTCTCTAGGGGATGAAATAGGTGAGTGGAAGGATCTCGACAAAATGTGCAAAACCAGGTACATGTGGACCAGGACTGTCCATAATAACATAGAAAGAAAGAGAGCCCTGATAGGTCAGATCAAGGCCTATCAGCTTGTTCCCCTTGTTGGCCAATAGATGTCTCTTAGAAAGCTCACAAGCAGGCCAGGAGCCCAATAGCCCTCTCACACTCATTCCCCAGAAAATGGTATGCAGAGGCATACTGCCTTTGAAGCTGGGAGCCACATATAGCCAGCATGATGGACTTAAAGGTAAAGGGACCCCTGACCATTAGGTCCAGTCGTGGCTGACTCTGGGGCTGCGGCGCTCATCTCGCTTTATTAGCTGAGGGAGCCGGCGTACAGCTTCCGGGTCATGTGGCCAGCATGACTAAGCTGCTTCTGGCGAACCAGAGCAGCGCACGGAAACGCCGTTTACCTTCCCGCCAGAGTGGTGCCTATTTATCTACTTGCACTTTGACATGCTTTCGAACTGCTAGATTGGCAGGAGCAGGGGCCGAGCAACGGGAGCTCACCCCGTCGCGGGGATTCGAACCGCCGACCTTCTGATCGGCAAGCCCTAGGCTCTGTGGTTTAACCCACAGCACCACCCGCGTCCCTGTGATGGACTTAATCCCCCATTAATTTGACCACCAACCTTTTCAAGTCACCTGAGCTAGTGACCATCAGTGCATCTTATGGCAGTGTATTCTGTAAATTAACTAGATTGTGTACTTGGCATTTCAAGAAGATGTTAGTAAAATCCTTCACCAAAGGCTCCTGAGTGAGCTTAGCAGTCATGGGATAAGAAGACAGGTTCTCTTATGGATCTGTAACTGGAAGAGGAAGCAGAGAGTAGGAATAAATGGGCAATTCTCGTACTGGAGGGGTATAAGAAATGGGACTTTCCCAAGGCTGTGCTCTTTAACTTGTTCCAAAACGACATGGAGTTAGGGCTCAGCAGTGAGGTGGCCAAATTTGCAGAGTATTAGGAGGGAGCAGGCATTAAAATAAAACGACAAACAGGGTTCATTGTGAGCAAGTGTAAAATAATGCAAAAAATTCTAAATCTGCTGTGCTGATCATACTATACCTAGATAGGATTAGGGCCACTTAGTGCTTGAAGGCAGGAACTTCAGTTGCTTTTAGCTGGTGGTATTTTTTACATTTACGCATGTGGGATCTGAACTGGTGTTGACTGTCCAGGAACGAGACTTTTGGGTTGCAACAGATAACTCAATGAAAATGTCTGTGTTGATGTGTGTGGCATCTGTGGAAAGAATAAGTTTTCATGTTACAGATTGGGAAAAGCATTAAAAATTAATCTGCCCCATCATAATGCTGTTAGATAAATCTGTGGCATGGCCGCACTTGGAATGCTTCATACAGTTCTGGTTGCCACACCTCAAAAGCATATTGTAGAGCTAGGAAAAGTACAGAGAAGGACAACCCAATTGATCAAGGGTTTGAGCAACTAGTGATGTTGGTTTTTAGAAATTTGCGTATGTAAATTAGAGTGATTTGCATAAGGAAATGTTCTGATGCCCTACAGAATAATCTAATTTAGCACTTTTATTTTACTTGTATTCAATAGACAAAATCAAAACTGCCAAACTTGCCTAATGATTTATTTGCAGTTAGCATCTATTCATCGTTACTTTAAGAAATGGAAAAATTTCCACAGATTTTTAGTTTATTTTTTATCTAGAAAATGTCCCTTTCCATCTCATTGGTAGAACCTTTCCCCATATGAAACCTTTACAATATTTGAGACTTTTTAGTTTAGAAGTGGTAAGGGTGGACTGATAGAGATATAAAAAGTTATGCTGAGAGTGTGGATAGAGATAGGTTTTTTCTCTCACACACCCATCATACTAAATCCCAGGGGTCATCAAATAAAGATGAAGCCAATCTCATTGGTGTGATTTAAATTGAGTGTGACGCTGCAGTATATTGGTCAGAAAGCCGCAGTTCCATAAAGAAGGTAAAGGTAAAGGACCCCTGGATTGTTAAGTCCAGTTGAATTCTCTTGAACTGCTAGGTTGGCAGGGACAAAGCAACGGGAGCTTACCCTGTTGCACGGATTCGAACTGCCAACCTTGCGATCGGCAAGCTTAAGAGGCTCAGTGGTTTAGACCACTGCGCCATTCATGTCCCTATGCAACAGACACTGCTGTGTGAAATGAAGGTTAGAAAATGTAACAGGAGAGCTAGCTTTATAGTCAGGAAAACGCACATAATAAACGCCATATCGGAATGCACCCCTAATCAACACACCTGTGTTCTGTCCTGAGTGTGATCTGTTAGATGTAGACTGTGGCTAAGGAGGAAAAGGGAAGAAATGTTTTGTCACTTCAGTTCCTCAACACCAAAACAATGTTCTTCCCACAGATTCTTTAAAATGAACTCTGGGTTAATCCTCTAGAGCCATTCATATTTTCATATCCAGATAGGTTCCCCTTTAAATCTCTTATGATGAACTACTGTACTCTCATTATCCAACTACTTTAATAGGCTTCCTGCTCAGAACATGTGCCAAAGCTGTCCTGGTAGCTTCCAGTCAGGATAGCTTCCAGTTTCAAAAGATAATCCCACTAGTTTGAAAACCTACGAGGTGTGAGAACTCCACAGGTTCTCTCCCCTGCCTTTTCCTCACAGATAATGAAGCAAAATATTTCCTTTTTCTAGTTTGTGTTTTAAAGTGCAGTTGTCCGTCTTCCGCTTTCTACCAAACTGCGAGTTCAGTATTGAAGAAGCTGTTTTATTTGTTTGTTTTAAGGGTTTTTGGAAGGCATGTTGACCTTTACCTTGCGAAAAGGCCGAGATGCCTCCGAATCAGTGACCTTTTGACACCACAAGAAGTAACATGTTGGCTCCCATATACCCAGTTTTAGGGGTCACTCAGTGTGCCCTAATTGTAGTTGTGGAACTCTCCAGTTGCCCACCCACAGTACTTCCAGGTCACCTCTCCCTCTCCCTAGTTGACCTAGTTTTGCTTACTAAGAAAATAATGTTCCTCTAGGTGACCTTCTTGTTGAGTATTCATCATTTGCTTGCACAAAGCTTTTTCAAAGGTTAAACAACGCCTGCTCTTTCTTGATAATTTATTCTGATTTGCATGCAAAGAGGTTATAAGTATTCCCACCAATTGGTCATTTATTGCACTGTTTTTAATAATTCTTCCCATCGTGTTCCCAACAGCAAAAAGCCAATTTACTGTTGTTGTTGTTGTTGTTGTTGTTGTTTGTTTAAAAAAATGTGTTGTTGTTTTTTGGAGTGCCGGAGCACTTTAATTGCACAAATTTAATTTTCCAGCTGAATCCCTCCTGCAAAATATTGACAATCTGGAGGCAACCTTGTTACATTTTAAACGCTTATTTGCATGCACAACCAGAGTAAATGACAGATTCCCTCTTCCCACCTTTTCATTGCAAGCTTGCATGTGGAACAGTGAGTCATACGTAGCCATGCTAATGATTGAGAGGTATGGCGCCTCAGGGTGATGCCTAGTCTTGATTGATTGATTTAACCCAGAATAAAAGAGCGTGATACAAAGTGTTTATCCTGGGCTCGTTCTTGTGTCCTACTGCTCCTATTTCACTAAATCCCATCAGCAACATTCTGCCCCAGCCCCGTTCTCTTAACACAGATGCGTATATTAACAATGGACTTCCCCTCTCTTCATGTAGGAGCCTGGATCTGTTGCTAGGGGGATTCTGGAGGGAGGGAGAGCCTATTGCAGTGAGATGCTCCACAACGACTGCCCTGCCGCATTTGCCATAAGCTAAACGGGTGTAAATGTGAAGCCGTCATGACTCTGCCCACAATTTATAAGGCATTATGAGAATGCGTGCTGTCATGTTCACCTCATGGCAGCCTGACTTTTGTTCTGCTTTCTTGTTCTGTTCTAGGAAAGCCTCGGCTTTCGTTCGTTCAACAAAAGAAATATTTGTGGTTATTATCAACCTCACCCCCCTCCCACATCAAGATGCGTTTTAAAAATTCCAGAGACTTAATGTGTCACTCAGTACCCTCTCTTAATGCTTCGTTTATGTGCCTCCAGGTTGTTGTTGATGATCGCAGTAGTAGTAGTAGTAGTAATAATATTATGTAGTATTTATGTGGTATATTTCAATAGCTCAAAGCACATTTTTCTTGCACATTCACCTCAGCAGTCTCGGGTTATAGTGTTTGGCTGTAATTCCTCTGAGGGAATCACAAGGCACACAGCACCTGTTTCTTCCACCCCAGCTCCCTCTTGCCACTCTTCTGTTTCTTTCATAGACTTGCCACTCTTTCCCTTCCTTTGCTGACCCTGGTGATGATCCCTGAGGGACTTCCTACTTTGGGGAGTGAGCTGCTGTCACTGCCACCCTAGCCATTGGGGATAGAGAGCAGCAGAACGGGGTGGGGTGGGGTGGGGGGGGAGACCAGCTCTTCTCGTCCCACCTGCACACAAGCTTCCTTTAATTCTTCTTATGTTCTTATTTATTGAATCGTCTGTTTCACTCAGTCTGAAATAAGACACCCTGCTCTACACCTGAGGGTGTTCTTTCCCTGGCATTGAACTCTGATAAAGCCTCCTGCTGGTCTAATTGGAGAACGCAGAGGGGGATTTGAGCTAGCCTACTGTACAAAGTAGGTGTGGGTTAAACCACAGAGCCTAGGACTTGCCGATCAGAAGGTCGGCGGTTCGAATCCGCGCGATGGGGTGAGCTTCGTTGCTCGGTCCCTGCTCCTGCCAACCTAGCAGTTCGAAAGCATGTCAAAGTGCAAGTAGATAAATAGGTACCGCTCCGGTGGGAAGGTAAACGGCATTTCCATGCACTGCTCTGGTTCACCAGAAGTGGCTTAGTCATGCTGGCCACATGACCTTGAAGCTGTGCGCCGGCTCCCTCGGCCAAAAAAGTGAGATGAGCGCCGCAACCCCAGAGTCGGTCACGACTGGACCTAATGGTCAGGGGTCCCTTCACCTTACTGTACAAAGTTAGCATTTGCATTTGTTGCTCCACCCACTTTCACCTTTGGCTCCACCCACCCGTTATCTGGCCCTTGGAAGATTTTCCAGTAGGAAACGTGGCCCTCAGGCTGCAAAAGTGCCTCACCCTTGACTGAAGCCTGTTAGTTAACTATGAAGTTGTTGTGCATTGTGCAGGAAGGGTCATAGGTGTAAACCCCCAGAGTATCTAGGGCATCTGAACTGCTGGCAGTGGGAAACACCAGGATGATCTGGAATTATTGGGGGTGCAGTGGTACCTCTACTTATGAGCACCTCTGGTTATGTATCTTTCGGGATACGCACGCGGCAAACCCGGAAGTATTTTTCTGGGTTTCGCCACATGCGCAGAAGCGCTCTACTGCGCTGTGCACATGCGCAGAACAAGCACCTCTGGTTGCGAAAACCTCAGGATCCGACCATAGCTCCCGTCCGCAACTGGAGGTACCACTGTATTTTCACACCTGAATGTCATTTAAAAAAACAAAAATCTGAAAGTGGATTCCCTCATCCTGCACTTGGAGGTCGAAAAACAGAATGCAAACTATGCCTGTAGTAGTGGCCAGACTCTTATCAGTGGAAAGAAGATAAAAGTCTGGGGTTATCAGACAATGCCATTTGGTAAGAATAAGTCCTGCTTTAATACTTCCTTCACTGGTTGATAGTGACTGTTCTGCAGTGCGACACTCTCAGGAAGCATGATCATAGATCCGGGATCCAAGGATTGTAACATGAAGCAGTAATATGGGCTCACGGTGGGCAGGGGTCAACTGATGATGGGTCCTTGAGATCTTCAAATGAACACAGCCTGGTTAACTAGCAGGGCAGAGCAAACCAAGACATGACAAGTCTTGGATCTCCAGATGTACCAGTAGACTTTGGGCGCCCCCTTCTGTTTTTGTGCTAGAAATGTGATATTTAGGTTTTACTTCTGAGCGTTGAAAGTGTGGTTTTTTACAAAAAGGGATATATGCAGCAGGCTTGAATACTTTTTCTGAGAGTCCAGATGCTTTTATAGTGAGCTGTTTTAAGCAGAATAGCATTGTTGTTTTTTTACGATACAATTCTAGGACATGGTGTTCTTGTAACCTGAGGTGGTTTTCCAGGACCGTTTCTCAAACGTCCGTATCATAAATCTGAAACGGAATGTAATACTAAACTTAAGAGTAATGCCATTTTATACAGGGTTGTGGGGTTTTTTTAACTGTAGATGTAACATCTGCTAGCACTTGGACTGCAGGAAACTTTGGATTTGTTGTGGCTATTCACAGCTTAGAGTTTTCTAACAACATTGCTTCTAAAGTAGAAGTTATCAAATTGCAAATGTGCTAAAGGAAGAAAAGTAGGCTGGTGACCAGAATTAGAAATTCAGATATATAAGCTATGTACCAAATGGCTCCTTAAACCAGGGTTACAGTCGCCTAAACAGAATGCCTAGTTGCCATTTTAGGACCAGATGGCTGAAAAGTCGTATTTTTCAATATAACTTTTTGGTTCCTGAAATTCATTCTGATTGGATAGAATTCTACAGGATGTGTTGCTAGTGTGTGAAAACTGGCAAGATCCAAGGATCCCCAAGCATGCACTTCCAGATGGTGGAGACGTCAAGTGCCCATCGTGGCACCTAGGAATCATCACTTGGTTGCAAGTGGCCGATAGCCAGCGCCTGGCGAATATCAAACGCTGCTGGAAACCAATTTGCAAGTAGATATTACCATTTATTGTCCTTGCAAGCATGGCACTGTTATGTGTCACAGTAGAGGAGGGGCAAGGAACTGGACCTGACCAACAGAATACATTGTTATTCCCCCCATCCTAGAACCAAGTTTGACAGTTGAGTGGGACTGCAGCACCTACCAATCACATGATGTTACAGTAACATTAGGTGACATGTTTTTGCCCACGAGGTTTGAAATCAAACAGCAGACAAAGTCACAGCCTGCAAAATGACAGCAGTCAGCTGATGGTTGGGTCTTGTGAATCACTATGCACAGGGCTTTTGAAGACCCAGCCATAAACTGATGGTCGGTGTCTGGCCAAACCTCTTTTACCTGGTCCACACATGACATCAAGTGTAGGGCAGGTGAGCTTGTCTAAAATGGCCTGCAGTCAAGAGTTTTTTCCCCATTGTTGTAGCAGAGCAATATTCTGTTTGCATTCACCGCTAATCTTCAGATACTATTATTTAGAGTGCAAGACTTTGCATGTCTAGTCAGCTGTAGGTCCATTTTTTTCCGGTGGGACTTACATAGAATTCCACCCAGAGATTGCACTTGTAAAATAAAAAAATCTTTTAAGAAATCGGCCCCATTGAATGCAGCAAGAAGCTGCTCTTCATCTGTGGTTACAGCTTGCACTTCTGCAACTCAGTAGGTGGGCAAGGGAGAAGCATAGCCAGTGAGAAGGACCACAGACTCAGGCTGTGAATGAAAGAAATTAAACACTTTATTGATATATAATGAATGGGAAGCAATTGATGTGCTCAAAGCAATTTGCAAAACACAGCAATTCAAAACAGAAGAATTCCAGGCAATTCAAATAAGAAAAAAGAATGTGGAGTGATTGACAAAGCAAGTACTAATTAAGCAATTAGTAATAAAGCGATTTCAAACATACTGATTTCTAGACCCCTTCCTTATTTTAACTCCCATCTACCGTATTTTTCGCCCTATAGGACGCACTTTTCCCCTCCAAAAATGAAGGGGAAATGTGGGTGCGTCCTATGGGGCGAATACAGGCTTCAGGAAGCTCTGCGCAACTCTCCGGAGCCCGGTGCCAAGCCGTGCCGGCCTCCGGAAGGTTGCGCAGAGCTGCCTGCCCCCCGGGCTCCGCGCAGCTCTGCGCGACCCTCCGGAGCCCGGTGCCAAGCCACGCCGGCCTCCAGAGGGTTGCGCAGAGCTGCCTGCATTTCGAAGCCTCTTCAGCGCGCTCGGGCTTCGCACAGCTGTCCGCAAGCCTGGGGAGACCGGCGCGGCTCCCTAGGCTTGCGGATAGCAGGCTGTTCTGGGGACTGGGGTCAGGGGAAGCTCGGGCTTCCCCCGCGCCAGCCCCGTGCCTGGGGGGGGAAATAATTTTTTTTCTTTATTTCCCCCCAAAAAAACTAGGTGCGTCCTATAGGGCGGTGCGTCCTATGGGGCGAAAAATACGGTAATTTGATTCCAGAACACCATAGCGTTTCCCCATAGCCCCCAATCCAGAGTGGTGTGTCTAAGGATCTTTCCAACAGGGTCAAGCAAAACACACAAAAAATGTGGGGAGATGAAACAACCCACGGGAGTCCAGCAAGATTGGAATGAACATTTGGAAAAGAGCAAATCTAGGGTAAAACAGAACCCCAGTAAAAACTGGACTGCTCCTACAACTACTGCAGCCATAAAGGAACCCTGCAAGAGCAATTGGGGGCGTAAAAGAGCTTCATTTTTCATCCACCAAACATTTTTCCTTGTAATTATCAGAGAGGGAACCAGACCTCTGCATCAGTTTGGAACTGAGTCCAAAGATGGAAATCCTCTGCCTTCTGTACAGGCTCAGGATTCTCCAGAAAAAATTAGAGAAATGCTTGCTGTAGGCTTCTTGTGCTGTGCCAACCTGCTTGATGTGGTCAGCACTGCACTTAAATTTTCAAATCCATTTTTTTAAAACAATCACCACCACCACCACAAAAGCAGCAGAAACTTGCCCCCACTCCTCAGTTTTCATGAGAATATTTTATGGAAAGTGGTTTAGGGGAGAGGGGGTTTCATCCCAGTGTAAATAACAGCAAACCTCTCTCTCAAAAAAAACACACCAAAAAAACCCCAAGCATATTTTGACTCCTTCACCTACTGTGTTCCTCACATATTCATTCCTTGTCCAAGTGCCAAGATACCACACAGGAAATCAGTTCTCAGCAGAAGTTGCTCACAGCTTGCTTGCGAAGAGCCTGGGTTTCTTGTCACTGATGCTACTCATTTTATTCCCTCACTTGCTCCCTTCATGTGTGCTGACTACAGTGGTTCTTGGAGCCCAGCAGGAAGGGGTCGATGCTTACTTCCAAGTAAACATGCAGATGATTGTACTACACAATGACTCTTGTCGGTTACTCACCTGAATGTCCTTTCCTCTGACTTTATAGACTCCCACGATGCCGTCTTGCGATTCAACTCTGCTCCAACAAACGGATATGAAAAAGATGTTGGAAATAAAACAACCATGCGCATCATTAATTCCCAAGTAAGGCACTTGAACACCTGCATACTTGTATTGTTTTCCGTATGTCGCAACTCCTCCTAGAACTGAACCAGAAATCCTGGGGAATTCTGCTTTGATTTTAAATAGCAGGCTCCAGCTTTCATCATTGCTGGGAACTGTTAACGTGGCCAGCAGTGCTTCCTAAAGATTACATACCAAGGGGAGGAGAGAGGTGATGGATTAGGTGCTATAACTCCTTATCTTTTGTCCCTCTCCCTTGCCTCCAGAGGGTTCCCAAACTGTGGTCCATCGGGTACCAGTGGCCCACAAGATTTTTATTCAGGTGGTTGCTGGTGTGTTTGGATTTGTAGTTTTAGACAGAGTATCCATTGTATTAGGGACGCGGGTGGCGCTGTGGGTTAAACCACAGAGCCTAAGACTTGCCGATCAGAAAGTCGACGGTTCGAATCCCTGCGAGGGGGTGAGCTCCTGTTGCTCAGTCCCTGCTCCTGCCAACCTAGCAGTTCGAAAGCACGTCAAAGTGCAAGTAGATAAATAGGTACCACTCCGGTGGGAAGGTAAATGGCGTTTCCGTTTGCTGCTCTGGTTCTCCAGAAGCGGCTTAGTCATGCTGGCCACATGACCCGGAAGCTGTACGCCGGCTCCCTCAGCCAATAAAGCGAGATGAGTGCCACAACCCCAGAGTCGGTCACGACTGGACCTAATGGTCAGGGGTCCCTTTACCTTTACCTTTATCCATCATATTAAATATTTTCATTGATTTTTATTTTCACTTTCATTGTTTCTTCTATTATATTTCATTTTATTGTGTTGCAGTGTGAATTATATGGGGTTCAAATAGCAATACAATAAACCACACTGGATAAGAAATAAAAGAAGCAATAAAAGTACAATGAGATATCATACAGTATCTTGCTAGTTCTGCTGGCAGTGCATGAGACGCTTCATCTCAGGGTGGCCGTGGGTTTGAGCCCCACGTTGGGCAAAAGATTCTTTCCTTGCAGGGGGGTTGGAGGACTCAATGACCCTCGTGATCCAACTCTATGATCCTGTTATTGCAATTGCTACAACAGGGAGACAAATCATTAAGTGGTCCGCCAAGACCCTTGCTCAAGTGGCCTGTTGAGAAAAACGTTTGCAAACTCTTGGTCTAAGCCTCTCCTAATTCTTTTTTTGTAGTTTTATACGCAACAATATTTATTTATTAGGCTTCTTACTCGCCCTTCCCAGGGCAGGTCACAGCTACCTAAAAATGCAACATTAATATAAGCTGAAACAGTCTTCAATCTACAAAAGAACTGCAGTAATGTTGCACAGTTATGGTGATAACATGTTCAACTGAGGTGGTTAATAGTGCAAAACAACAACAACAAATAAGCAAGGCGTGGGAGGTGGAAACAATATAGATGCGGTGTTTGACAAAGTTGCATGACTATACTGAAGGAAACAAACACACACACACACACACACAAACAACCTGTCCATCTATATACATGTATATACAGTGGTACCTCGGTTGTCAAACGTAATCTGTTCCGGAAGATCGTTCGACTTCCGAAAATTTTGACAACCGAGGCACAAAGGGCTTGCTGCAAAGTCAATGGAGAAAATTGGAAAAAAAACTGCAGCGGACGCCGGTTAACTTGAGGCAATTACTTCCGGTTTTTCGGCGTTCAAAAACCGAAATGTTCAGCTTCCGAGATGCTCAAAAACTGAGGTAGCACTCTGTGTGTGTGTGTGTGTGTGTGTGTGTGTGTGTGTGTGTGTGTATTATGGATAGATATGCAGTGCCCTCTTGTGGTGGACACATTGTATGTTTACTTTTCAAAATGAAGGTTTATTTGTAAGGACAGTATTTTGATTTTTCGTTTCCTTATCTCTGAATTGATAATAGCAACCTGTGTCTCACAGTCCGTCAATCCAATAATTCTTTTACGTGGGGTGGGTGCATGATGTGCACAGCAAAACATATGTTCCATGCCTACCGCTCTATGTCATCACGAAAGGATAGCCAGAGACATTTGGGCAAATTTAACAAAAACCACCTGGACAGAAATTGCTTTCCTCTTCTCTTCTCCTGCCCCCCTCAGCAATATATCACAGCTTCGATAGCCTACATATCGTAGGGGTATTTAAAATGAGTGCCGTCGTTTCATCCTCTTTCTTTGCTCTTCAAAATATGGCAACCCTACACTGCAGGGATGGAGAATTTTAGACCCAGGGCTGATTGTGGCCCTCTAGGCTCCTCTGTCCAGTCTTCAGAACTTTCCCCAAGTTATACCCCATACCCCCCCCCAAAAAGGCTGAGGGTTTTTTTAAGGGGGAGTAGTATATTGAGAGGTAATGCCATCCCTTGATCTTACGATGATGTTTCATAATCATTTGGAAAAGTTTTGAATACGTGTGTTTGTGTGTGTTTTGTATTTTGCAGATTCTTACCAATCCTAAGCACCAGTTCACTGACAACCCCTTATATAAAGATGTTACTCTAGTCGCTTGGGATCCTGCACCCTATTCTGCAGATCTGACTGTGGTAAGTCAGCAGCCAGGATGAGTTCAGCACCCGCTGCAACCTCCTCATTTAAAAGCAACTAGGTTCAACAATGCCCTTTTTCAAACTGTGAGAGTGTTTCCAGGTCACTGATTTCCCATCGCAGGAAGCCTAAAACTAGGAAGTACTACAGAGGAGAGGCTGCTGTGCTACTGTTTAGCGCTGCTCTCACCGACTTGGGCCAGCACAATAAATCTAAAAATGGTTTTGCTTCCAAACTGAAGCAAACCAAATTCCTACCCCATGTCTAGTTGAGAGATACGTTTCCATGAAATCCACCCTAATCAGAGCACATTAAGTATTTGAACAAGCTTGTGTTGTCGTTTTAGGAGCTTAACTATGGAACAAGCTGTAAAGAATGGGAAATAACCTAATAAACGGGCTCAACCTATCTGCCTTCTTTTTCCACCTGCAATCTTGACTAGCAGATAATTCCTGCTCCTTTTTAATCAGCTTCCTTAACTGTCTCTTTACAACAGACGCTCCCTGCCTGTCAATCGCTTTCTCACCATTTCCATCTAACTCTCCTGCTGCCCATTTTATTCTTCTCCACAGCTTTTTGGATATAATATGCCGGTTGATATTATACATGGGAGCAGCAGAATGTATTGCTATAATTTCTGCAGTTTTCAGGGGAGCAGAGAGTAACACACCCACACCCACCCAGAGAGAGAGTGTGTTTAAAATTTATTGTGGAATTAAAAAATTAGCAGCTTTATTATGAATATTTCATCTCTTGACACTAGAGGGAACCGTCTTATTGCACAGAACACAGGAAACTGCCTTATAGCTGCCCAGGGTGGCTAGGGAAACCCAGCCAGATGGGCAGGATATAATTAATAAAATTATTATTATTATACTGAGTCAGATCATTGGTCTATCTACCTCAGCATTGCATGCACTGACCGGCAGCATTTGTCCAGGGTTTCATGCAAGAGACATTCCTTGGCCTAACTGGAGACATTGGTGGCCTTTGGCTTGCAAAACAGATGATCTACCACTTGAGCTACGTGACCGGTGTCTGCAAGTTTTTCCTGTTACTATGGCCTTGCACAACCTTCCTTCCTTGTAGCACCTTCAAGTCCTCCCACCTCCCTGTCCCCACATCACCTGGTGCTTGTTAACTCAGTCATCCTGATCTAAGTGCCTGGCCACCTGTGATTATTTTCCTTCTATTCTCTCTGCCAAAATTCATTTCTGTAGCTCAAGTGCTGCCACCGGCATACCTTATGAAAATTTAAGTTTGCAGGAGTTTAAATAATGCAAACAACTTGCGGGAGTTGTAAACATGCAAAGAAATCTGGAGTAACTGTGTTGCACTTGGGCTTTTTGTTTTCTTCTTGTGTGAGTGGGGTGTGGGGCCTGCACATAGATTTATGGAAAGCAAAAGGGGGAGTCCTGTCCTAGCTGGGAGTAAAATGCTGCAGCACAATTCCTGTACGTATCATCCCACTGCCTGCAAGCCTATTACACCCTTGTGCAAATTAATTGAAACAAACAATGTAGTTTATTGTACAAAACTCACATCTACATGTACAAAACTCACATAGTAACCAATATGACCTCTGTTATTTTTAAGCAGCATTTGAACACTGTTTGGCATGGAGGCTACTAGTTTCAAACAGTCACTGTTGATTTTCGGATCCCTGTACCACACTTGAATCAGTGCCTGAATGGACTTCTCCATAGTCATACAGTCTACAGCACGGAGGCGACGTTTGCATATGGCCCACAAATTCTCAATGGGATTTACATCTGGGGAATTCCCTGGCCAATCAAGTACCTATACTTGCCACTCTGGCATGAATTTCTTCACCATTTTCAATGTGTGACAGGGGGCTAGGGCCTCCTGCAATATCCCAGTACCGTCAGGATACCTCTTTTCCAGCTCTGGAATAACTCTATTTCGTAGAACCTCAATATATTGTGGCGAGCACATCATTCCTTCTATCGGCTGCAAGCTTCCGACACCATAATGATCAACTGACTTTTTGTGTTTGTTTTGAGTACAGGATTACAAGTAAGATAGAAAACATGCTTTGTTTCAATTAATTTGCACAATCCAATGTGCCCAGCAAAGCTCTTGTGACATCCAGCAGAAAGACCTGTACCCAGAGCATGGACTAAGCATGGTACAGTCCTGCCCACAACTGGTTTAAACCCACCCTAGAGAGTTAACTCCCTTTTACCTGCTGTCGCATAGCAGGGACACATTGGCTAGGTTTCACCACATAGCAGAACGTTCTCATTCCGAGAGCTGCCTGATGGTTCTCCCAGCTTGTTTACCATGGGAAAGCTTCACATAAGATTTGGAGTTTTGTCTGCTGAGCTCTAATTCTTCCCAGAGAAGAGGTTGGTAACTTGGGGGCTTGTGGGTGTTCTTGAACTGCAACTCCCATCATCTCCAGCTCCTGAATGGGAGTTGGAGTTCAGCAACATCCGGAAGAATGCAGGTTTGCTGTACCTACCTTAGTGGCAAAGCCGTGTTCTTTGTCATCTAAAAGTCAACTGTAGAGCACGCCCAGATATTTGTTGGGATTGATTAACAGGCATTGAAAACTGTATCAGTTCTGCTGCTCTATCTAAACTGTCTGCGACATCAGGACACCCTAACACATGCTCGTAAGAGTTGCAGAAATCCATATCCACTTTCTTCTATGCCTTGAAGGTGTGTTTTTATATCCACAGGGAGCTGGCAAATGTGATGCTTTAGATGCAGGTTGGTATGTGTTTAACACGCCCTAGAAAATGTCTGGCTTTTTGTTTGTTTTTTGTTTTCTCCTACCAGTGGTTTAAGCAGCCAGACTACAACTTGTTTACTCCCTATGCACTGCATCGCAGGAGGAATCCTAAACAGCCATTTTACATTCTCCACCCCAAATTTATATGGCAGCTCTGGGATATCATTCAGGAGAACACCAAGGAAAAGATACAACCCAACCCTCCTTCTTCAGGTTTCATTGGTAGGTGTGCTTATCGGTAGATTTCTTCATTAGCTGCGTCTGTAGAGTATATGCTGAAGTTTAGCATGTGCGGCTTGACTGTGGTGGTAATGAAATTTGATTTGGAGATGGATGGAAGAAGGCATGCTGTTTAACAAATAAGTACCATATATACTATTAAACAAAGGGACGCGGGTGGCGCTGTGGGTAAAACCTCAGCACCTAGGACTTGCCGATCGCAAGGTCGGCGGTTCGAATCCCCACGGCGGGGTGCGCTCCCATCATTCGGTCCCAGCGCCTGCCAACCTAGCAGTTCAAAAGCACCCTTAAGTGCAAGTAGATAAATAGGGACCGCTTACCAGCGGGAAGGTAAACAGTGTTCCGTGTGCTGCGCTGGCTCGCCAGATGCAGCTTGTCACGCTGGCCACGTGACCCGGAAGTGTCTGCGGACAGCGCTGGCTCCCGGCCTCTAGAGTGAGATGAGTGCACAACCCTAGAGTCTGGCAAGACTGGCCCGTACGGGCAGGGGTACCTTTGCCTTTACCTTTATACTATTAAACGCACATGTCTTATGAACTTTCCAGGCTTGTGTATCTGCAGGACTTGGAAGAAACAAAGCTTTGTCTAAAACCATTTATTACTAAAGTATACTCCAAAATTTATATAAGCAATAAACACAGAAGGCATCATTTTAACCAGGTCAAAGTCTACTACTATAACCAATATTCCAGCAGCATGTTCTTTGTGGAGCTGGAGTTACAAAACAGTGTTCATTTTATGACCTGTACTGCACAGATGCCTTGAAAATGTATTGTGTGTTCAGAATGTGAAACACTGATCAGAGGGAACTGTGCATTGTCCTAAATCGTGCAGGTATGGCTATGACTTGCTTGGGTTCAGTTGTGCGTAATTGGGGGTATGAATGGAATGTGTTGGCACAGCAAGGTGAAATTGTGACTTGTGACCTCATCTGACATCAGGAACACCACAGTGATAGGTGCAATGAAAGCCCAACAGGACACTTTGAATATACAAGCCATATTCAGAGGAACAAAAAGCAAACCTATGATAAGAACACATAATGGCTTTTACACACTTGCTTTTCCTAGCTCTTGGCTATGAACTGCAGATTCTTTTTACAACTCTCTACATGGTAGAGCAGTGCACAAGTAGCTCCTATCAGATAAAGCTGTTAAGCACAGGGGAACTAAGCTTAGCTGTTCCCCCAATTCCCCATCCAAAACAGTTGAGTGGTAATATTTATCTTAACTGGGGCAGCGTATTGGACAGGAGAAGTGAGCATACAACAGTTGTATCTGCCCCGGATTCAGATCCCTAGCTGGATGGAGAGTTGAGTATAAAAGGGAGATAGACGCAGGAATCAGACTTAACGAAAAATAAAGGTAAAAACTGAAAGCAAACATTTGATGCTTGTGTCACCACTGAATATGAAACATACACCACATCAATAACCAGATAACCATGTAATGTGCTTGAAAGTGGAAATTGTATAACTGTTTATTTGAGAGATGAGTGTCGAGGGCAGAGTCATACATCAGCATCTGATGCTATCAGTCAGCATAAATGTTTCAGGGATGAATTTTTCAGTGTGACTATTCATCACCAAATCTCACAGAAGATTGCTGATTCAAGCTAATGCTGGCGGACTGGAATAGCTGATGTTGTGAATGCCAAGGGATGTAAATTAGAGAAGATCCTGCTGGGTTATTTGCAATACTAAAACCTTACATTTATGAACGAATATTCTCGGTGGCAAATTTCGGCATAAATGAATGAAATAAATGAGGACTTGTCATAATGCGAAAGACCTTTATTTTCTCATATATATATATAATTATATTATATTATATTCACACACACACACACACACACACACACACACAGAAGGATGTTAAAACTGACCTATTTTCAAATGAGCTTGAAACTGCCCTTTTGTTAAAAGGCGGGGGGGATCATAATTTATTGTGGATGAAATAAAAATAAAAGTTCAGCCCATGTCCTAATTCACTGGATAGCTCAGGGTCATTCACATCCGTGGTCAAGATAGCAAAACTCAGTTTGAATTGCAAGGCATGTGACGCTAAATGGACACTTTGCTTATCTCTAGTCAGGACCAGAAATGCTAAATACCCTCATCCTGGACTTGAAAAGTGAAAGCAGGTCATAGCTGCCAATGCTGGAAACACTGGGATTGTGGGAGCTGGCCACATCTCTTACTTTAAAACAGGGATAGGTTTTGAGGAGAAGCTTTTCAGGTGGCTAGGAGGTGACAAGTAGGAATGAGGAACGATATGCCTCTGTGCACTCTTTACTTGTTTGTCCACACGCCCAGAGTGTGTGAAGTGTGTAGAGCCAGAGGAGGACTAATGTATCACCAGATGCCCAAGTTACATACCACACAGAGGCGCTCTCATAAAGCCATGGAGCTCATTCGCAAAGTCTTACTGTACGAAACACTCCAAAACGCTTACGCTTCCCCATCTAATTTTTTTTTAAGCATTGCTGAGGACGACTCATTTTGCAGCAACACGGTCCATACCCTGTTCCCTTCTCCATTTTACTCCCATGGTCATAGGTCCAGATTTGCTCAAGTGTACATCTTTTTGTATTTTTATTTCTGGCATTTGTATGCTACCCTGTAGCAAAAAGCTTTTAAGGCAGTTTACAAAAACAAAGTGGTTTTGTGTGTGTGTGAAATGTGTTTGAAATAGGTCGATGTTTTCCCATCCTTCCCATCCCATCTGTGTTTGAGCCTTATGTTAAATGGTTGCTAATGGAAGTGCAAACTCAAAATAAGCTTTGGCAGCTGCTTTTTCCTCTGACTGTTTGGAATTTAGGACTAAATTCTGTTTGCATGTTCACCTTTTGATCTCTCATAACTTTTAGAAGTATTGGTTTTGGCAGCCGATACGAGAGAGAGATGTTCTCTCTGTGACGGCTAATTGGTAAAGAAAGCTACTTTATATGTGCAATTCATTATCACACAAATACCCTCACATTGACTTGATATTATGATCAAGTAAGTGGTGAACATACATGTGTGAGCTAGCTTTCATGTCACTTGATTGTGTGCTAGTGAGAGCCAGTGTGGTGTAGTGGTTATGAGCGGTAATCTCGTTAACTGGGGAACTGGGTTCGCGTCTCCGCTCCTCCACATGCAGCTGCTGAGTGACCTTGGGCCAGTCACACTTTGAAGTCTCTCAGCCCCACTCACCTCACAGAGTGTTTGTTGTGGGGGAGGAAGGGAAAGGAGAATGTTAGCCACTTTGAGACTCCTTAAAGGGAGTGAAAGGCGGGATATCAAATACAAACTCTTCTCCTTCTACTTCTTCTTCTTCTTCTGCTAGTCAATCCATCTGTTGGTAGGCCTCTAACTAATGAATGTTTCAATGCTTTCACTCTTTCAGTTTTCTAGCTTTGCCGTAAGTTATCACTGCAGCATGCATTTTAAAGTAAAGATTAACTCAGTTTGAAAATAGGAGAATCTGCATCTGTACTGCAATGACATTTCTCCAAAGGCCACTCAGGATCCTGCTCACATCTGCACAAACACCTGCCAGGCAGGCATTTCCGCCAAGCCTGACATATTAACATCTGTGCTTGATTTATAACCTGCTAGTAGCTTATCAGACCCAATCTCAGTGCTCAGAAATTAACATAATGCTTGCCCCAACACCTGCTAGAAGTGTTATGACTAAGAAGGATTGGGAAGCAGTTTGGCTTTAGGAAAGCAAAATATGTGTGAACTAACCACAAAATATTTTATTGAATTCTTGTTAAAGGGTTCCAGAGATAACATGACATAACAAAAATACAACAGAGCTTCTTGGTAGCACTATATCTGCTCCCAGTTTGTGCAAGAACTGACATGATGGAACAAGCACTACTATTATGAAATAGCTATGTAAGATTGCTGTGTGTACACACACAAGCACACAGAGAGAAAACCCCACATAGATATGAAAATCGATTTAAGCACCAGAAGCAGGTGTAGGCTTGAGAATCACAAGCCATGCTTAAAACAGAGCTGTAGCCAGGTGGCATAATATAAACATTTGTGCATGTAATGGACTTAGATGGAATAGTGTTTGAATCAGTGGTGGGAACCAAGATACAGATGATGCTAACAAACTTTTATTAGTGTGTGTGTGTGCGCGCACACATACGCACCCACAAAAACGCTCTCCTCAAGTAAGCCTAGAAAATATCAACATCTGAAAACTTTCAGGGCTACTTTCTCTTCTAGGAATTAGGGAATGAGCGATGTGCTCCAAGGATGTTTCACTGTGTGCATGAAGAACCCCTGGCTCAGAGAAGGGGGCAGTATGGAGAAGGCAGAGAAATGCTATTGGGTGACAGGGAGAAGGCAGAATTGCTCAACACCTACTTTGCCTCTGTCTTCACCCAAAAGGAAAGCAGTGCCCAACCTGGCAATAACAGAACAATTCAAGGAGGGAGCTGTAGCCTAACATAGGAAAAGAGGTGGTAAGGGAACACCTAGCCACTTTAAATGAATTCAGATCTTCAGGGCCTGATGAGCTGCACCCAAGGGTACTAAAGGCGCTTGCTAATGTAATCTCAGAGCCTCTTTCTATAATCTCTGAGAATTCTTGGAGAACAGGTGAGGTCCCTGAAGACTGGAGGCAGGCAAATGTTGTCCCCATCTTCAAAACAAGGGGGAAAAGAAAACCCAGGTGTAAACTACTGGAACCAATGGATCCAAGTAACAAGGCTACAACTAAACCTCAGGAAGAACTTGCCAACAGTAGGAGCTGTTCAACAGTGGAACAGACTACAAGCCGTAATGCACTCTTCCTTGGAAGTTTTAAAGCAGAGGTTGGCTGGCCATCTGTCATGGATGATTTAGTTGGGATTCCTGCATTGCAGGGGACTGGACTGAACTAGACTACCCTCGGGGTCCATTTCAACTCTACAAGTCTGCGATAGCATGTTTAGAACATCATTTTTGCACAAAAGATCTGCTGCAAAATGGCAAATTAGTGTGGTCTTATTTTTACTTCTTCTTTTTTTAACTTATAAATAAAACATGCCAGTCTTGGACTGGGAACCAGTAGATATTTTGAAACCATTGGTAATTTTTGTGATTATATTGCCAACGTTTACAGATGTAGGTCTACAGTTGTTTTTTTTTAATTTCAATGGGAAAAGCAGCTATGATTCATGTCAATGGGTGTGCATAAAGATTTGTTTTCCTCCAATGAAGAGAACGTGAAAGGATTCCACGTTGTGGAACTTCTCTGGTCAATTTTGCCACGTGGGAATCAGAACACTTATGGTTTTGCAAATATTGCTGTGATCATTTGAATATATGTATATTGAAGTTCTATGGCTACTCCATAGTTTTGAATGAAAGTTGCAGGAATTGTTAGTGCTTAGTTTCTGGAATATGCAGCATTCAAAATGTTCTCAAAATCGAGTTTTTGCTAAACTAGAAGCTGAGCTGAATCCCAGTCAGCTTTCAAAATATATTATTTCTTTCATACTAAACAGTTGGTACAATAAGGTAAATGAAATTACATTCTTGTGTACTTCCAATCTTCTGGAAATAACTTTTTAATTATCTTGCTAATTACATAGTGTAATTGCATTGCACAAAGATACATGCTGGAAGTTGAAAAGCTCTTGAGTGATTAAAATTGCCAAGGACAAATTAAATTTCTTCCTTTTTTTTTAGAGTCCTTAATATCCATTTATATTTACTATTCATACAACGAACTTAAACATTTATTTAATTCTGATAAAAGAACTTCAACACAAACCCCAAAATCCCAAGAGTTTGATCTTCTGCTATTGAGCTAATTTTAAACCATTGTATAAAATTCCTAAATACATAGCTGTGCGATAAGAGCTTGCAACATAAGTAGCTGAACATTGCACTGTTTTTGGCTGACAAATCCTACATTGATGTAGAAGATAATTCTGTGTAATGGTGCATGGATTGTCATTGCTATGTATGAGAGTCTACAATGGAAGGAGAGTCCACCAGCTTTCAAGGGAGTCCGTTCCACTGTTGAACAGCTCTTGCTGTTAGAAAGTTTTTCCTGGTGTTGAGTCAGAATCTCCTTTCTTGTAACTTGAACTTCGGGTCCTTCTTTTCCTAAGCATGAGAAAACAAGCTTACTCTGTCTTCCATGTGACAGCCCAAAGATATTTGAAGATGGTTATGTGGAGTTTGGAACTGACAGGGTTAAAACTCCGTGGTGTCCTGTATCTCGGAGGAGGAGGAGCTTGTCGCAGAGAAGTGAGTCACAGCGTGTGTCTGCTTTCAGACTTGCTTTCGATTCTGACTGAGACGCAGCTCAGCTCAGAGGCTGCGTGTGTGCTTTTGGAGCAGGCTGAGAATGCCTCCATGTTCCGATGGAATGAAACTGCTTTATGGCTTGTAAATAAACGCTTCTAGAGATAAGAACCGAACTGTCTCTGGACTTGATTTATCCCTCATCTCACACGGACACAGGACCGCTGCTACTCTGCTCTCCTGCCAGGTCAGCTCCCAAGCAGAGCCACGCAAGGGAAGCGTGACTGGACGCAGGGGTTTTATTTAAGCAAAGGTTATGGAGTTACGTGTTTCCTGACAAGTGTGAGAAGGGAGAAGGCTGCCAGCGGTGAGTTGCTGTGATCTCCTGCCAGGAAGGGCAGTGGGAGATGCTGGAGAGCGGAGCCAAGAGCCAAGAGGGACGGCTGCTTCGAGAGTCCAGCTTGCTGGCAGTGTGAGTACGCTGAAGCCCCGGGGGGAGGAAGATGGCTGATGCACAGCAGGGCCATGAGAGCTTCAATATCCCCTTCGAAAGACTGAATGGGGCCAATTGGGAGGACTGGAGTAAGCGCATGTTTTATTGGCTGGAGGGAAAGCAGCTGTGGGAATGCACGCAGGCCGATCCAGTCCAGGCCCAGCCCAATGCAACACCCGCAGAGGCGGAGAGGGCCGCAGCGGCGGCAAAGAAAGACAAGAAAGCAATGTCCCATGTGGTGATGGCGATCGAAGCATCACAGCTCCCTCATATTGATGGCTTACGTACCTGTCATCAGATTTGGTCCACTCTGACTAGAGTACATCAGAGGACCACAGCTGGGGCAAAGATCCATGTGATACGTTCTCTGTTTGAGAAGAGGCTGTCCCCAGGGGAATCGATAAGGGATCACATTGCTCAGGTGCTGACTATCTTCAGTAAGCTGCGTCAGCTCAATGTGCCCTTCCCAGATGAACTTAAGGCTTATACGCTTTTAAGCTCTTTGGACAGGAGTTATGAGAACTTGGTTCTCACGATGGAGACGATGCCACCACAGGATCTTACGATCGAATATATTAGCGGACGCTTGATTGACGAAGAATCAAAGCGGCAGAGGGCTGTGAAAGAGGGCACAGGCTGCACCCCAAGAAGGAGTGGGGGGGCAGCAGCCAGGAGTGGTGAGGACTGTGTAAGAGCCTTTGTTTCCAAGAGCTGCTATCGGTGTGGTAGCAACACACATCTGGTCCGCAATTGTCCGCTAGAGGCGCAGGGTGGCAGCAAGGAGACCGGCCGGCGTGGAATGTCAACAAAGCAGGTTCCCAAGGCCAGTTCCCAGCAAAGACGTGGGAAAGCAGCAGGCCAGGAGAAAAACAAAGACAAGGCGTCTTATCACCTCACAGCTGCGATGGTGTCTCTGAGAAAAGGCAAAAGCCTCAGTCGGGGGAAGGCTGTGGCCATGGCAACCGATGGGAGTGCGAGCAACGCCACGGCATCTTTGGAAAACAGCCAGAGACACTCTTTATCACTTGTTGTCGATTCGGGAGCTTCGCATTGCCTCGTGACTTCTCGAGAGCTCCTGAGGAACTGCAAGACAGTTAAAACTGGACGTTATGTCACCTTAGCAGATGGGTCTCAAAGACCACTGACTGAATCTGGGTTTCTATATTGTTCTTTTATAGATCATTGGGTGCAAGCTTATGTGGTTCCAGAGCTTGCCCATTCTCTTTTAAGTGTGCCAGCTCTTATGGCTGCTGGGTTCGATGTTCTGTTCTCTAACAATTTGTGTTCCTTCTACAGGGATGGGAAGAAGATCTACAGTGTCGAAAGAAAAGACACGCTCTTTCTGGTGGAGATGCCCATTGAAGATGGGGCTGGTGGGAAAATGGGGCTGGTGGAAAATGGGGCTAGTGGAGAGTCCATTGAAGACGCCCAAGGGCAGTGTGCTAATGTCCCACCACACCATGATTGTATACACTTATGGCACAGGAGATTTGGGCACGTAGGGTGGTCATATGTGAGGAAAGCCACAGGCAACACCATTGGGTGTAGATTCAAAGCATGTGACAAATACCTAGATTGTCAAGCCTGTAAGCAATCAAAGGTCACAACATGCACATACCCCAGGTCAGAGAGGAGAACCAGTAAACCCTTTGAACTTGTCCATGCAGATTTGTCGGGCCCCATGCCGACACCTTCTTTAGCTGGATCTAAATGGGTTTTGCTTCTGGTTGACGATTTTTCTAGACATTCTTGGGTTTTTGCGCTGCAACAGAAGTCAGAGGCAGCTGCACTGATCAGGGATTGGATCACAGCGGTAGAGCTACGGTTCTCTACCAAGGTGATTTCCTTTCAATCTGATCGCGGGGGGGAGTTCACAGGTTCTGCGCTGCAATCGTTCTTCAGGCAGAAGGGTATCAGTCATCGACTGACGGCCCCCCACTCTCCGCAACAGAATGGGGTTGCAGAGAGAAAATTTCGCACGCTACAGGAATCAGCGAATGCTATGTTGGCAGACTCGGGTTTGCCACAGCGCTTTTGGGCTGAGAGTTATAGGACAGCATGTTTCCTGCAGAACAGGGTGTTCAATTCAAGTGTAGGGGACACACCGTACTTTCTGCTTCATGGGAAGCCGCCAAAGGTGCATTTCCTGCGCACTTTTGGGTCTACGGCTTGGGTTCTCATTCCAAAGGCCATGCGCAGAAAGGGTGAGCCAAGGTCTAGGAAGATGATCTTTGTAGGCTATGAGCCGGGTTCAAAGGCGTGGCGTTTCGCATACCCTACTGGCAACCAGTCCAAGCTGCTTATTAGCGGCAGTGCTGAGTTTTGCGAGCAGAGTGGGTGGAAGCGTCTTCACGGGAATCCGGATGTTCTGTTAGACTCAGATGAGGAAGAGGAGGAGGACGAGGCTGAACCTGGTGCTGAGGTGCACAGTCCACAGCCACAGAGTCCAGAGCCGGGATCTCCAAGGGAGAGGCTCCGTATCTCTCCAAAAGGGAGTCCCAGGACCCCTCCACAGGTCTCTGTCAAGTCTGAGCTAAGGAGTGAACCATCCTCGCCAGCAGAACCAGCTGTTCGCCCTAAACGGCGCAGCAGGTCAGAGGGGGATGTTTCTGACACAGAGGATAGTAGGGTTGATCCAGGTGAATCAGGCGCAGTTCCAGAATTCACGCTGAGGAGGTCAGCAAGATCAACCAAAGGGAAGCCACCTGAAAGGTATGAAGCCATGAGTGTCTGGGTTGGTGTGGCTAGATGTGAACCTGAATCCTTTGAGGATGTTCAGAAGTTGCCTCGGGAAGAAGCCAGCAAATGGCATGAGGCGATGCAGAAGGAGATGAACTCAATGGAGTCTCTTGGAGTGTTCTCACTCACACAGCTGCCGGCTAACCAGCAAGCTGTAGGCTGCAGATGGGTTTACCGACTTAAACCCACAGAAGCAGGAGAACCACAGTACAAAGCAAGATTAGTGGTCCGAGGATTCACACAGAGAAGGGGTGTCCACTTCACAGAGGTTTATTCGCCGACCTCGAGAGCGGAGACTTTGAGAACGCTTTTGGCGATAGCAGCACAGAGAGGTTGGAAGGTGAACCATTTTGATGTAGATGTCGCCTACCTGAACTCAGATCTCCAGGAGGAGTTGTACATGCTTCCTCCTCCAGGGTTTGAAGTCAGTGAGCCAGGCGTCGTGTGGCGGTTGCACAAATCCATCTATGGATTACGCCAATCTGCCAGGAATTGGAATATGTGCCTACATGAAGCCTTAGAAGAGCTAGGTTTTAAGAGGTCTCTTGCAGACAGTTGTCTTTACATTAGAGATTCAGGCTTACAACAGCAAGTGGCCCAGGTGTTTGTTGATGACATTTTGCTCATGGCACGGACAGGTGAACAGGTAGAGAAGTTTGCTAAGGAGCTTGGAAAGCGTTTCAAGCTGAAGCAACTTGGAGATGTCAAATCCTATTTAGGCGTAGAGATCACAAGAGCAAGTGATGGAAGCTTTTTGCTTCGCCAGAAAGGTAAGATTGAACAGTTGCTTGAGAAGTTCAGGATGTCTGATTGTGCAGGTGCCAGATCACCCATGGAGGCTGGATACGTGAAGGAGTGTCAGCAAGTAGAACGCGTGGTGTTCGAAAATACTGAACTCTTTCAGTCAGCTCTGGGTAGTCTGTTGTACCTGTCGCAGTGGAGCAGACCAGACATAGCGTTTGCTGTCAATCTGCTCAGTAGAGAGGCTTCAAGTCCTAGTGTGCAGGCCTGGAATGGTATTAAGCGGGTGCTACGTTACCTGCAAGATACCAAAGACCTTTGCCTCAAGATGTCAGCTGAGGGCGATGTCAAGCTGACCACCTGGGTGGATTCGGATTGGGCTAACCTTGAGGACCGCAAATCAGTGTCAGGCCTAGTGGTGAAGTTTGGGGACTCAGTGATTGGGTGGAGGTCCCGGAAGCAAAGTCTCATAGCGCTTTCATCTACTGAAGCTGAGTTCAGTGCGCTATCAGAGGTTTGCAGAGAACTGGAGTTCTATGTGTGTTTGGTCGAGGAAATCTGTGGAGAGAATTGTCTGCCCGTTGTGGTGCATGAAGACAATCAACCATGCCTCAAATTGGCTGAGACAGGGCAATTCAAGGCGAGGACCAAACATTTGGACATACGGTTCCGGAATGTATGTCAGAGCGTTCATGAGGGGCTAGTTGCTCTGAAATACTGTCCCTCAACCAAGAACCTCGCTGATGGTTTCACAAAACCATTAACCTTCCAGAAGCACGAGGAGTTCTGTGAGGGTCTGTGTATGGGGAAAGCATTGTTGGCTACTGTCCCCAGATGCAGGACAAGAGGGGGTGTGGAGTTTGGAACTGACAGGGTTAAAACTCCGTGGTGTCCTGTATCTGGGAGGAGGAGGAGCTTGTCGCAGAGAAGTGAGTCACAGCGTGTGTCTGCTTTCAGACTTGCTTTCGATTCTGACTGAGACGCAGCTCAGCTCAGAGGCTGCGTGTGTGCTTTTGGAGCACGGCTGAGAATGCCTCCATGTTCCGATGGAATGAAACTGCTTTATGGCTTGTAAATAAACGCTTCTAGAGATAAGAACCGAACTGTCTCTGGACTTGATTTATCCCTCATCTCACACGGACACAGGACCGCTGCTACTCTGCTCTCCTGCCAGGTCAGCTCCCAAGCAGAGCCACGCAAGGGAAGCGTGACTGGACGCAGGGGTTTTATTTCAGCAAAGGTTATCATAATCTCCTCTCGGTCTCCTCTTTTCCAGGCTAAACTGCTGGGATAGTTCAGTAGAGCATGAGACTCTTAAATCTCAGGGTCACAGGTTCACGCCCCACATTGGGCAAAAGATTTCTGCATCGCAGGGGGTTGGACTAGATTGGCTTTGTGGTCATTTCCAACTCTACAGTTTTATGATTCTGTAAAACATGCCCAGCTGACCACTCAGTAGCTCCTTGAATCTTCTTCTTTTGCCCTTTTTGAAGATGGGGACTACATTTGTCCACCTCCACTCTGCAGGGACCTCACCTGTTCTCAAAGAATATAGACGGAGGCTCTGAGATTACATTCACAAGCTCCTTGGGTGTAGCTCATTGGGCCCTGGAGATTTGAATTCATTTAAAGTAACTAGGCGTTCCCTTACAACCTCTTTTCCTATTTTGGGGTGCAGCTTCCTTCTTGCATCATTAGTTCTGCTATTGCCAGGTTGGGCACTGCAGAGAACCTACCACAGTGGTACCTCGGGTTGCAAAAGCTTCATGTTACAGACTCCGCTA
The DNA here is from genome assembly GCF_027172205.1 of Podarcis raffonei. Lineage (NCBI taxonomy): Eukaryota > Metazoa > Chordata > Lepidosauria > Squamata > Lacertidae > Podarcis > Podarcis raffonei. Next base: position 78,550,278 of record NC_070605.1, on the reverse strand, counting down.
ACCCAGAAGTAGTACCTCGGGTTAAGAATTTTGCTTCAGGATGAGAACAGAAATCGTGCAGCAGCGGGAGGCCCCATTAGCTAAAGTGGTACCTCAGGTTAAGAACAGTTTCAGGTTAAGAACAGACCTCCAGAGCGAATTAAGTTCTTAACCAGAGGTACCACTGTACTTGCATGTTCCTCCTCTTGCTTCAAACACAGCCGAAGAAACCTTTATAATTATTTTTAACTTTTTTCCCCAAGCCTGAGCTTCTTTCTGAGCTTTGCCCCACCCCGGACATTCCCCCTACAACGGTTGGCTACATGTGTATACTCTTCTTTGGTGATTTCCCTTTCTTTCATTTCTTAAGACATGCCCTCCTCCAATATCACCTCATCTGTAAGCTCCTTATGCAGCCACACCGGTTTCTTTAGACACCTCCCACTTTTCTTTCTTGTTGGAATTGTCTGCATTTGTGCCTTCATTATTTCACCTTTAAGAAATACATAGGGCAGGGAAATACTATTAGGCAGGGGAAAGTGGGAAACAGATTCACATCAGGTACCTAATGGTGAGCAAGGACTGAGGATAGTGTTGTCCGTGTTGACTTCTTAGGCGTGGGTTTGTGCTTTACAAAAGCAGTAGCAAGCACATACTGGGTAGGGATAACTCAAACAGTAATTAAAATGAAGTTTCCTGTTACAGCTGTAGATTTCGAACCTGGGGCCAATATGTTTTTTCAAAAGTTAAAACCATAAATATGTAGGTTACATGTGGCCTCTTCACATGTAGATTTCGAAGGGACTGTGGGGGTCGTCTACTCCGACCCCATGCAGGAATTTCTTCCCTAACGTGGGGCTCGAACCCACAATGCTGTGATTAAGAGTCTCATGCTCAACCGACTGAGCTATCTCTTGGTGCACATATATTGGCTAAGATGAAGTCGTTGTCCCATCATCATTTAATAACAATAATGATGCTCCTTATAACCCTGCCCCCTCCAAATCTGACTGATACTAAATCACTAAGCTTGCTTGAGAAGGGAGATCTACATTTTGTGTTGTGAAAGTGAATCAGAATATTTAAAGTTTATTACCAGCCTCAATATGAACCAGCAGATGTGTGAGCTAGCGCATATTTACTACTCTTTAAAAAACCAGTTAATACTGTGACTTAGTACACATTTGAAAACTATTCTAGCGGTCAGTGCTTATCAGGTTACAAAGATCTAGAATGAGATTTTTGTGAAGCTGAGGCAGAGGGAGCTAACCTCAAGAGAATGGGCTTTGAGGCATCTACCATTAACTTCAAGCAGTTACCTCAAGACATTATTCCCTTGCATATCTAGAGCACCAGTCCTTTCTTTGGTGCTATAATCACATAATCCCTACTTGATTCAGAGTCAGAAACAGTTAATAGCAACACGTTTTGTTCCTGCTTAACGCACAGCAGATTCCTTAGGGGGAAACAAAGCAAGCTGGCAATAAAACTGCAACATATATGATATAGATGGATTAGGCAACAGCTTGCACTCATTCACAAGAATGAGTTTTCCTTGGACATCTGGGGCGGGCTGTCTGAAACAGGCTCTGGGCTTGACTCTGGGCTCAGAAGGCGGTCCATTTTCTCGTCCATTTGGGGAAGCGCTTGCCTAGTGGTTCCACCTTCATCTTTCCGGTTCAGTTGGATGACTGTGACCTTTGACTGGCAGGTGGTTTCTCCGTCAGCCGCTGAAGCAGGTTGGCAGTGGAAAAGCATCAGAAAGCATTTGTAGAACTGGAAAACAAAAAAACCCAACCAGTTTCATTTTGCTAAACTGCAGTTTTCAGGTTACGAATTAGGATAAAGATTCGTGCATTTAAAAAGTTAAGTGAAGATTCAGATTCTGCTGTTTACATTGCAATCCACCCTTTCCCAAACCTTTTCACTTTGGAGCCTTTGAAGAACGCGCTGCATCAGCTCCGGCTGATTCCTCCCTCAGTTTGAGTGCCAGAGCACGATGGCCCTCAAATTGGTCCTGGGCAATGTACTTTATTGGCTCGAATATAAGTCGCACCTGAATATAAGCCACACATTTAAAAGTCATGGGGGAGGGGGAGAAAAAAAGACAATAACCGAATATGCCACTCCCTTCCTCACTTTCTCCCTTCCTGGCCTTGGGGGAGAGGGTGGGGGAGTATGTGTGGGGCGGGCGCCACTGTGCTGCACTCCTGGCGCTGTTTACCCCGCACTCCTGGCTGCATACTGGATTCTTTTTGTAAGGTCATTAATATAAGCTGCACTTTAACTTTTCACGGTCGGAATTTGGGGAAAAGGTGCGGCTTATATTCGGGCCAATACAGTAATTTGATATATTGCCCAGGCCTAATGCTGACCCCACTGGGCAGAATGGAGCCTCCTTGACTTCAGTAGGAAGGAAGGCCAAGTTAAACATAATACAGCCAGACACGATAGCATTGGTTAGCATTTTGCCACGTTGGCTCTAACCTGCAAATCACCCTCTGAGAGCAGCTCCTCCTCTTGGGCAAATTGGCCCTGGAGCAGACAGGATGTCATACAAGTCACTGACTGGCTTGGTTGTCGTGCCTCACAGTGTGCAATGCCAGATGAGCAAGGCGGTGTTACAGGCAAGAGAGGCAGGTCCTGAACCTTAGGAAAAGCCACGGCTGCTGCTTTCCGCTTCTTTAGCTTGGAGCCCACCTCACATGCGGGTCTTAAGAGAAGACTGGGGGTTAAAGGCCATAGGGGAGGGGCTTATCTGGCTCCCTGGAGGACTTGTGAAGTTTAGCAGAAACTGGTGGGTGGTAGGACTGGGAGCTCAACCAAAGAGTAAGTAGGGCTGGCCGGGAACATCTTTGTCCATTGAGGCAGAAGCTCTAAGAAAGGCTATCAAAACACGTGGCACAGTAGCACCCAAATGTATTCCCTAATTCACAAGCTGAGATTCCTGCTTGATGACTCTCAAGCCTCCTTCCAACTCTACAACAGGAGGGAGGGAAAGCAGTAGCAAATTAAAGGGGGAAAACAAGGGAAAGAGGCAGCTTGAAAGGAGAAACAACAGCTCTCTCTACCCCTTCACCATTTAAAAAAAAAAAACAGGAGGAGAGAAAAATGAAGACTGGAAGTAATTCACAGGGGCAGCAGAAAAACTCAAATGAATAGAGGAGCTATGAGAAAGGGAACAGGAATTTGGCTGAGGTCAATGGCAATGGATCAACTCCTGTTTTCTTGATACTAGTGGTGCATTTCCTGTTCTTGGTCACCAGGTGGCAGCCAGAACCCACTCAACAGCCATTTGTCCAAAGAAAATATATTGATTCAGCACCACCGCGTGCTAGAGATGATCAGCAATTTAGCAAACAGAACTTGACTTGATTTTTGCATGCGCAATAATTAAAAAGAAACCTAAGTTTGGAAACTTATTCTGGCATTTTTAAATACCCTAAACGTTTTCTCTGTTTTCAGGGATTCTCATCATGATGTCCATGTGCAGCGAAGTCCATGTATACGAATACATTCCTTCAGTCCGGCAGACTGATCTCTGCCACTACCATGAACTCTACTATGATGCGGCTTGTACCCTGGGGGCTTACCACCCGTTGCTTTATGAGAAACTGCTGGTGCAGAGGATGAACAGAGGCTTCCAGGAAGATCTGTACCGGAAAGGAAAAGTGATTTTGCCAGGGTTCAGGTCAGTGAAATGCCCTGGATGGAAGTGATTCCCATCCAACACTAAGAAAGGATATTTCGAGAACAAAGTGCAATAAGGTGCTGCTGTCGTACTAACAAACAACAAAGAAATACTTGAAAAAAACCGGATCCTAGACCAATCTAGTCTTGAGTCTATAAACTGTAATTAAGTAGTAGGCTTGGGGGAAGTCCTTGCTTCTGAGGCCTGAGTATTTATTATTGCTTTGAAAATAGGTTTTGGGGTCTGTTTTGGTTTTTTAAAAAGGCTTGCTTTTTGAGAGATGCAAACTATGGTGAAGGTAAAATACTGTGAGGATATATGCCAGAAGTCATCAAGCAGTTATACCACATGTGCCCAATTGCAGTCCTTTAGAGGAGGCAGATTAAACACGAAGCCTAACCTAGTGAAGCAGTCCTTACAATTAAATAAAAGCAAACTTCAGCTATATTTTTCACAGCATCTTTTAAGATTTTCCTCTCTTCCCTCTTATAAAAAGTGCCAGATGTTTACTGAATACAATGAGCCATGTTTTCGTTTTATTTAAACTGTTCTGGTGGCTGAACTTGGAACCCTAACCTTAAAACACTTGTGCTGGACTCTTTTAACATGTGTTAAGACATATTTGGTCAAATACATAAATTGGTAGCATGCACAGGAAAGGTTGAGTAGTAGAAGACCACCACCTGGCTGTTTCAGAAAATAGCCGTGCCAACATGCTGGCACCAGTGTCCATATTAGAACAAAGATATTTTCTGACCTTTTATGTGGGACTGAATTGCCACACATTCATGTACGCAGGCCTGCAGGCTGATTCTCATTCATCATGCCGTGACAACTCCCTCCAAACACCCTCATGACAGCTACTGTAGTCAGGATGAAAAGTCTTACCTGCGGATGAGCCATCAAGGGAGTAGGTTGTTGTGTGACAATCACAACCCACAAGCAAACAACACAGCTTATCTTTAGAAAGCAGTTGCTTTCCAATTCTTTGTTTCCTCTACCACCTGTGTGGATGTGTCAGGATGCTGTCAGTGGCTCCCGGCAGTGGTTGCCCAGGAAAGTATCAAGATAAGGAAAAAATTCTTACAGTCCTTTTTTATTCCAAACTTTACAGAGAGAGGCTAGAGAACCCAGCTGCTTGGATAATGGTGTTGTCCCAAGTGAATCTTCACACACCCCAATCTCTTCCACTTCCTCATTCGTCATTATCATCATCTCTACAGGTCTCGCTAAGTGCCCTCTGTCTTTGAGCTCTTTGCTCTCCTACTTTTAAGGCTTGCTGGGTTCTGGGAGATGGTGGGTCTGGAATGCTTTCTAGTGACCTGTCATCCAGCTCTCCCATTATTTCTCAGCTTTTCCCCTCATCTGCCTCTGAGCTGTGACCTCCCACAAACCCCCCATTGAAAATCTATACAATCTTCCTCTTCCTCTTCCCTGGAAGGGTCAGGATGGGGAGGTGGTCTCCACCATTCTTCCTCCTCTGCCCAGTCCGTGACAGGATGTTAGACTAGAGATCTTCAGCAGCCTTTTCCATTTTAGTTTTCTTTCGCTGCCCCAGAGCCCAGTTGCAGTGCTATTCAGGGAAAAGTGTCAGGAAGAAAGGTTGGGGCAGAGGGCAGCGGAGCTTGTAGTCTTACGAATGTTCACTACCACTGCAGTATTTATTGGCAAGCCAAGTCAGGGGGAAGCGAGTGAACAGAAGAGAGGAGCTTTGGGGTTGTCAGAAAGTAGTAAGAAGAGAAGAGGGAATTCATCAGGTTGCCTTGTGAGCCAAAGATGCAGTGAGATGCCAAACACTGTAGGTTCTTGTTGTTAGAGCAGCGATTCAAAATTGTGGCCCAGAAATATTCAAGCAATGCTTCTGCATTTGCAACATTCACTTTCACCCCCAAGTTTCTAGCAATAGGAAGCAAGATCCTGATTCTACTTCTAGGTCTTAAGAATGTAAAGACAATTTAGCTGGATCAAGCTGAAGGTCCATCTCATCTCACACTCTGGTTCCAGCAGTGGTCAATTAGATGCCTCTGCGGAGGTTTGCAAGAAAGGCATAAAGGCAGTGGGCTTCCTCTGTTGCTTGTCCCCAGCCTCTTGACATTGACAATATCTTATCTCCAAACACAGAGCATCCATTGGGTTGCTGTGTCAACCTGCCTGTGTGTCACTTATCTGCCTGTCTAATCTTGTTTCCGAAGGTGGTGTTCATCTTCCACATCTTATTTTTCCCCTGATTTTTTTTAAAAAAGTGATGAGTTGCATAATTTAATTCAAAGGAGGATGGATCAGGTCGCCTCCTTCAGGCCTACATAAGACTCCTGTCAAATGCAAACTCTCTCTTGCAAAAGACTGCTGAGCACCAACAGAGATGTTCTATAATCTTTCACCTTGTTGTCGTGCAAGGATAGCCCTCCAGGTGTTGGGAGTGCAGCTTCCTTCCTTCCCGTTGGCCATGTTGGGTGGGGATGATGGGAGCTACCGTCCAACAACATCTAGAGATACACATGTCCCCCATCCCTTTTGTGTTTGCTCAATCAGTAGTATCCCAGTAAAGGAAAATATAGCGCACATATCTCATTGCTTAGGCTCTCACAAAAAATTTTTACCCAGCTGAGTTGAGAGAGAAGAGAGTTTGCATCCGTGCTTGTATGCATATGTTTCTGCTGTATTCTTAACAATAACCACCTGCCCGAGGCATAATTCAATTTAAAGAAATAATTGTGTTGGGTTCAGCATAAGTTAACCATGGCTTAACTTAACATCCTATTTGTTTCAGTGGGAGCTAATCTCATTATTGCTAACACAGCAACACACACCAAATACTGGATCATAGGAGTCAATTCCTAGGGGCTAAGGTCCCTTCGCCACACGCCATAAAATATCGGAGGGGGCTGGGCCCCACCCAAAGTTGATGGGCATTGCCATTCATATGATGTGTGTGTGCCATGTCCTGTGATCCATTATGTGGGGTGGGGCTTGCCTAGGGGCCCAGTATTTTATTCAAGTTGGCACCCCTATACTGGATACTTTTCTGAATAGTGCCATGTTAATCAAGTTTTATCTAAGGGTTCAACTGCTTGCACATTTCTTCAAGAACCTTAAATTAGTGGTGGCCATGTGGTATCTTCTTAAATGTAACTTAGAAGCACTGCTTGTCTCCAAACTGAGGTCTAGTACAAACCCAGGGATGCCACCACAGATCCTGAGTCAACCTTCCAACAAAGTCTGGTTTTCCCTCTCGCCATTTAAGTTCTCCTAACTCAACCACCTTCGCAATCGAAACTGTAGTTGTTTATTCCACTGACTTCAGCAGGGTTTGAATTGGAAACTTTAAAAATATTATCGGTTCATCTTCTGATAAGTGTTCACTTTGCAAAATTCCACAGATTTTACTTCCGCATTTTACTTCAAAATTCCGCATTTTACTTCAATGTTGAAGGGAAATGAGAGGGGAAGAGGGAGAAAAACAGGAGGGGAACTTCCGATTTTGTTTTTTAAAAGTTGCAAGTGAAAGAAAGCATTAGCAAGTGATAGCTGATTGAAAGTTCAGACTGTTCAGTTTAAGACAGTAAATGAATGTGTATTAGATGTTAAATAGAATTTTGTATGTTTTTAGGCCACCTTATTATATATATATAGATATATATATAACAGTGCATTTTTAATCTATATCAGAATTATAAATGTTCAGTAAATGTCTGCAACTCCTACTTGAAGTCAGTGAGAAATCTCACTTTAAAAAAGTATGAAGTCTGTTTAAGCCTTTGCTTCTTCTTCTTTTTACCAGTTTTTTTAAAAAAGCAAGGGTTGCTGGGAGAAGTTAGTTTTGATTGGCATAAATATGTTGAAAGCGTCACACTTTCTCTGCACTGATGGCTGTACAGTTGAAAAGTTGCACTCAACACCTTGGGTAAAGCATACTTGTTTTCTGTTCTTATTATCTGTCATGATCTACACTTTCCACTGTGAATTTTTTAACGTGGTGCTCTCTTAATTTTTTATGCATAACGCCTTCAGAAGGTCACTTGGAGGTGTTCTCATGTTTGTTACAGGGAAATTGATCTATAAGCTGTTGAGCCAATCTTTGTTTTGCTAGCAAAAACAAAACGTTCATCTCTTGTTGTTTCTTCCATTGTCATGTGTGACTTGGAGGTATGGCCAGGTACTTGCTTCACCTTCTCAGTTTTTCCCCTCCGCTTGCTACCAGAGTTACTCATGTTGAGTTCAAAAGCACTGAATGTGGCACTGGGCACAAAATCCAGCTTCCAGCGACTTTTATCAATTTTTTCTTTTAAAAAAGAGGTGCTTTATAGCCTGTGTGGCTGGCAAAAATACCCCAACAGTGTTGAGTATTGCCTCCTCCAAACTCAGAGAAGTCAGAGGCAGTGCTTAAAAATATATATTATAGGAGCCTAGGGCAAGGCTTCAAGTACCCAGTTTTCTTCCTTGCAGAATCAGATTAAAAATATGGAAATTAAGAAAATCATGCACCCTTGTTTAATCAGCTGACACACAAATCACAGTATCCAGCTTTCCTCTGCACAGAATCCAGATTGTTTTGCAGGCCAATTTCCCCCTGCACATATTCTTTTGCTCAAAGGTATGTTCCACTGTGTTCAAATGGATCTTGCTCCCTACAGGTGCATATAAGACTGCAACCCTCATATGGCACCTGGGAGTAAGCCCCATTAAACTCAGCCAGGCTTACTTTCAAGTAGATATAGGATAGTTCTGTCAATTAGCCTTGTGGCAATCGCACGGCTAGTTGGGAGATGGGAAGTGCCTAATTTCTACTGAATTGCGTAAATAGCAATCCTAACCCCACTTATCTTGGAGTAAGCCCTATTGAATTCACTAGGACTTACTTCTGAGTAGGCTTGGTTAGGGTATGGCCACAACAGCTCTGCCCACCCCCCACGCCAGACAAAATACTTAAATTGTGACACCCTATTGCCGTCGAGTAGGCCCTGTGGCGGTGTGAGCTCTCATCCCTAAGTCAGAGGAAACATTTATGGGTGTTACACTCATCATGCAAAAATATTTGAAGTGTTAGTAATGAAAGCTGCAAAATGCTCCACACTTGTTAAAAATCACCCTTTCTAAAGTGGATCATTAAATATAAATGGAGGTTTTTGAAAATATTGTTTGGGCGCTAAATAATTCTTAGTACTTGGGGGGGGGTCTAGCTAGGAGTTGTTCTTTTGATTTTGTTCAACAAGGTTTTTCTATCCCTAAATTGAACTCGTGACTTCATTAATTTCAGAGTGCCTTGCCTTGGACAGATTGCGATCCATAATTTTCTTAACAAGGTCCCCTTCTTTCTTTCTCTCACACAAACCATACCAGGGTAGTTTTATGTGTGCTGAAATTGAAGACAGACAAGGTTATGACTGGGCTTTACACATTTTCTTCTTAAATTTTTTGAAAGTTCAGTTGCTTACATGGCATGCAAAATTGGAGTAAAGAGCAAGTGCAGCTATGGAAGGAAGGATGGGATATAAAAATAAATGATGATGATTGTATTTATTTATTTATTTTAAAAAGTAACCAACTTCTTTCCCTCCCTTCCTTATACTTTGCAATTTGAAGATAAAATACTGAAAATGTCGCGAAATTACAGGCACATTTCAACAAATTTTAAAATCTCATATAGAGACATTTGCATCCATAAAACTGCAGCTTTCTGTGCAAAGAGAACATCTGGATTAACTGTTTATATAAGTACCTCATGTCTATTGAAGGTTTATTTAAATAACCATCCTGAGATCTTTGTGATGAATGCTGGTGTATGAATTGAATAAATTAAATAAAAATAAAACACATTTTTATATCACAGGTTTCCACTCTGTAACATGGCAACATAATTCGAACCTCTGTTGTTACATGGCCAGCTGTGTACATGCCTTATATTCACACATATCATCTCATTTTCTAAAGCTGTAGTCACTGAGCTACTCAAATAGAAGACTGTGTACTTTTTAAATAGCCTTGAGAATTATTTTGTATGATAATTTTTTAAGTGAATGTGCACTCTTCAAGAAACGAAAGCTTGAGATTTTCCAGGAGTCGCATTTTTAAAAAAAGTGTTTGTATACATTTTAACACTTTTGTATTTTCTATTTTGGTTTTATATATTTTTATGTATGCACAGTGTACAGATTTTTCCTGTAAATAAAGTTTGTTTGTTTTTTTATTTGATTGGATGCTTCAGTCTCTCATTATTTAACATGAGGGGATTAAAATGTGTATGTTACAAAACAAATGTTGCCATTAAGGAACTAACTGCACATGTAGGTAAAGGTAAAGGGACCCCTGACCATTAGGTCCAGTCGTGACCGACTCTGGGGTTGCGGCACTCATCTCGCTTATACATTCCGAAAATAAGCTAGGTATTAGTCTCCAAGCTACTTTTGATGAATAGCCTTGTGAGAAGTGACCTACCCCTGAGACCTAATTTGATTCCCTCCTGCCACAAGTTACAGAATGGGGGGAAAGGCAAGTGTGAGCAAAAAGATCTATAACTGCTAAGGCATACTGAATTTTTAAAAAACTACTAATGCACAGACCTCGCAAAGGAAGTTCTGTGTTTAACAAGGCTTCCACAAGCTAGCCTTAAAGGTTTCCTAAGACTGTTGGCATCGCAAGACTTTACAGCTACCTGGTGTGCTCAAAAGGCATGGATAAAGTGTACCAGATCTTGTGCTCCTCAAAAAGACCTGTCTGGAGTAGAAGTCAAGTCCAAATGGGTAAAGGAACACTATTTCCCTCAGTATAGACCTAAATGATCTAGGCTTATTGGATAATGAGCATCATCTCACTCACACTGCCTTCAACGCTCTTAACATCTTATAATCTCTACTTCCATGGCCTTAAATACATGGACATTATCATTCCACCAAGCTATTCAGAATGGATAACACACACATGCTTAAAATTACCAGGAAAGCCATTCCCCACCCCCCAATAATTTTTACATGGTCTTTAAAAAGATAAAGGCCATAGCTTCTACTTTTCATGTTGCGCTAAATGTAAATGTCTACATTTTATTTCTGAGTACAAGCAACTGACTGGTTGTTCTACAGTACTCTTTGCAGTAGGAGCTGTAGTGCAAAGGTTAATTTGAAGGGGCACAAGCTTTTTAAATGCCAGTCATACAACCTGTAGCCCCAGTCACTTTTTCTGAGATCTGAACGGCTCTGCAAAAGGTCTTCAATCCATTCGTTTGTCATCAAACATTAAGAATACCTAGGCTGAACCCAATTAGAATACCTAAGCTGAATCCATAGTCAACTTTGTGATTGTACAAGGTCCTAAGAGTCCAGCTTTGCAGACTGTGCGCACTTACATATGGGTTTCATCAACAAATCCGATGCCCAACAAGTCACTATTAGTCAACTGCTGATTTATCATTTCTGTTTGTGAACTTATAATTCCGTCTATGTATGAATGTCAGAAGCAGTAATTCATGAATGTACAATTTTAAGTCAACGCCATGTGTTTAAGATAGTGGTGGGAACCCTGTAGCCCTCAAGATGCTCTTGGGACAATCCCACCCACCATCCCTGACCCACCATTAAAGCTGGCTGGCAAAAACAGGAGTTGGAAGTCCAAGAACATCTGGAAGTTCACAGGTTCTCCATTCACTGCTTTTAAGAGAAAATCTATGAATGGTGTGTCTGGACTGCACCTAAGCCAAATGTTTCCACGCTTCTGCTTCCAACAATTTAGCCAACACTTTATTGATTTGTTGCCTGCCCTTCACCCGAAGGTCCCATCATTAAAACACAACGTTAACAATAACAGAACAACTTGTAACCATAAAAAATAAGGCGGGTCCTAACAGTATATACCCAAAGTGTCCAAAGAGGTGCCTCTTCAGCATCCTTCAGAAGACAGATACACCTCTGTGGAGATGGAATTCCACAGCTTAGGGGTTGCCATGGAATGCCCTCTCCTGGACCACCACCCTTCCCCAAGCCTCTGAGGGTAGAGACACTACCAAAAGGGCCCCAATCTGAGCACTTGAGCTAGTCTGATGGGAAGGAGGCAGTCTTTCTGATATTTGGGACCTCAAAAGGGCCTCCCAAGATGGGGAAGCTCTGAGGAGAGTTCTGTGCTCTCTCTCTATTCCCCAACAAAACTCACTTGGGAGGTTTTTCCCCCCTAAGGATAATGTGGATGCAGCGGTCCCACATTCCCAATAATCCCCTTGTTTGGGTATTCCGCTAAAGGAATCCAGCGGTTGTGGATCCTGTCCAATGCCCTGCTGGTGGCTAGGGCCATGGCACGACCCCCAGTGACATCAGGGGAAGCTTCCAGGTGTATTTGCATCAACAAGCTCCTCCCACTGGTTGTTAACCTTAGGATGACTCCCTGCCAGTGGCGTAGCGTGGGGGTGCCAGGGGTGCTGGCCGCACCGGGCGCAACATCTGGGGGGGCGCGAGTCCAGAGGGAAGGGACAAGTTCCTTCCTCCGCCGGGCTCCCCGTCGCCACCGCCAGCCTTGCGCCCTAGCGCGCGCGCCGCCCCCCGCCGCCGCTGCGGCTGTGCTCCACTCACTGCTCGCAGGAGGAGCAGCCGCTGCAGCAGCGCCGACGCCGCCACCGACGCCTGGCCGGGCGCGGGCAGCCTCCGCACCCCGATGCCGACGCCGACGCCATCCCCTCGGCCCAGCCACAGGTGGCGGCTGCTTCTGCCGACTGGGAGGGAGGAGAGCTCCGAGGGGCCTCGACGCGCCCTGCGCTCCCCAAAACCCTCCGAGAGGAAGCCGGCGGGCGGGCGAGGGTCTCCCGGCGGAAGGGGGCGCCGCTGGCTCCGGCTCTCAGCGCAAGTCTCAGCCGCGGGGCGGGGGGGCGAGGACGGAGCTCGGCTGGAAGCCCCCGGACCCGGCCGGGAGGAGGAGAGGCGCTCGCCAAGCCCGGATCTGGAGCGCCTCGGAGCGCGGGCTCCACCTACAGCCCAAGGAGAGGAGGGGGCGGGGAGGCGCCCGAGGGGAGGGGGCTTCGGCTGCCTCGGCCCGGGGGCTCCGCAAATAATAAATTTAATAAATTCCTGCTGAGCCTTTGGGGGGGGTCCTTGGCTCCTTCGCTCGCCCCCAGCCCCAGTGGCATAGCGTGGGGGGGTGCAGGGGGGCCGGCCGCACCGGCCACAACATCTGGGGGGGCGCTCGCACTCGAGTGCTAAAATCCACGGGTTAGGGGGCGCAAATTACTTGCCTTGCCCCGGGTGCTGACAACCCACGCTACGCCACTGCTCCCTGCTGCCCAGAGTGGAGTCATGTATAGATTGTTTGATCCAATGCCTACGCCAATGCCCCTCACATGCTGTAACCAATAAAGTTGTGGCCTTCTTCAGCCCATTAACCTAAATACATGTGTCCCTGTGTCTTATTTATCTCAAAGCGGGTGGCAGGTCCTCAACTCACAGTGAAGACTACTGGGAATGGCAGCTGCTGGCTCTTCCACCAACACGGTCATCATTTGCCGCCTTTCAAATTCTACTGCCCTTCTAATTTTGCTGCCCCTAAAATTCTGCAACCCTAGGCAGCTGCCTGACGGTTAAAACTGGGTCTGCTCCCAGACTGGGGCTAGATATGAGTGCCAGGGCCTTCTTGTGACATCCAAACATTTTTCTATATAATCAAGGATAGCTTCAGAAGTGAGCTATAAAATAAATACAGTGGTACCTCGCAAGACGAATGCCTCGTAAGATGAAAAACTCGCAAGACGAAAGAGTTTTTCGTTTTTTGAGTTGCTTCGCAAGACGAATTTCCCTATGGGCTTGCTTCGCAAGACGAATACGTCTTGCGAGTTTGTTTCCTTTTTCTTAAAACCGTTAATACCCAGGGAATCCGTGCTTCGCAAGACGAAAAATTCGCAAGAGGAAAAAACTCGCAGAACGAATTAATTTCGTCTTGCGGGGTACCACTGTAATTGTGTTTGTTTCCATAGTTTATATCTCAACCTTTGATGCGTAGGCACACTCAAGGTGGCTTGCAAACCTCCAGATACATTTATAGACATTATACCAGCAGTTAATTTGATAATAAAGTGGATTCCTAATGTTTTCATTACGCATGCAACAGACATTATGCTGTATTTGTGACGCTCTGTTACATTTTATCGTTTTGTATTATTTATTGTTTGTAAGCTGCTTTGAGATTCGTTTGAATCAAAAGTGCCACAGAAATCAGATCAAACATTTTGACAAGCTAACTTTAAACTTAACTTCTGTGCTCTAACAAAAAGTAGCATATCCCAGGGCGGAAGGTCCTGCTAACTAAGGCAAAGTTTCCTTGAAAAATGTCCCTAAGTAATTGCTGGCAGACCCAAGGACTTCTAACATACAGCTTGAAAGAGAACACTTCACCTAGCTCCTTATCCAACAATACTATGTCAGAATTATTTAGCCAAGCAAATTATGATTGATGGATACAGAATGACATATGCCCATAGGCCAATCTTCAAGTCATCATTTCAACATCCAGCTTCAATTGGAAATGCATTTATTAATGGCAGCGTTTGATAAACAAGTTTAGAATACTGCTCCTATAAGAGAAAGTAAGGTTCATTCCAACACTCTAATTCTACGATTCCGTGTGTGAGAGAGAGGGTGGGAGAGAAATAGAAGAGGGCAGGGACCTTGAGAACCGTTCCCCATGAACATTTATTATTATAACATATTTATTTGTAGCATTAGTATAGCACACTGAGCAGGGACACGTCACCTGGCCACAGTTTTCTTCACTATGATCAGAGTGTGGTATTCCTATTTAAATTATAACAGTAATTTCTAATTCTGAATCTATAAATATGAGTTAGTATACACAAAGCAATGTTTTCCTTGTTCTTCTCTTTTGATGATGGATCTCCTTGAGTTGTGGGTGGGGATGAAGAAGAAGAAGAAGAAGAGTTTGGATTTGATATCCCGCTTTATCACTACCCGAAGGAGTCTCAAAGCGGCTCACATTCTCCTTTCCCTTCCTCCCCCACAACAAACACTCTGTGAGGTGAGTGGGGCTGAGAGACTTCAGAGAAGTGTGACTGGCCCAAGGGCACCCAGCAGCTGCAGGTGGAGGAGCGGGGAATCAAACCCGGTTCACCAGATTACGAGACTACCGCTCTTAACCACTACACCACACTGGCTCTCACTGGAGTTTGCAGGACTATTTATTGTTTTGGGAATGATAGTAAGCTGCTTCAGAGGTAATGTTTGCATGGGGGGAAAGGTAGTCTGTTCTCATGTCAGCACAAATTTGGAAGATAAACAGGCAAAAACTCCTAAAAGTTTTTAAAGACTTCACACACTTTTAGTCCTGCCATTACCTTGGGATTCATCTTGAAGGGTTAGAATGTAAATCTCCTTGAATGATAATGTTGAAAGAACAGTTTGTGTAGGAAGGATGTAACAAGTACAGCCATCCTGTGTGTGTTCTTACATAACTATTACACACATCTGTGCGTTTTAATGTCAATTAATGTGCTTTCAGAATCAGTTTTACACGTCTTGGAGATGGAAAAGGAATAAAATTATAAGTGTGCTAGAAAAGAGTCATAAAGCCTGTAGGCTGTGGGAAGCAGCTAATTGGGTTATTAAATAGTGACTTAGCCACAGGCTGTCACACTATATACAAAACGAAAAATAACATTAAAAATACAGAATATAATTTTAAATTACAATGACAGGCATCAATTGAGAATAGCAGCATTTAAATATGAAATGCCAAACTTTTAAAAAATTAATTCCACAGACTATTAAAGCCATCACATTTTACAGCCTTGGTAGTTTTATAAAAATTGTCACGGTCAGATTAATTCAAACTTCTATTATAGCTCATTATGAATCAATCATCCTTTCAATCCAGGCCAGTGGTTGCCAAATGTTTTTCCTCCAATAGATCACTTGAAAATTGCTGAGGATCTTGACGCACAACTTAAATTATTATCATTCTTTTTTGTCTGTTGTAGCAATTGTAACGTGCTGTGCTGCACCGTGTGGTTTTTCAGATTGTATTTTCATTGTTTCTTAAATCTGGCCCTACTCATCATAGTCGTAGACATGCCTTAGATTTGGTGTTTACCTCTGCAGACATGGGTGACCTGAGACAAAGTTCCAGTAGAACAAAAGAAGTGACATAGTCTGTTCACTTCCTGGTGCAACTAGAATTCTCCGTGACCCTTCTCCTCCACAGGGAGATGGGAACCAATTCAAATGGTCTTTCCCACCACTTAATGAATCCAAATGGCTTCCAGAGATCCCAATCCAGAATGAGAGTCCTACACCTTGCAGTTAGTGGCCTGAATGGACTGGAGAAAATGTATTTTTCCTCTGTAGTTGTACAGAAATACATATCGCACCCTTATATATAAAGTGGTACCTTGGTTCTCAAACTTAATCCGTTCTGGAAGTCCGTTCCAAAACCAAAGCGTTCCAAAACCAAGGTGCACTTTCCCATAGAAAGTAATGCAAAACGGATTAATTTGATCCAGACTTTTAAAAACAACCCCTTAAACAGCAATTTAACATGAACTTTACTATCTAGCGAGACCATTGATCCATAAAATGAAAGCAATAAACAATGTACTGCAGTCACACAATCAATCAGTAGCTGAACTGGGTTCCACGCAGTCACAAAAACAAAAGAAAAAAGAGCCACAAAAACAAAAACGCAAAATAAATAGCAAAAAACAGACAGACCTCAGCGTAACACTCAAATCGGAAATGTGGCACTCAAACCAGAAGCATAACACTCAAAACAGAGCACATTCAGCTTCCGAAAAGAGTTCGCAAAGCGGAACACTTACTTCCGGGTTTGCAGTGTTTGGGTTCCAAGTTGTTTGAGTATCAAGGAGTTTGCAAACCAAGGTAGCACTGTAAAGGGAGGGGATCTTACAGCTAAAATGGGTGAAGATGATGGTGAAGAAGATGAATATGAAAGGATGAATTATGCAACCTTTTTTGTTGTATCTCTCACTCTTCCTTTCCCCCTCTAGCCCTTACTAGTCTTTTTATTGTATTCCTCTTGGTGGAAGGTTGTCTCGGCTCGTTAGTGTGAACTTATTGTGCAGACTCCAAAGATATGTAAATATTACATAATAATGAAAAAGAGATGAGATCACAGTGGCTACTGCTTTAAATAATATATGAGGTAGTGAAGCATTCTTTTCCTTGATTATCTGACTCTGACAGAAGAATTATTCTTACCAACAGCTCTTGGAAGTCTACATCCCATTTTCAAAATAAACTTGCAAGCCAAATAAAAGGGAGAGAGGAAATGAAGAGAATATAGTACATTTCAGCAGGTTTCTACCACTGTTCTCCTCAGAACTGCCACATCTTTTCAGAAAACTGTTCACATTTTTAAAAAGAATTATGATGATTGGATAATTTCTCTACATCTTGCCATCTTGAATAAGACTACAGGTTGCTATTGTTATTTTATATCTTTTTTACATTAGCGGTAAGATGTCTTGAGTAAAAACCTCCTCTAACGTTTATAAAATCCTAACGTGCTGTGTTGAAATCCTAACATTTTAGAACGGAAGTGAGGTAAATATTTTTAAAATTCTTATTATTTATTCAGTTTGTAGAATGCCCTTCATCTGAGAATTCATAGCATAAAAACACAAAAATAGATAATGTAACAAACAAAACAATACCCCCCAAAATGATGTTCATTAGATCTTTCCAGTATATAGATTTAAATATAACTTAACTGAATTCTGTAGGAACAGTGTGATAGAAATAGCTAACAGCCCACTCCTATGAGCGATTGTACTGAGGCAAGAGTTCACAGGTGTGGGTTCAAGGTCTCAGCATTGGGCTGGAGCTGAGGACATGGTCTGTTGTACTGTAACATTGCTGGGTGAGCCCAGTCTCACCACAAATTCGGGAATAGATCTAGAAAGAAACTCACTTGGAGGAATCCTAGGTTTCCTCAAGGATCCTAGATCCAAACATGAAAATGCTTTTAAGAGCCATTCCCACGAGAACCAAAGAATATTTCTACAAAGAGTCACAAGAGGGCACCATTCAAGGATGACACTTTTCCACTGGCAAGTTAGATTTCGCCTATTTAAGCATGTGACATGCTGACATGTACCTAATTTTCCGAAGGTATATTATTTAAAATCACAATGTATCCCTAATCTGCAAATGGTGAATCCAATGCTTTTGCTCTCGGGCAGGGAGAATGACACAAGAGACTTTCAAGATGTTCAGGGAAAACAACAAGCATGGGTCTATGAAGAGGCATTTTTCCAAGTTTCCGAAAGTCAGTACAAGCAGTTATGATGACAAAGATGAATTTCCTATTGTGGAAACCCCCGTGGTGTGAAAAGAGGTGATTCAGAAAGATGAGCACAGCATACATTACAAGCCTGACGCACAACTCTGACAGTGTTGCGATATCTTAATATATTAGTGGGAGAAGCTGCAGTGTTGGCCTGTGGGGGTTATCTTAGAAACTCCATCAGTAGCTCTGGATCAGGAAAAGGGGAGGTTTGCACTGCGCAGACCTCCCACCGCCTCGCCCATCTCCCTACCAGTGAGGAACAGAACCCCACCTGCAGGGAAGCTAACATAGGACCTCCACCACACCTGGTGAGTTGCTTCTCGTAGCTACATCACCTCACCACAACCCTCATTTTCAAGGGCCAAGAAGTTGTCCCTTGCTCAGTGAGGGAAACAGTGCACTTGAGCAGGTTGCTACTACAATTTCCCCCAGAATTGCCAAGACACACAGGATGATACCGAGATTGTCATTCTCGCCCATGACACGTGCTTATCAAGATACAGTCCCACTGTAAGATTCCATCCCTAACACTTTTGTACCAATTAATCTAGGAAAGCAATAACTAACCAAACAAATGTTCTCTATCTCCCTTTAAAGAAATTCATCAGGTTGCCTATTCTAAAGGCAATGAATCGTTATTAGGTCTCAGGGCGGTTCACAACATAAAAGTTACAATGTTGAAAGTACAAAATAGATTATGAAAACAACTAAAACAGTTAGCAATACTAATGTATACAAACTAATACAGTGGAACCTCGGTTTTCGAACGTAATCCATTCCAGAAGATCGTTCAACTCTTGAAACATTCGAAAACCAAGGATCAATGGGCTGGCTGCAAAGTCAATGGGAAAAAATAAAAAACGCGCCTTGGAAACCATTTGACTTCCGAGGCACGTTCAGAAATGAAAACAATTACTTCCGGGTTTTCGGTGTTTGGGTTCCGAATTGTTCGGCTTCCGAGACGCTCGAAAACCAAGGTTCCACTGTAAATACATTTCCCAACAAAAGCCCCTAAACAGTATCCCAGACCACAAATACAAAATACGTATTAAGATATAATATTTAAAAACAAAGAACATCACCTCCAAAATAAAACAATACCCACTCAAGTTAAAACCCCATCCCTGTTAAAACCATAATTTTAGCACAAGGGAGCCAGCCCTCATTCCACCCCCAAAGCTCCATCCCCAAACTGCTATTATTTACTAGTCAAAATAACTATTGAGCTTATCGCCCAACTAAAATAATCTTGGTTGTCCTATGAGTTTTAATTTATTAACTGTGCAATCCTATGCATAACTATTCAAAAGTCGATCCCATTAGGTAGAGCAAGGCAGCCACAGAATAAAAAAGCAAATTGTTGAGCACCAGCAAAGGTGGAAATTATTTACCTTGCCTTGGGGGGAAAGTCCTCCATTTTGGATTTTCTGCTTCAGATGCTAATAACTCTTAGTCTAAGTAGTCCTCAAACAAAGGAATATTACTTTGGGAGCACAGAAGTCATTTTCCGTTTACATAAGACAGCTTGCTTTAATGCTCACCTGTTTGTTCATAAGTATGTAGATGATTGGATTGCATACAGTGCTGCTCTTTGCCAGAATAGATGGTATGACGCTTGCAACTGGGGACACCAAGCCTGGTCTACCGAATGTCGCAAGGAGAGCTATAACTCCATAGGGCATCCAGCAAATCAGGTAACAGATGATGGTCGTGATCACCATGAAGAGGACGTGGAATTCTCTTTTACGGGCAGAAGTCTTCCGTATTTTTCCAACCTGGTAAAAATTACATACTGTCTTATTAGCAGTCCAAAATATCCAAAGTATAGCAAGTCATTTTAAATGGTCTTTGAAGTGTAGGTGGGTTCCCACGAGGCAAGACACAGTGATAACAGCAAGAACCTTTATTGAACAAACAGAACTAAACAACAGGGGCAAAGCAACTGCTTATATACATTTCTGAAGGCCTGGGCCACTCCCACTCCCAACGTGATTGGCTGTCTAAACTTCCAAGCTGCGAATCATGACTCAAGAGTTTAAGGGCCAATGGCATATCCAATGTGATTGGATATCATGAATCGAATCAGAACGCAGGGGCTCAGAATCCTTAGTCCAGACTCAAGCTCAGGCAAATTCAGACCACTGAATACATAACAGAGTCAGGCCCTTGTTCTTTTGAGCAGGACCAGCCTTATCATTATGCAGAACAAGACAGGTGCCTCAGGCTGGCTTTTCTTGCAGTTTATTGGCCGTTAACTGCTCCCAGACACTGGTTTTAAGCACCGCTACTGCCTCACCCCTGAAACAAATCCAAAGTTAAACTAAAATTGGGTGTCACGCGGCATCCGCAAAATACCCAGTACTCCAGATTGTATTTAATTAATAAGCTTACAGGGCAAATCTTAAGCATGCCTGCTTGGAAGCTAATCCCATTGAATTAAATGGGGATTACTCCTAAGCAACTATGCGTAGGACTGCAGCATCGTTTTCTGTTTTGGAGCACCCTTTGGCATGGAATTGCTTTGAATTGGCTGCTCTTCGCCTTGGAACGCTTTAGAATCTGAACAACGGATGGTCAGAATTGGCTCCCAAATAGATCCCCAGGGCATTACTAAATGGTTATGTGTGTGTTAATTGCTCAATTTAATTTGAAAGGAAAATAAAATATTCTTTAAAAGTTGTAAATATTGTCCCTCTCTAGGAGTTCTGTAGGTAAATGTCCTTGAAAACAGCTGCTGAAGAACCAATCAATCATCGCGTGTAAATATATTGTACTACTACCTCATACAGCTCCTAATTAGTGTTATATAACTTCTAAGTCGATATTGTCAATTGGTAGCAACATTCTAGAGCCTGACAAGTGTGCGCAGTGCTCACAGATCAGTGCCTGAACAACAATCCTGATGTACAGAAATTGACTATCCCTGACCTGAATCATAGAGTTACTCTTTGAAATGTCTTTAATAAATAAGATGCAATGTCTAAGGAGAGGGACTGCATACCGGCACCTATTTTTCTTTTTTTAAGAAAAAAACTGGTTCCAACTCAAGAAAGTATGTTCATTTGCCCAGTACAATGGATGTTAACATTTCATACTGCAAACAGGAAACTGCCGCCTGAATGCCCACTGTTAGGTTGTGGGTGAACATATCAGACGACACAGCGATTCTTCAAACAGCTCTTGTTTATTCACAGGCCAGAACAGACCTGAACTGAAGGGTTCAGCCAGCCTGCTTATATAGAGCTCCAGCATAATGTAACTGTAACAACTTTCTGTAACTATCCAATCACTGAACGTCACTTTCGATCCCTTATTTGCATATGTGGACCTGAGTAAAAACTATCTACAGTATCCCCCTGCTGGCCCAGGGTGAGAAACTTCAGTACATAACACCCACTCCCCAAACCATATATTAATATTTACCTAAAAAAGCTGCCTAACACCTAGGCAGACTCACTGCTCCATCTGTTTCTGTACTGTCTATACCAGGCATGGCCAAACTTGGCCCTCCAGATGTTTTGGGACTACAACTCCCACCATCCCTAGCTAACAGGACAAGTGGTCAGGGATGATGGGAATTGTAGTCTCAAAACATCTGGAGGGCCAAGTTTGGACATGCCTGGTCTACACTGACTGCAGCAACTCTCCAGGGTATCAGACAGGGAGTCTCTCCCAGACCTACTGGGAGTTGCTGGGGATTGAACCTGAAATGTACAAAGCAACTGTTTCTGACTATCCGTTCCACCATCTGTGGATTCTGAGAAGGTGAAAGCAGCTACTGGGGAGAGGAGAGGCCAAGACCAATCACCCTGAATGGGCTCACACTGTTGACTCATAATTATCGCAAGGCAAGCACTTTCACATCACACCGACTCTCTTCATGTTGGGCCTTCTGGGGTCGTGTTTACCAGCATCCATCAGAAGACAAAGCATTTTGGAACATCACAGAATCAGCTTACTTTCAAGAACTTTTGTCAGTGTGTGACTTTCAGATTTGGCCTGAGCCTTGTTGAGAAAAGCATGAACAAGTGGGGACTGCGACAAAACGTTGCAGAATGTACTCTTGTTCAGTGTTCTATCTAGCCATTTCCCCTTTCAGGATATTCTAGTCCCACTTTCCCTCTGTCTCTTGATTATTTGTGCCTTCCTCACCCAAAGAAACTCAGCATTCCATGGCCACTGAGTAATAATAGTCATTATTATTATTATTATTATTATTATTATTATTACCCCACCCATCTTGCTGGGTTTCCCCAGCCACTCTGGGCGGCTTCCAACAAAATATTAAAATACCATAAAACACCAGACATTAAAAATTTCCAATCATCATTGGATTGGGGGGAGGGTTGCCTCATGAAATCTCCCCCAAATATTGTAATACTTCTGTAAACCCGAGTGTTCTGAAAACACTGTAAACGCTATGGTTTACTGCAAGTATGCTCCCTCTTGTTTCTGAGCAGCCTTATTTTGGCAACACAGCCATCTGAACTTGGCACCCAAGTCTGTTATATATGTAAGGTTCTTGTGTCTGAGGCACTATAGGGCACTATAGAGTGAGAGGCACAGAGTAAACAAGTCTTCAAACTTGGCCTGAATTCAGTGTTCGAGTGCTCACAGCAAAAGCGGGCAAGTTACAAGCAGCATAGCTGGGCCCCCTTACAAATATAGCTTGCAAGAAGAGTTCATTACAGAGGCACAATTCCCTCTGGGCCCACCCAGAATTCTGCATTTGCCCTGAAGCAAAATAAAAAAAAAATCCATTTACCCACAAACCAAAATAGATGCATTTATCCCCAGAGAGACATAAACTATCAGGATGTCCCAGGGTTGGGGATCCTGTCACAACGCATTCATCCAACCAACGCTCAAGAAACAACGAAGTTCCTTCCGGGTCTCCCATCCCAGCAACAACTGGTTGCCAAGTGAGATTATACAAGCTCCTTTAAACAGATGCAATCCTACGGTGCTTCCTTCTGTGTCTGCATTCAGCTACTCCCTCTAAGGAAAAGAGAGGCTTTCTCTGATGCGCCTAAGCATGTGCCTCTAGCAAGACATCCCTAGATTCTTTTTGACAGGTGAAACAACTGCAACAGGTCTCTAAGGGAGATAAAAGTGAGGAATACAAGGAAGCCATCAGGATTCAGCTCAGATAGCCTCTGAGACCTGCAGCGGCAGGTACTATCACAATAGCTTTAGAAAGCGGAGATGAAATATTCCAGGTAAAAACATAGCCAGGATGAGACATCAACCACCAGCTTTCCCCCCATCTCACCATACAGCAGCTGTTAGACTACAGGTGAAACTCAGAAAATTAGAATATCGTGGGAAAGTTCATTTATCTCAGTAATTCAACTTAAAAGGTGAAACTAGAAAATGAAGTCAGCATCCCCATAAAACTCGTCTGAGGAAGGAAGCATGAAGTGCCCCAAAATCTCCTGGTAAACGGCTGCGTTGACCCTGGACTCAACAACAGTGGACCAACACCATTAAGTCCAGGGTCAACACGGCGGTCTACCAGGAGATTTTGGAGAACTTCATGCTTCCTTCCGCAGACGAGCTTTATGGGGATGCTGACTTCATTTTCCAGCAGGAATTTGGCACCTGCCCACACTGCCAAAAGTACCAAAACCTGGTTCAATGCCCATGGGATTACTGTGCTTGATCGGCCAGCAAACTCGCCTGACCTGAACCCCATAGAGAATCTATGGGGCATTGCCAAGAGACAGATGAGAGACATGAGACCGAGCAATGCAGAAGAGCTGAAGGCTGCTATTGAAGCTTCCTGGTCTTCCATAACACCTCAGCAGTGCTACAGGCTGATAGCCTCCATGCCACACCGCATTGAGGCAGTAATTGATGCAAAAGGGAATCCTCATCTGCATTTAAGCGCAAGTTCCAATATTGCTGCCACTCAAACGTTAGAAAGTTCAAACAAATTTCTTTGCTTACTATTCTGTGGGTAATTTTCCTGTGGAATTATTGTTCTGCCCTGTTTGCTCTTTAAGGAAATTCTTGCTAACAGGTACAAGGAAGTATTATACTGGAAGCATCACCAGGAGTTTATGGCTTGGGTCAATGGCATATAGTACACAGACAGAAGTATAAAGCCAGAAGAGATGTCATTTCCTAGTACATGGAACATTAATGTGTTATTTGTGCATTCTACTGTGAAGAGTGGCACCAGACAGAAAGTCCCCTTTCCTTTAGTAACAAACAACCCCTAGAGAAGGCAACCTCTCTTTGCATTCAGCCAAATACAGTATACAATAAGAAATGAATTTTCTTATTGTTGTGCACATCCAGATTTTTTTTAAGTGCACAGTATACACAAGAGACTTCTAACAGAAGTAAAAAGTGGTTTTTTGAATGAATATGGAATTTTGAAATGGCTAACGCCACAATCCTAACCATGCCTACTCATAAGTAAATCCTAATTCTGTTGAATTCAATGGGGCTTACTCCCCGGTAAATGAGGTTGGGAGTGCAGCCTTAATTAACAATTAAAGCCTGTTGTTAAGAATTCTGTGCCACATTCTCACAAGATACTGTGAGTGATTTCCAATTAAGACGTACTGAGTAGCTCCACTGAAATCTGTTCTTTTGGCTATCGCCATATGGAACATAGTGCAAATAGTTGTGTACAAAATACACACATCCGTTATGAAGGTTATAAAAGGTAAAGGTACCCCTGCCTGTACGGGCCAGTCTTGACAGACTCTGGGGTTGTGCGCCCATCTCACTCAAGAGGCCGGGGGCCAGCGCTGTCCGGAGACACTTCCAGGTCACGTGGCCAGCGTGACAAAGCTGCATCTGGCGAGCCAGCGCAGCACACGGAAACGCCGTTTACCTTCCCGCCAGTAAGCGGTCCCTATTTATCTACTTGCACCTGGGGGTGCTTTTGAACTGCTAGGTTGGCAGGCACTGGGACCGAGCAGCGGGAGCGCACCCCGCCACGGGGATTCGAACCGTCGACCTTTTGATCGGCAAGCCCTAGGCGCTGAGGCTTTTACCCACAGCGCCACATGTTTTAATTCTAGTTTTGCCCTTTTTAAAGGCAGTTTAATGAAGTTTATTATTTCCCCTGAAATAAACACCATATGACTTAGCAATAAACAATCCAGAATAATCAGTCTGATTATAGTAGATCCTAATGTCCTACAATCTTGGCTTTGAAATGTTAGAGCACTTTGTGAATATTGTAGGTTCCTACTGGGCAGATATTTAATTCTTGAAGGTATTCAGGTAATAGCTTTTGCTCTGACAGGAATCCTCCAGGAGTTAGCTCCTGAAATCAAATATATCATCTAGCATTACTCATAGCCCTAATTTCAAAATTCTCATGCAAAGGCCAACCCTGCTTACTCAAGTACTTAGAACCTGACTAAAATTGGACTCTTGGGGCTTCAAATGAGAAAAACATCACTGAAAGCCAGGAGATGTCTACCACACTGAAGAATAAGTAAAAACTGAAGACTTCTCCGGACAATCAATACATGCATAACCCTTCCAAATTTTGTCCTTTGCATGAGAGTTCTCCAAGTTCTAATTCTAAAGCAACATCACAATATCCAGCCAACACCTAACATGTGGTGGAGCCTGGGAAAGAGCAGAGCATAAGCAAAGTTTAACTGCTGTACATGTTTTTGCAGAAATTATAAAATGCAGGAATAGCTGCCATGGTGCCCCTCCAGACATTGCTTGACTACAGCATCCATCATCCCTCCCCACTGGGTTTGTTGGCTGGAGTTGATGGGAGTTGGAGTTCAACAACGTCATAAATCTCATTAATCAAGGTAGAATAAATTAGGCTGCAATCCTAACCCCGTTTGGTTCCATTGAACTGAAGGACTTACTTCTCAGTAGACACTGTAGTAATTAGAAGTGCAATCCTAAATAACAAATTAATCACAAATACTGTCAACTCGTCAGATCCAGGACAATCAAAAGGTGCCTGGTTCATTAAAGCTAATCAATCCTGCAGACAACCCTTAATGATGCTGAAGTTGGTTCATCCATTTACAAATTAGGTAAAACCATCTTATTAATGGAGAGCAATGGATAATACCAGTTCAATTCATTATTCAACCTAAACCATTTTCAGTCAGCTCATCAGTGTCCAAGACAGATAACCCCTATTCATTGATGGAAAGGTTTGATGGTCTGGACTTGGTGAGTTTACCTGTCATAGATGATGCTATTGTTACCCTGTCTGATCAGAGGAACAGCCTAGGTGTTCTCCTGGAGCCAAGTCTTTACTTCATCTGCACTCAGAACCAAACTGCATAAGTTTACCTTTAAGGCCACCATATAAATATTTTAAAGAAACAAACAAAATATTTATTCAGAAGGAGCAGGAGATTCAGATGGAGGCAATCCCTGGAATCTCCAGGGAAGGCTTGAAATATTCTGTGTCTATACCTTGGATACTGTAGTAACTGTCAGTCAACATAGACAGTACTGAGGTGGATGGGCCAAGAGGCTCACCTGATATAAAACAGCTTCGTAGAATCACAGAATTGATTAGAGTTGGAAGGGACAACAAGGGTCATCTAGCCCAAACCCTGCAATGCATCAATCTTTTTGCTCTATGTTCCTAGAGAACAGTTTATGAAGACATGCAGCTCTGCTACTGAGGGAAAGTAGCTATGGCCCTGAAAACTTCCTAGATAGGAGACGATTGCTCTCAAAGGAGGATAGGATAGAACTGTAATAAACAAACAGAGATGCCTCTAAGTATAGGGGACTTACTCTCAAGTAAGTGTGCAGAGGATTAGGGCCTTCAAATATGAAATGAGAGAAATCTACCATCTTTGAAAGCCTTCAATTCATTTTTTAACGTATGTATATTAGAGGGCATGTATCCGAAACGCAACCTTCCTCAGATGCACTTACCTGTTTGACATCATAAAAGAGGCGGGCGTAGCAGTATATCATCACTATTACGGGGATGACTAAGCAGAATATGAAGAGGCAGATGATGTACGACACCGACTCTGGTGTTTCAGAGGTCCATCGGACGGAACAGCTGGTGCCTGCCCGCTCGAGCCCGTAGCTGCTCCAGCCAATGAGAGGGGGCACAGTCCAAACCAGAGAATAGAGCCAGGAGCCCCCAACTCCCAACAGAGCCTTTTGGTAGTCGGAGCCACGTTTACTGGTGAGGGTGCTGTAACGTTCATAAGACAGAATGGCCAACGAGATCAAAGACACAATGCCTGTAATGAGAAAGAAGTGGAGACAAAAATAATTAAGAGAATCATTTTGTGTTATTTCATATGACGTAAAGACTTAAAGGGCAGAAAGCGAAATACCATTTTCTGCATGATTAGAATGTCAAGGGGAATTATTATTATTATTATTATTATTATTATTATTATTAGTTAAATTTGTATACCGCCTATCATCCATAGATCTCAGGGTGGTTCATAGCATAAAATTACAATATAAAAAACACAAAAATACATAATAAGAACAAAACAAAACCAATAATTCCCCCTCCCAGGGTCAATAGGAAGAAGCTGGCAAGGCAGGCAAGGTCAAGTAACACATTTTATTTTCCGTTTTCCCTTCTATAAACACACAAAAAAGGCATGACTGAACTTCAAACTTGACATTTATGATAGCGATGTCTCCCTCCACTGAGAATAATTTTGCAAAATTCACCCCAAGCTGAACCCCAATTTTGCAAAATTCATCCCAAGGGAACTTGACCTCCTGGCCTCCATTGATCTTTATTGTTACTTCCTTGTCACCAAAGGACATAAAGATGATGGAACCAAATAGTATAGTATAGTATAGTATAGTATAGTATAGTATAGTATAGATCTGCTTTTGAAGCTTTTGGCAATCTCAGAATTATTCAAAGAAAATATTCAAAACTCCTGCCTCTGTCTCAATGGAAATACATTCCCTTTGGTAAAGACAACTGTATCTGAGTAGATTTTTTGTAAAGTCATGATGACTGTTTTAAAGCAATTTCCCAAGTTTTCGTCAGGACACAGGACAATATCCCTGCCAGCTGGCCTGCCGGTGAGAGTGCTGGCAGGCAAGTGAGAAAGAACCAATGGAAGCTGCACTCAGCTTTTCATGGCCATCATTTGCTCACTCATCCCTGGGGGGTTAGCAAGGAAAATGACAGAAGTGGGCAGCTGACAATCATGAGGTGGTGCCAGGAAGCTTTTGGGAGCAAGAATGTGGGCCTAAGCAAGCGGATGACTACGCTATCCTCTGATGAACATGGCCCTGAGTCAACCATTTCAGTGTGACTGATATTCTCAGGAGGATACAGACTACAGAAGATGTGGATCCTATGCCTATATCTTCCTTTCCTGTGGGATGGCTTGTGCTAGTGTGGGAAGTAATCATACAATCCGCCCAACCCAGATGGTTTCCTCCTACAGGCATGAGTGGAACAGCTTGAGTTCTAGTCTATATTATTGGGGTTAGAAGTCTACTTTCTTAATGGCAAAAAAGTATTGTGTGAGCATATGAAACATTATCATCTTTGTATCTTATTACTGGGTTTCACTTCCATGAGTCATGAAAGGAGGGGGGCTTGTCTAGATGTCATCATTGGGTTCCTCTCCAAGCCTGTGATTCGATATCTGTAAGATGGGGTTTCTGCAAAGAAAAAGGGACTGCCATAGTGGTTAATCTTAGTGTATTTTTGGTCTTTGTTGGAAGCCGCCCAGAGTGGCTGGGGAAACCCAGCCAGATGTGGGCGGGGTACAAATAATAATAATAATAATAATAATAATATATTATTATTATTATTATTATTATTATTATTATTATCCAAACCAAGCCTTGGCCCAAGAACATTCTGACTTAGGCTAACATCTAGACACTTCAACCTTCTGAAGTTTGGCATATAGAGCAGATATGTCTGCAAGTAAACTCAGAAAGTGTTTGGCAAGATGGCCTCACCCCCCTTTATCTTATAATGGAAGACTGGGGTCAGCAATGGGAGGTTTCTGGGACAGATCCAACAAAGGGGTAGCAGCAAGCTGTTCAGTTGCCAAAATGGGGCACAAAAGATGCTTGGGAGGAGCAACAGATGTAGCAATGGGACCTGCAACTTTCCCAGTTTGAGAGAGGGAGAGCTGGGCTCTGAAGGGTGCTGTCCACAATCAGAAGCTGCAAGTGATCTATCATTTGCAAGGCTGTCCCCTACAGATTGCAGTGAAGGATCAAATATTTGAATTAAGAAAGCTGTGAACTACTGTTACGGTACATGTTCTGCCCTGTTCCCCCTTCTTTGACATGTATGTATAGGAATGCTCCTTTTATTTTTACATGGCAGAGAATTCAAACAGTTCCCACTGTGTTCCAGCAACAGATGTTATCATGCGGGCTGCTAAGTTCATGCTTTGTCTGTGTCCTGGACACAGGGATAGACTGAAAGATATGGACATGGGGCTCCCACCATAAGAATAAGTACAACTGCATGTGTTGGCACCTAGAGAACAGGGCTAGCTAGGAAATTTTTTGGAAGCCACTTCACACATTCAATACCTATGCATACCAAATGGCCAAAGTGGGCTACAAATTTACCAGAAGCTAATTCTTAATCCACTAAATTGAAACAAAGTTTGTTTGCTTGTTTGCGCTGAAATGCATACACAATGACAGCAACATTGACATTTACACACAGCTGGTGTGTCCGTGGGTGAGTGGGGGTTGTCCTCTGGTATGTAGTGAGAAGTTTTGGTTTTTTTAACAGGCAGACAAGAAGCATTTGGAAACTAGCAGGGTTTGCTATGGATTATACAAGTGCGTAATTGTGGTGCTGTCTGCAAATCAATAAATGCTGTTGTTTATTGACCTGGAAATCGTTTAATGATGCCCCAATTACAAAGGCATTGCCACCTCTACATAAGATTTGTCCCCTTTGATGTTTAGGAAAATACCAATGTAAACAACCAAGACACGTCCACTTAGTTAACTTCTGGGGGGGAAAGAAAAAGAAAAAATTCTTATCGAAAGAAAAAGTATTTCACTAGGTATGCCAACGAATTTAGAGGATTGTGCTTACAGAGGGGGAAAAAGAATGTGGCTTCGATTCAATAGTGACTACTTCCAAGTGATGGAGACAGATCCTGATAACAGCTGGATTTTATATTTTCAAAAATGGAAGAACCACCACTAAATATTTCTGCGTCCCAGCAGTCCTCAGGACAATCCCAGGTACAACAATACACCTAGAAGAGAGGCTAGTCTAATAATATTAATATTATTATTACCACCTCACCCATGCCATCTCAGTGCAGTAACTAAATGCAGACTCTATGAGGATGGAGAAACTGTGACCCTCTCGGTGTTGCTAAGAGTCCAACTCCCATCAACTCCAGTCAACATAGGCAATGGCCAGGGAAGGCGGGAGTTATAACCCAACAATTGCAAAACAAGAATCTTCCTTTGATGGGCAATGCCTGATGCACATATGATGTGCACTCTTTATAAAGACTTGAGGAATAAGGTCATCGCCCCTCTTAATGTCCATTCCGGGTCGTCCAGCCACTGCCACAGTGTCCTTTCTCTTGGCAGATCAAGATGAGCAGGTGACAGCAAAGGCTGCAAGCTGAAGCAATTAGAATAAGATTCACTATTTGACTATTGATTCAAAACCCTAAAATGTATTTTATATAATTCACTTTTAGAATTTTATATAATTCACTTTTTATTTCTATTCTTTATATATCGTATTGTTGTTTTATTGCTATGGCCGATGGCCGGCGCAAATATTCATTCATTCATATGATGTGCTTGACAGGGGCCCACAGCCGTGCACCTATTGAAGTTTGCCACAGAAGGACTCTCCACTTGGGGATCTGGTCCTCCATTCGAAAGTGGTTCACCACCTCTTGCCTTGGAGTACACTACAGAGTATGTGACTTATGATTTCAATTCCTTTTCTTGCCTTTAGATCAGAGGCTGAATGGAAGCAAAAGGCAGGCTGTTTGCTCCCCTTCAGTTTAACTTCCAGCCCTGACAGCTCCGGGCTTTGTCTACACTGCACTGCTGTTTCCTAAACAGCGTGAGGAATCCATATTGGAGCAGATGGGAGTGATGCTACATTAGCAAATTAGCAAGTAAAATCATCACAGCCAACTGACACCTCCAACTCCATGGACTCCCCCCCCCCCCACACACACACACGTGGTAATTATACTTTGCAAAGTTGTGTGGAGGTTGCCCCGGGTCATTTCACCCTTTTTTAATAGTTCTTTTTTCTCCTACAAAAACCACACAACGCTTGCTTTTAAAGTTTAAGATGACTGTGGTGTTTGCCCTCCTAGGTGACATCATGCTGGGTCATAAGGAAAGGGTTAAATGGGTGTGAAGTGATTGGCCAGTGGGAACCCAAGGGGAGGAGTTAGAGTTGTTTGGAGGTCAGTTGGGAGTTGGAGAAGGAAGAGGAAGGATAAGTCTGTGGGTTGGTCGAGTTGTGTTGTGAGAGAAACTGATAGGAGGAGTCAGATAGACAGTTGGGATAATCAGTCAGCAGTTATTAGGAAAGGTATAGGCCGGTATAGAAACTAAGATTAAGAAACTGACAAGAAAAATTATCTGAAACCATAAACTTGTTAAGGCTTATAAAATAAACTTGCTTATTTGATTTAATGTTAACAACTGTCTGGACTCTGTGTGTACCTGAGAGAAACGGGTTGGTGGCAGCGGGACAGCAATCACAGTGGTGGCACAAGGATCAATAGACCGTCAAACGTCCGGGGACCCTGTGTGATTGCCA
The DNA here is from genome assembly GCF_027172205.1 of Podarcis raffonei. NCBI lineage: Eukaryota > Metazoa > Chordata > Lepidosauria > Squamata > Lacertidae > Podarcis > Podarcis raffonei. The sequence goes on along the minus strand of NC_070605.1, from coordinate 78,518,575 downwards.
CAATGACATATGCATTTCATTGCTCTACTTGCTCTTGTCAGACTGAATGTACAAGGGAGGCAGGTGACACTTATGTTACTGAAACATATTTCCATAAATTTGCATCTGAGACTGGCTCTGAGGCAAGCAGCAGCATAACACTTGCTGTTCTCACAATTAAAACTCACACACACAGACATATACTGGGGGGGGGGACCTGCCTCAGTATATATATGACATCACAAGATTCTAGGCTACAGCATTAACCCTTTGAATAGTATTTTGGATGCACCATTCCCACAGTTTTAAGACCATGGGCAGCCTCAGTTCCACCTGAAACAACTCAGCTGGACACAATTCTACCATTAGCAAAACAAGTTTCTACTGTACTGTCACTGCTGGTTCAATGGCCTGCAAATCGGTTCTTAGAAAAATATTTAAGTGTGAAAGATCAGAACCAGGGACACACTTATGGCAGAGTTAAGTGCTGTGGCTTGACCTGGGCATAAAGAGTAGCAAGTTCCTTTTTGAAATGTGTATTGTCTAAAGAGCACCAATCATTTTCTGCTCCTTTTCCATGCACAAGTTCATTAGCAGCACATTCCAAGTATTCCAATTTAGAATCCTGGAGTAAACGTTTGAACTCTTTCTACCTCCTGGGTATATGATAATAGATAACAACAAACTAGAAGCCTTAAGGGTTTCTAAACATGCTTGAGGACAAAGCCCTGTCATTGTTTATAATCTGGTTTGTTAAATATTGGGAGTTCAAGCATTACATTTGAAGCTATAGTTTTAAATTTTAAAAAGTTATGCTTTCCCCATAAAACTTCCCTGTGGAGGGTAAGGCTTTTACGTTTTATTTCATTAATAAGTTACTGAAGTATAAACATGTGTGAGCAAACTCCCTCCAGCTATCAACTTCACCCATCTTAAATAAGTTTTTTTCCCTCCTTCCCCCACACCCCCTTTTTAATGAGAAAACTTGCCTGGCATAAAAGATCTTTTAGGTTACGCTGATAACTGGACACATGTAAGTGACAGGAGAAGGACAAGAACAGTCACTTTGCCAACAAGTGACTTAAATTACCTGGGAAATGAAAGCTTCTTAAATGCTACTAATTGCTAACCTTTGATTTCAACTAAGTGTATCTCACAATGCACATAGTAATCTACTAATAGCTTAATTGTGAGCTGAAGGTCTTTAAAAGGTCAAAATAAGTCTACGTAAACATTTTAAAATGATGGCAGAAGTTTGAGTAAAGCAGGGGAGAAAGTTAAAACTTGTTAAAACTCTTTTGAAAACAAAACTTCAATGTCTCTTCATCTCTACTTTACTCAAACCTCTGCTGTCGTTTTAATCAAACCACTTTCCCCCCTCTCAGTGTTTCTCCTTTGTTGCTCCCATGCCATGGCCACTGCCGTTGTGCAACTTGACTTCACTTTTGCTTCCCTGCCTCACCCTGACTTCATGGAAATCCGGGGATTAGCCCTCCCCCCTCAAGGGAGTTGCATGACGACATTCTTTCATTTTTATTATATATTCTTTCATTTTTATTATATAGAGAGTTTGAAGGGAATTTCAGTGGCTTGTCAGAGTGGTGTTACATGCAATATCCAGTTCACACCAGAGGTTAAGACTGTCCGTGGAAGTAATTTCTGCACTGCCACTGGGTTGTTTGTGTGTACAGTGATAATTTGTCATCAGTGACACCAGCTACTGTGGGACGCGGGTGGCGCTGTGGGTAAAACCTCAGTGCCTAGGACTTGCTGATCGTAAGGTCGGTGGTTCGAATCCCCGCGGCAGGGTGAGCTCCCGTCGTTCGGTCCCAGCTCCTGCCCACTAGCAGTTCGAAAGCACCCCTAAGTGCAAGTAGATAAATAGGTACCGCTTTATAGCGGGAAGGTAAACGGCGTTTCCGTGTGCGGCACTGGTGCTGGCTCACCAGTTGCAGCTTCATCACGCTGGCCACGTGACCCGGAAGTGTCTTCGGACGCTGCCGGCTCCTGGCCTCTTGAGCGAGATGAGCACGCAACCCTAGAGTCGGTCACGACTGGCCTGTACGGGCAGGGGTACCTTTACCTTTACCTTACACCAGCTACTATCCAGTCAGAAGTCCATGACATCAATAACCTCAAGTGACATTTACCTACCACCCCCAACATGTTTGTGAAATAATGGACAATATCAACACAACAATTACAAAACATTCACACTGAAGCCCAAACTGAGTACCAATATGATTAGTTATCCTTATGTCCTGGAGGATAAAAATGTTTTTAACTGGTGCCATATTGTTTTTTGGGGGGCGGGGAGTTAGCATCCATGTGCCTCCATAGAGAGGGCATTCCAAAGATTTCAGCTATTACAGAGAAGACCACAGCTTTGCAGGAGGGCCAGAACTTACCATACTTTTCTCTCTATAAGACGCCCCCATGTATAAGATGCCCCCTATTTTGGGGGACTCCAAATTAAGAAGAAAAAAACCCTCAGCACTACCCATGTATAAGAGGAGCCCCAATTTTAAACCTAATTTTTTGGTTAAAAAACCTAGTCTTATACACAGGAAAATACGGTAATACTCATGGACGTGCCTTATATTTAGAAGGTCACAGAATCCTTTCCTGACTTTTCCCATTAAACGCTTGAGCACAAACATTTTTATAGGATTAAGGAGGCAAAATTTACACACACACCCAAACAGCAAGAAAAGGGAAATGACTATAAAACCAGTATATGTCTCTCATGAAGATATACCCTCAGTTCTAAACACTTATTGTGTTTTTCATTTATTCTGGTTAGTCTCTCCCCTTTTGTCCTTTTTAAAAAATTTCTGAATTACCTCTTGTTCATTACCTCTTTAAGGTGACAACACACTAAAAGGGCAGATTGATTCCACTGAAATCAAGGTTACCTACTTTTTAAAGGAACATATATCTGGAGCTGAAAGGGATAGGAACAAGGCTCTTCATCAACTCCAGTTATAAAAGTGTTATTAATCACAATGTCTGGTTAAATAGGCCAGATCCAAAGACTCTAAAATTAAAACTATCCAACTGAAGGTCAAAGCCCTGGGTACAGCTAAAGAGTGTGTTTGTCCTTGAAACTTATTTATCTAGAATTAATTTTGCGATCATTCAATTGGTAATTATGGTCTTCATGTTCTTACAAATTCCCTTAATAACTACAGAAGGTCTGCTACTTGTTAAAAGTTGAGATTTGCTTTAGAACATTAATTGTAACAGATGTCTTATCCGAAGGAGTTTCTGCAGAATATATGGTAAATGCAAACATCCAAGTAGATTCTTTTCAATTATTCTGCACAGAACCAACAATGCCTAGGTTTGGATCCATTTTCCGTTTATTAAACCCCCCTCTAAAAATAGCCAAGCAACTTCTCTCTAGTTATGCCCCCTTTTATTTATCACGGGATGCTGTGTTCTTCTGTACCATTTTAAGGATTTTTCATTTATATAAGGCCAAACATACTAAAACTAAGATACAATTTTTTTAAAGGTTCAGCAGTCCAGAAATGCTATCATGAATGCTGACTCAAGGCTACTTAGGACTACGTATTTCACAGGGACACAAATTATAGATTTCAGCCAACAGTGACATTTCCCAATGTTATCTGAACAATAAATAAATAAATAACGGGGGGGGAAAATATTTCGGTTTTACATTTCAGGTCAATATCGAAGGCTGAGAAACAATAATTCCATATTGTCTTATTTCTTTTTGACATTAATGAATACAGTACAAGGCTTTGTGAATCTCTCCAGAACCTGTTGTGGTCACCACTTAATGCCGCCACTGTGCTGGGGTGAGGGAAGAGTTGTGGAGGCAGTGCGGCAGCAGTGCAGTGGTGAGGCAGCACTTCCCATCCCAACTCAAGCATCAAAGTGGAACATGATGCCCCTGAATCAAGGGACCATCCACAGCCTCAAAGAATGGCAGCCACACCTTCTAGGGCTACATAAGATTTGTGTGTCCTGAGTACAGAATACCGGTACCTTCCCCCCTTTTTTTGCTGTCCATAGCAGCCATTTTGTTCTAGAACGCATGACACTTAATATAAATACAGTCCTACCTTGGATCCCAAATGCCTTGCGAGTCAAAAGTTTTGGCTCCCGGATGCCGCAAACCTGGAAGTGAGTGAACCCGAATGTCCGACGCAGCTTACACAGCTTCCCGAATGTTTTGGAAGTCGAACGGACTTCCGGAACAGATTCCGTTTGACTTCCAAGGTACCACTGTATAAGAATACTGACATCTCCTTTTCTTTTCTTTTACACCAAAGAAAAAGTACTGCTTGTAGGCCACACAGAAAGCAGGAGAGCGTGATCAAGCAACCTAGCAGGAGGACAGGAAAAAGGACTCACATTCATTTGGTCTTTTTTGTTTTGTTTTGTTACGTAAGTGGTAGGTGGGAGTGACATACAAAGCAGCTGGGTATGAATCCACATGCAGCTTTACAACTGGGGTCCCAATCCCAAGCACATTTACTAAGAGAGAGAAAAGCCCCACTGAAAGCCGAGGAACTTTGCTTCCAAGTGAAGATACTGTTATAGATCTGTGAGTGCTAAATGCTTGGGCTTAATAGGATTTAATTAGAACTGGGAAATAGCCAGGCCCAAGTGTGTGCTGGGGGTAGTTAAGAGGTGTGGACCCGCTGATAAGCCTCCGTCATTTGCACATGTAAAAGCAGCAATGCAGGGTTTCAGACGGGAGTGTTTCCTAACCCTACCTAGAGATGTCTGAGACTGTAGAATGTACCTGAACACTTCTGCATGCAAATAACATGACCTGCCACTATGCTACTGTCCTTCACCCCTGTACTTATGCGACAGGAATGTTAAAAACAGCATACAGAGGGAGGGCAAGTATGGAAGCCATAGGAATAGAACCTATCTATATACTATGCAACAACAGTCCTATTTCTGTTTGCTGAAAAGTAAACCTGATTCATTTCAATGGGGTTTAATCCTCCTAGGTAAATGGGCATCACATCACAGCTCAAGGTAGCAGGGGAGGAGTTAAACCTCACTAGTAGCAACTGCTTCTTTCACAGATAATAATAATAATAATAATAATTTATTATTTATACCCCGCCCATCTGGCTGGGCCTCCCCAGCCACTCTGGGCGGCTTCCATAAAAACCAAAAATACAGTAAAATATCACACGTTAAAAACTTCCCTGAACAGGGCTGCCTTAAGATGTCTTCTGAATGTCAGGTAGTTGTTTATCTCTTTGACATCTGCTGGAAGGGCATTCCACAGGGCGGGCGCCACTACCGAGAAGGCCCTCTGCCTGGTTCCCTGTAGCTTTGCTTCTCGCAATGAGGGAACCGCCAGAAGGCCCTCGGCGCTAGACCTCAGCGTCCGGGCAGAATGATGGGGGTGGAGACGCTCCTTCAGGTATACTGGACCGAGGCCGTTTAGGGCTTTAAAGGTCAGCACCAACACTTTGAATTGTGCTCGGAAACGTACTGGGAGCCAATGTAGGTCTTTCAAGACCGGTGTTATATGGTCTCGGCGGCCGCCCCCAGTCACCAGTCTAGCTGCTGCATTCTGGATTAGTTGTAGTTTCCGAGTCACCTTCAAAGGTAGCCCCACGTAGAGCGCATTGCAGTAATCCAAGCGGGAGATAACCAGAGCATGCACCACTCTGGCGAGACAGTCCGCAGGCAGATAGGGTCTCAGCCTACGTACCAGATGGAGCTGGTAAACAGCTGCCCTGGACACAGATTTGACCTGTGCCTCCATGGACAGCTGTGAGTCCAAAATGACTCCCAGGCTGCGCACCTGGTCCTTCAGGGGCACAGTTACCCCATTCAGGACCAGGGAATCCTCCACACCTGCCCGCTTCCTGTCCCCCAAAAACAGTACTTCTGTCTTGTCAGGATTCAACCTCAATCTGTTAGCCGCCATCCATCCTCCAACCGCCTCCAGACACTCACACAGGACCTTCACCGCCCTCACTGGTTCTGATTTAAAAGAGAGGTAGAGCTGGGTATCATCCGCATACTGATGAACACCCAGCCCAAACCTCCTGATGATCTCTCCCAGCGGCTGCATGTAAATGTTGAAAAGCATGGGGGAGAGGACAGAACCCTGAGGCACCCCACAAGTGAGAGCCCAGGGGTCTGAACACTCATCCCCCACCACCACTTTCTGAACACGGCCCAGGAGGAAGGAGCGGAACCACTGTATGACAGTGCCCCCAGCTCCCAGCCCCTCAAGACGGTCCAGAAGGATGTTATGGTCGATGGTATCAAACGCCGCTGAGAGATCCAGCAGAACTAGGAAACAGCTCTCACCTTTGTCTCTAGCCCGCCGGAGATCATCAACCAGTGCGACCAAGGCAGTTTCAGTCCCATGATGAGGCCTGAATCCCGACTGGAAGGGATCCAAATGGTCCGCTTCTTCCAGGCGTGCCTGGAGTTGTTCGGCAACCGCTCGCTCAATCACCTTGCCCAAGAATGGAAGATTTGAGACTGGGCGATAGTTGGCCATCGTGGCCGCATCTAAAGATGGTTTTTTAAGAAGCGGTTTAATAACCGCCTCTTTCAGCGGGTCTGGGAAGGCTCCCTCACGGAGGGAAGCATTCACCACCCCACGAAGCCCATCGCCCAGTCCTTCCCGGCTAGCTTTTATAAGCCAGGATGGGCAAGGATCCAGGAGACAGGTGGTTGGTCTCACTCGTCCAAGCAGCCTGTCCACATCCTCGGAGGTAACAGATTGGAACTGATCCCACTCAACTTGACTAGACAGAACTCTAGCACTCTCCCGCCCCAGCCCTGCTCCCACGGTGGAGTCTACTTCTTCCCGAATCTGAGTGATTTTATCTGCAAAAAACTTTGCAAAATCATTGCAGGAGAACATGTGGCCCATACTGGGCCCCGATGTTGCAGGTGGTTCCGCTAAATTGTGAACCACCTGAAAAAGTCTCCTGCTGCTGTTTTCTGCAGATGCAATAGAGGCGGTGAAGAAATTCTTCTTCGCCGTCGCTATCGCCACTTGGTAGGCTCGACGTTGAGCTCTAACCTGTGTCCGGTCAGATTCGGAATGAGTTATCCGCCACCGGCGCTCTAGCCGTCTCAACGATTGTTTCATTGCCCTCAGATCCGTGGAAAACCACGGGGCTGTCCGGGCTCCATGCAATCGGAGAGGGCGCTTCGGAGCCAAACAGTCAATAGCCCTGGTTAACTCCGCATTCCAGCGGGCCACCAGGGAATCAGCTGAAAGGCCATCAACATGGGATAAAGCATCCCCTACCACTCTCTGGAAACCATTTGGATCCATTAAGTGGCGGGGGCGGACCATCCGAATTGGTCCCACCTCCCTGCAGAGGGGATGGGTCGCAGAGAAGTCCAGTTGCACCAGGAAGTGATCTGACCATGGCACTTCTTTCGTTTCGCTTTTACTTAGTGTCAGATCACCAACATCCATAGAGGTAAACACCAGGTCCAAGGCATGTCCGCGGCTATGGGTTGGGCCAGACTTATTCAGGGACAGCCCCATGGAGGCCATGCTTTCCACGAAGTCCCGAGCGGCCCCTTGTAAGGTCGTGTCGGCATGGATGTTAAAATCCCCTAGGACGACCAAGCTAGGTGTCTCCAGGAGAACATCCGCCACGACCTGAAGCAGCTCGGGCAGGGAATCCTTGGTGCAGCGGGGAGGTCGGTACACCAAAAGGAATCCTGTACTGCCCCTATTGCCCAACTTCCAGAACATGCACTCGGAAAACTGGGTCTTCCCAATAGGACGCCTGGTGCAAACTAATGACTTCCTAAAAATCACTGCAACCCCCCCTCCCCGCCCACATGACCTGGGTTGCTGTGCGTAAGAGAAACCTGGTGGACAAGCAGCGGCAAGGACAGGCCCATCTGCTTCATCCAACCAAGTCTCTGTTACACATGCCAGGTCAAGTCCTCCATCCATGATCAAGTCATGGATGGCAGTGGTCTTATGAGTCATTGACCTGGCATTGCACAGCAGCACCTTCAGGTCATGTGGGTATCCCTTGCTGATTCTAGTATCCATCCGGTCAGGACCAGACCCGGAGGCAGGAATAGTCCTCAGACAACGACTAAACCTGCCCCCTCTGTAATGACGTGGTCTAGTCTTAGCGTAACTCCTCCTCCTACCCGTGATCACTGAGATCGGTTGCCCCAGTGCATCCCCCCCTGTGGAACATGCCCCAGCCATTTTGTGGGCTGGGGCCCACTCCCCGGCAGCCCTGACCCCTCCCCCTAAGAACAAAATAACACCTTAAACAAACAAACAAAACCAATAAAACAATACAAACAAAAAAATAATAATGTAAAAATTACAAAAACATCAAAATAAAAATAAAAAAATTCCCCAAGCCCAACCAAACATCCATCCCACCCCCACCCGCCACATACAAAAAATCCAAAAGAAAAATTTTAAAAACATTTTAAAACCACTCTAAAAACACTCTGTGCCCCCCTGGCAGTAACAACTGTCCTGGTGAGGCCTGTCAGGCCCTGCCCTGGGCCAGGTGGTAAGTGGCAGGAGCAGGGCCCTCAGGCACTCACACAGGGGAGTCCTCCTGGGCAGCAGGCAGCAAGCACCACGCAGTCCTTACGAGGCCCCAGGCCCCGCCCCAGGCCAGATGGTAAGTGGCAGGAAGGAGCAGGGCCCTCAGGCACTCACACAGGGGAGTCCTCCTGGGCCTCTCTTCTCTCACAATAATTTATGCCCACAAAGAAAACATTCAGTATGAACCACACTTTCATTCATCTGACAGGGATGATATAGTTTATTCAAGATGAAGAATACCAGGCAGAAGAATGCCAGGTAATTTGGAATTACGTGGCTGAGAATTTTCTCAAATTACATTCTTCCTCTTGAAGCTGAATTGACAAGTGTGTCATGCTTTGATCTACAAAGACAGGTGTGTTGAGTGTCTTTCCTAGCATCAGTAGAAGTGGGCAGAAATGAGGAACCAGGCATAAAATGCCTACATTTCTAGATAAATTAGTACAGACCAAATTGCAAGAGGTTATTGTTTGATGGCAGTGGATTAAAGAAAGTCTAATGGGCATGTGCTCCAAGAGGTCGACTTTAGATTACACATTAAGACAGGATGGCCTTCCCAGTGTAGCTAGATTGCAGTCCTCATCATCCCTGGCCATTAGCCATGCTGACAAGGGCTAGTGGGAGCTAGGGTCCAGCAACATCTGAGGGGGCCACCAGGTCACCACCATTGTTGTAAGAGGAGGGATACCAAGAATGGAAGAGAGGCAATTCAACATTCTTCATTTTCTTTGTTCATTCATGAGTTATATGTGCAAAGCGGGTGGGAACGCGATACATACTCTTCAGTGACTTCTGTAAAAGAACTTAATCACCCTGTTCACACATTTTACAGGACATCTCTGACCCGGTGGATTCTGCTTCCAACCAAAGTCAGATGAGGTGAAACTTTTGTGTTTTATTAACGGCTTTATTGTGCAAGGGCATTGGGCCAGAAGGTTGACCGGGAAACCTGCCTCCTAACCAATGAAGCAAGCATCTGTCTCCATAGCAGTCTTCCCTTTTGGTGTGAGAAGGACTGTTAACTTAATGGAAGATTATGAAAGCAGCCGTGACTAGCAGGACAAAATCAGTTCATAAGTCAGAGGGGAACCCATAATTTCTTACGAATAGGCTCCTTGCTACTTTCTGAACAGCAGGGGAGGGAGACTATAATAAGGACCTATTATCTTGCTGTTCTAACCATAGCTGTTGCTGTACCTGTACAAAGGCAGTCAGTTATGCTGCTATTATAGATTGATCTTAGCAATAAAGCTGTTGGGGAGATTGTCGTTGGAATAACGCATGAGGGGGCTATGGGACTATGCAGGGTAGACCATCCTGCATACGCCAACATGCAAAACTGCCAGTCCCCCACTACTGATGGATTCCATGTGTCTACTGATATATGCACACAAAGGTCCTCCATGGGAGGGTGACCCTGGCCCTGTCTTACAAACATATATCAGTATGTAGACAGAGCCCTTTCACAGAATATCTGCATGTGTGTAGCAAAAAGCTATGTGCATCATGTGCAGAAGTTGGAGGTAGCCAATGCATTCTTGTAGCCCATGCAATCTTATTACTACCACACAGTCATATTCTTTCAAAGTGTGGATCTTCCTTATGTGGCTGCTAAAGCTGTGGAGAAACCATTGCTTCACCACATGATAAAGGGTAAAGGTAAAGGGACCCCTGACCATTAGGTCCAGTCGTGACCGACTCTGGGGTTGCGGTGCTCATCTCGCTTTATTGGCCAAGGGAGCCGGTGTACAGCTTCCGGGTCATGTGGCCAGCATGACTAAGCCACTTCTGGCAAACCAGAGCAGCACACGGAAACACTGTTTACCTTCCCACCAGAGCGGTACCTATTTATCTACTTGCACTTTAATGTGGTTTCAAACTGCTAGGTGGGCAGGAGCAGGGACCGAGCAATGGGAGCTCACCCCATCCATCACAGGGATTTGATAAGTGTGTGATAATCAGCGAGAGAAAAACCATCCTGCCATTGGCTAGTTGGCAACCAGACACCTGCTTCATTGGTTCAACAGTCACCAAGCCGACATATTTCAGGACGAAACAAAATTGTGTGTGTGTTTATTTGCCAATGGCAAGCAGTAAGCAGAATGAAAGTGCTTATATCTTCACGTGTCCATGAAACCTTCCTTGCAACCCCAGCAGCACCAAAAAAAGCAAAACTATCTGAAACCCCAGAAAGGGAATAATCTTTCCCCAGCCCACCTGTGCTATGGGACACATAATTCAGCCCTAAGATTATGCTCAGGACAATTATGCCCAATAAAGATGTGTGATTCAGAGCTTGGAATAAAAATGTGGATTGAGCTACAAACATCTAACCAGCCTAGGTTTGTATTCATCTAAGTTTTACTACTGAAATTAATGAACATGACTGAATTGGGTCCATTCATTTCAATGGGTCTGTTCTGAGTAATACTTGGTTGAATACCACCCAGGATTTATTTACAAATCATCTTCTTGTAGAAATGGGTTCCTAGCTGCCAACTTTTCCCTTTTCTTGCCAGGAATCCTATTCAGAATAAGGGAATTTCCCTTTAAAAAAAGGGAAACGTTGACAGCTTTGAATGGGTTACCAAAGCAGTGAAAAGTAAGCTTCCAAACTCTTACCGAAACAGGAATTGACAAAGCCGTACCACCGGCAGCCATGCTCCCCTCCAATCCACTTGCCATAGATGTTGGATACGAAACTGAATGTGGTACCCGAGATGCACACCAACATATCGCTGGCACTGATGTTCAGCAGCAGCATGTTCACAGGGTTGCGCAGGGTTTTGAACTTGCAGAAGAGAATGAGGACGATCAAGTTATTCAAGAAGCCAAAAAGCAATATGAACCCAAGAAAAACTGCCACAATGGTGTGACCTGTTCTAGAGAGGCCAGTTCTTGGTTCATCTGTAGATGTGCTGAGGTTGACTGTCAAGTTGGCACTAATTTCTGACATCATAGTAAGTGAGATAATATTGAAGAACCTTATTTCCAGATCTACCAGCTTCTGAAGGCAGCCATCTTTCCATTACCAAGTTTGGGGGCTTTATTTAGTCTGTCAATCTAATGTAGATGTTGCGTTGCTCACTTAGAAACACACTACACTGTTCCTCTCTGCCCCAACCTATTATCTGTGCAGAATAGAAGATATGAATCATTTCAACGTGTCCATGATAGCCCAAAGATAATACTTTTTTCAGAACTGCAGAGCTGTGGTTATGCCTTTTCTTCATCCCAGCTCCATAATATATTTTCATAACGCTCTACTGTGAAGCTTCTCTCATGATACTTCTGGCATCCTGTATACAAAGAGAGGAAAACATGTAAGCGTTGCAATCAAGGCAATAATTTTAAAGAAAGGCATTACATAATGTACAGTCATTACATAATTTCCCCCATTTTATTACTCTTTCACCTTTTCCTGGGTGTTTGAGTTACTAGGATTCTACAGCTGTGGTTTATCAGGGCATAAAAGGGACCCCTGACCATTAGGTCCAGTCGTGACCGACTCTGGGGTTGTGGCGCTCATCTCGCTTTATTGGCCAAGGGAGCCGGCGTTTGTCCGCAGACAGCTTCCGGGTCATGTGGCCAGCATGACTAAGCCACTTCTGGTGAACCAGAGCAGTGCACGGAAACGGCGTTTAGCTTCCCGCCAGAGAGGTACCTATTTATCTACTTGCACTTGTGATTTCAAACTGCTAGGTTGGAAGGAACAGGGACTGAGCAACGGGAGCTCACCCCGTCACGGGGATTCGAACCGCCAACCTTCTGATCGGCAAGCCCTAGGCTCTGTGGTTTAACCCACAGCGCCAGCCGCGTCCCTTTTATTAGGGCATAGTCACACACAAACACAGTACAGTCGTGCCTTGGAAGTCGAACAGAATCCGTTCTGGAAGTCCGTTCGACTTCCAAAATGTTCGAAAACCAAATCACGGCTTCTTCCTGCAGCCAATCAGAAGCTGCAGAAGCCCTGTCGGACGTTTGGGTTCCAAAAGTATGTTCGCAAACCAGAACAATCACTTCCGGGTTTATGGCATTCAGGAGCCAAAACGTCTGAGTACCAAGGCGTTCGGGATCCAAGGTACGACTGTACTACAATGAGTTTTTGCTATGCCTCTAAATACAAATGGGAAAGCTATGGCTCTCTACATGTCATTAGACTCCAACTCATGAATGGCCAACCTGTGGGGCAGTACCACTTTCCAAATGCTGGCATTCTTGCCAATTACCCGGACAATGCAGGAGCAGGGCAGGCTGGCAGGGCAGGGCTGGAGTGAGTTAGTAACACTTAGTTTCCATTGTGATCAATAGGAAAAGTTCGTCACAGCTAGCTTTTCAAATCACACAAATATCAATGAGACTGAAGTAGAACATACTTGCTTCAAGTCCAATCCCTTAAGTTCTTTGATTAAATTGTAATTGCTTAGTAGTCAACACAGAGAGTGGAAACAAAAGCAATTTGTAAAACAATAACATCACAAACATATAATTAACAACTCCCACTTGTTCTAAATAAATCATCTTGTTCTTAAATAACACTGAGAGTTCAGAGAGTTCTCTTTTTTTGTACTACTTAAGAACAGATTACTGAAGAGAATGGAGTAAAATGTTTGACATTTTATAAATGAGTGCTTCTAAGGCAAGGTTTTGTCTCCTGTTCCTCTCTAATAGCACATTTTTCATTTCATGTACACAACATATTACGATAAAATGGAAATGGAACATTAAAGCAGGTTGTGCTGAAGGCAGCTTAGGAGAGCATTCTTACAAACTGCACTTTCTGAGAAGTTTGCTTAGATGGTGTTACTATTTTCCTAGTGCTTTGCAGTGTATTTAGTAGTGCATAGCTGCTATCTACATTTAGGAAATGCCATGATTTCTCCCCCACCCCCCGTCAATTAGGAAACACCAGCACAATAGTGGGGTGCACAGAGCATCCATGGTTGCTGCACTGTAGTATGTGAAACCCTTAGCTGGCTTACACTGTATGGTTCTCTGCCTCTCCTCTAACCTGACAAACAACACAAGGTTTCCACAATCAAAATGGACTAGTATAGAATTCTGCAAAACTAAAACTGAACATTGCTTTTAAAAATAATGTCTTCTGGTCATTTAAGGAAGGAGGGGCTCTGCTTCTATGTAATGAATACTGAACACACTACTAAAATTAAATGGTGTGTCATCAATGAAATATGTAACATCTGTATCTTAAGTAGTGTTGCATCTGGAACAATACGAGAAAAAGCCATTACCTATGACAGGCTTCCTCCAACTCGGCCCTCCAGATGTTTTTTGGCCTACAACTCCCATGATCCCTAGCTAGCAGGACCAGTGGTCAGGGATGATGGGTACTGTAGTCTCAAAACATCTGGAGGGCCGAGTTGGAGGAAGCCTGACCTACGACCTGTGTCTACACTAGAGTCTTATTGCATAAATAGGTCTCTATGTCTGTTGTTGTCCCCTCTCCTCAATTAGGAGGTCCCCATCCACCATAAGTTCCCCAAACCCAAAACTTCATGCGGACATGCATGCAGGTATTTGTGGGTTTTGTTTTATAAAAGATGCGTTTCTGGTTATATACCTGGTTTGCAGTAAAAAAAAACAAAAACAAAAAATGTGCATGTGTGACACTCCAAGCCAGGAAACCTTAGGTCCATTGTGGGTATGTGTGCACATCTTATTTTTATTTGATTGCACAAAATAGCAGTATTTTTTTTAAAATGTGCACTACTCCTAGCTAGGTAAGGATTTGAAGCCATTCACATGAAAGGCTTCTTCTTTTCCTTTTTCAATTTCTGCCTCCTATACCTGCAATGGCAAGTTTTATTTTATTTTTTATTGCAGCTGTTTCATGCAAGAGAGCTGTTTTAAAAAGAAAAACACCAGAACTTGCCTTCAGCAATAACCAGTGGAAAAAGGCAGGCTGCATATTCTTCCTGTAGGTCGATGGAAACAAAATAGAAGGGAGGCAGGTTGATAGAAGGAACCCAGCGATAGGTCACCACCCATGTAAAAATAAATAAATGACCCAGCGATACAATGTGTTCCACTGCATCCATTAGGTGGTAACATGACATTTTATGTTGCATTTTCCTCCCTTATTGGATTATCTGTAGCTCAAGAAACCCCAAATTCATCAGGGAGAAAGTGCAGCCTACCACTTGGATAAGGACATTGTGTGGATGCCACAAAAGCAATAGAGAGAGACACAAGCAGCTTAAAATCTATGTCAAACTTCAGTTTGAATCATGATATGCTATCTCCACACACACACATTTCAGCAAATTTCACCTGTCAATCATATTCTATCCGATTTCAGTTAAACATATTTATTTATACTGAGTTATCCAGCAGTAATTAAAATGCAAATTTCAGAGTGCAAGTTAAGTATTTTAATTTCAAAATGGTTCTCTGGACATTTCCATGAAAAAAGGGTTTGCTAAATTTAGTAAAGGGGCTTGCTAGACCATATTGAAAGTGTGCCTTGTTGGTTGTTTTGGTTGCATCTGTCCAATTTAAAAAGGGGAATGATTAAGAAGATCTGAACAGAATTTCCAGGTGTCGTAAGATCCCAAATCCTGGCTATGTCCTGTATACTGCAAACTTTAACAACAGGAAAACAGGTTAAATCTGAACATCTAAATATCCCAGGTCAAACATGGGTGACATCTGTCAAGTTAAGCACAGCACGGAATTGCAAATCGCAAAGTGAAGTAAGCAAATTAAGCTCAAATGAACAAAAAACAATGAAGAAAAAATATTTATGATTTAGGGTGACCTCTGGCATAACATTTTTGTTTATATCGGGGGCTCTTCTCCAAGTTAATTGTCTTTCTTAAAAGAAATGTTTAGCCTTAAGCTCCTTACACACATGTGCATATAAATGGAGCAAGTCTGAATTTATAGCAAATCTGTTCCTTGAGATTCCCAAGCGAGCTAAAGACCTAACTACGTGATTGTGTTTAACAAATCCCTGATAGCCACTCATTTCTGCAAACAGCAGCTTTGGGGTGGGAGAAACAGCCTAAACATTCCCACTCAGAAATAAATTATACAGAATTCAACAGGATTATTCCCAGGGAGGTGAAGTCAGAGTTGCAGGCTAAATTTTTCTGCCTGCCCACATGCCACTTCTTTGTTCAAAATTGCCAGTTCCCAAAGTTGTTTCTGCTTAGAAATTGCATTATTTTTGTGGCTTCCTGGTTATTAAACTGATGAGAAACAGGAAAAAGTCTCCACACCCCACAGTTTTAATCCAGTATCCGTTTTTTTAAAAAAAAGGTTTAAAAAGAAGTCTCTCCCCCAAAAAAGGCTTCCCCCCCTACCTCTTAGACCTCACTCACTTTCTGCTTTCAGAATGCACAGTTACTCTACACTCTTGTGAACTAAAATCAAACTAGTAGCATCAGGTACCAACAGGTCCAGTGCATCCAGAGAACCTCTTCATTTTGAACTTTCATCTTGATTCATTTGCGGGGAGGTCAGATCACCTGGCGCCAAAGCCAAGCGCAATCCTGTGTTTTCAGGATTTCCCTCTCACTTTCCTTACAGCACCAAGTCCGAGTTTTTGGGAGGGGTGTGCAGCAGGTTTGTCACACAACAAGGCAACAAAGAATGACTTCGTTGCGCAAGGCAACCAAGAATCAACTAGAATGGCGGAGCCTGCTTTTGCCGGCTGGGATTCGAGCCCACCTGAGAACAGAGGCAATCCGGAAGCTCGCGCTCGCAGAAATAAACTTTGCAACCCTAAGCAATGCTAGTGAGTGGACTGGATACCTAACAGGTTCATTTGTAATTATGAGGGAAGTGTCCCTGTTGCTTCCCCCTCCCCTCCCTTCCTTCTTTGCTTTGAGCATTCGCTTCAGAGAGACTGTCTCGCCCAATCCTCCCCAAGACCAGCGGGATGCTCTGAAGCATTTCAAGGGACTTTAGCTCTCATCAGCAGCTCCAGAGTATGAATGCCTTTTGCGTGAACACACACACACACACACACACACACACACACACCCTCTCTGCATCCTGAGTTGCTGCTATCTGTGTAGAAGAACCAACAGCGTCAATTCCAAAAGTATCAGAAGAGATTTTTTAAAAATTGGAGAAAGAGCAGGTCTTAACATTAACAAAGATAAAACCAAGCTCCTGGTAAAAAAACAACAACCATGAACAATGGTAGTAAAAATACCTTGCAAAATGTATCAGGTCTAAAGACTGACAAGACGGTTAAGTATTTAGGTGTATGGTTAACAGCGAAGAATATAAATCTATATAAAGATAACTATTTGAAAACCTGGGAGGACATTAAAAGAAATTTGCAAATATGGGGTAGAATGAAACTTTCGTTGCTAGGCAGTGTGTTGACCATAATTATGAATGTATTACCAAGAACGTTATTTTTGTTTCTGTCACTACCGGTGATTGGCAAGACAAATTGCTTCAACAAATGGCAAAAATATATTTCTGAATATACCTGGCAAGGGAAAAAATCGAGAATAAAATATAAAATACTGACAGACACGAAAGATAGAGGTTTCTCCCTGACGGATATGAGATTATATTATGAAGCATCTTGTCTGTGTTGGTTGAAGGAATGGTTGCTATTGAAGAATCCGCATATTTTAGATTTAGAAGGTCACGATAATATTTTTGATTGACACACTTATTTGTGGTATGAAAAGGTGAAAATACATAAAGGTTTTACAAACCATATAATTAAGAAAAAATTGTACAGAATATGGGACAAATATAAAAATGTATTGGAAACTAAAATACCACTTTGGCTTTCACCTTTAGAAGCCACAGCAGTGAAAAGGAAAAATATTACGGAAAGTTGGGCGACTTATAGAAATTTATTAGGAGAGCAGGGTGGAGAATTTAGATTAAAAGTGTTTAAGGAACTACCAGGAATGTTAACAACATGGTTATAATATCATCATTTGAATGAAATATTTTAAAAGGATATGAAGTGGGGGTTTGGGAAACAACTACCATAATTAGAGACCTGTTAAACTGTAATGTTACAGTGATGTCTAAAATGTATAAGATGTTATTGGAATGGGAGACAATGGATGAACAAAGGAAATCATCAATGATCCACTGGGCAATAGATGTTGGGTCATAATATAGAAAATGGGAGCATGGGAATGATTATCAAATACGGATATAAAATTTACAGCATTTTATGGTTTAAGAGAAAATTATATGAAAATGCAATATAGATGGTATTTAACACCCAGTAGATTGGCAAAAATGTATAAATCAAAGACAAATAAGTGTTGGAAATGTAAAGAAAAAGAAGCCACTTTTTTCACATGTGGTGGTCTTGTAATAAGGTTAAAGCTTACTGGGAAATGATATATAATGAATTGAAAAAGATGTTTAAGATAACATTTGGTTTTTTAAAAAAAAACAACCAGCAGCTTTTCTATTGGTAATTGTAGGATTAGAACTACCCATACAGTACAGAAACTTATTTATGTATGAGACTACAGCTGCAAGAATATCCTTTAACCAAAAGTGGAAGGATCAAGAGGTCCCGATGAAAGAAGATTGTACGCAGAAACTAATGGGAGTATGCAGAAATGGCGAAACTTACCGGAATAGTAAGAAATCAAAACCAACTTTTTAGAAAGGAACGGAAGTGGTTTATTGAGTATTTATAAACTGTAAACAGTTCAAGACATTGGCAGGATGACTGTAAAAACCTGCAGCTTTAAAAACATATATGATATATATATGAACAGACAAATAAAAGAATAAGTTTAGGTACCGGTAATTTGGAGTATGCAGGAAAGGACGAAAATAAATGTAAGGAACCGCAAAAAGGGGGGAAGGGAGTAGAAAATTGAAAATGTTAAAACTTGGCAAAATAATTGCTGTAATGTATATAAATGAAAATTATATTTATATAAAGAGTTGCTGCCCCGGCTGCTTCCCCACTCCATGTCTGCACCATAGGAGCCAACGTCTAGGGACTTGAGGGGTCTTACCCCCCCCAATATATATATATGTTAACATATATATGTTAACATATATATATATATATGGGGGGTAAGACCCCTCAAGTCCCTAGACGTTAGCTCCTATATATGGGGGTTAACATATATATATATGGGGGGTAAGACCCCTCAAGTCCCTAGACGTTAGCTCCTATATATGGGGGGGTAAGACCCCTCAAGTCCCTAGACGTTAGCTCCTATATATGGGGGGGTAAGACCCCTCAAGTCCCTAGACGTTAGCTCCTATGGTGCAGACATGAAGTGGGAAAGTGGGAAAGCAGCCGGGGCAGCAACTCTTTATATAAATATAATTATATATATATATATGTGGAGGCTCCCCCCCCCCCGTTGATGCGCATTGCCACTCATATGGTATGCCCCGTCTTGTAATCAGTTATGCGGAGCGGGGCTTACCTGTGCGCCCCCCACCCTCATATTTTATTGGCACCTCCCGTCTGCGCGACGCGCCAACAGAAGCGTTAACCTTCCTCGCGGGATTCGCAATCAGCACGCGAGGAAACGCCGGCAGCCTTTCCCACCCGGGACCCCTTTTAAGGGAGACTCGCGAAGGTTTCCCACGTCTCACCCCTCACTCGAAAGAAACCAAGCCGACGGTCGAGGAGGAACTGTGGCGCGGCGCGTCCCGCCCGGGGGGGGGGGTGAGTCGTGTCCCACCCGCTCCGCGTCGGAGCTCCGCGGGAACCGCGCCTCCAGGGCTCTCGCCCACAGCGCCCGGACGGAGCGGCCGCTCGGAGAGGACGCGCGCCCCTTCTCACTCACCTGCTGCTGCTTCGGAGAGTCCGGGCTTCCCTCCGCGCTCGGGCTCGCTGAGGTAAGGGATTACGGCGCTTGGCGAGCCGTTTCCCCTTCCTTCGCTTCTCGCCAGCCACAACTTCCAGCTCTATCAGCGCCCTCCGCCCCCTCAAGTCCGCCCGCGCGCTTCCCTCAGCCCTGATTTTTTTGGCGGGGAGGCGACGGGAGGCGGGGTCTTCTCGGCGCTGCCCGCCCGCCTCTTTCTGGCGAAGGGACGCTGGTTGGAGGCGAGCTGCCTGGCGCAACAGGGGCCGCGCTCGGACTCCGCGCGGGAATCTTTGGGGAGCTCAGGGGAGCTCTAGAAAGTATGCGAGCGGGACTTTGCGCAGGTGCGGGCGGGGGGGGGCGGTGTGTCCTACCTGCGCGGCCGGAGGTCTGGGGAGAGAGCTGCTGAGGTCAGGGGCTGCTTTGCGCGCTCGCCAAGGGCATCTAGCTTGGCCACCGCGAGAACCCTGCCGGGCTGCGTGTACTTGAGATCTATAGAAAACACACTGTTTCTCCCAAAGAATCCTGCGGAACTGTAGTTTAAAGGGACTGGGAAATGTAGCTCTGTGATGAGTTGGCTACGTTTCTTTGTTGTTGTTTTTTAATAAAATATTTATTAAAGTTTTCCATTTTATACAAACAAAAAAAAGAAGACATAAAGAAAAGGAAAAATATTAAAAACACAAAATTTTCAAAGCCTAATTTCAAAACCATAGTTCCTTGACTTCCTCATACCTCCCCTTCTTGTTTTCTAGTTCAAATTATTTATCCAGCAAATCCTAATCTCTTAACTTCACAATTAGCTAACACCTTATTTTCTATTCAACTTCTTAAATTATTATAACTTAAACATTATTTAAACAAAAGAAAAAAAGAAAAACATTTCTTCCATATTCTTTTACCATAACAGCTAAAGACCACTTAGTTTCAATCCAACCCCCTTCAACATTCAATAATATTACAGTGTTTCTTTAAGTAGTCCTTAAATTTCTTCCAAGAGTTAGCTATGTTTCTTTGGAGGAAATGTTGCGCTTTGGCGGATTAGATGGGTTTTGGGGCTGTTGTTATGTTGCTGTAACCTCTTGATTTAAAAGCGTGCTTCATCTATGTATCTTTAATATGCGTTTTTATTTTCAAAAAATTAAGATGGTGTTCAACGTATGCAAATGAAATAGACAAAAACATCCAAATGGTGAGAAGATCCAGTGGTACCTCGGGTTACATACGCTTCAGGTTACAGACTCCGCTAACCCAGAAATAGTACCTCGGGTTAAGAACTTTGCTTCAGGATGAGAACAGAAATTGTGCGGCGGCAGCAGGAGGCCCCATTAGCTAAAGTGGTGCTTTAGGTTAAGCACAGTTTCAGGTTAAGAATGGACCTCTGGAACGAATTAAATACGTAACCAGAGGTACCACTGTACTGCCAAGAACCAGCTAGTGACTGGTCAAATATCTCTCCTCCCAAAATCTCTGTCTGGCACCTTGAAAGGGCAGGTAGTTCCCAGCAAAGCTGTGTAGCCCACTGGACTCCCAATGCCAAGTTGTTTTAGCCACAAGTGGGCCCTGGTTGCATACACACCAGAAATCACTTCTTTACTCCCAGAGTCCTGGGAGCTGTAGTTGTTAAGGGTGCTTGGAACTGCTGCTGTGTGAGGGGTAAACTGCAAGTTCCCTGGTCAGGGAAATATGCTTTAAATGTATGGTGTGTACACAGCCCATGTCCTGCATCAGGTGGGTTGCACTAGCACCATCATCTTCATGTTCTTATTTTTAAGGTTGAGGTTCATTTAAAAGGAATAAGGGGGCAGGGAGGGAAAGAAGAGGAGAGGGTGGGATAAAGGAGAAAAGCAGACGCCCA
Source organism: Podarcis raffonei (assembly GCF_027172205.1). Classification (NCBI taxonomy): domain Eukaryota; kingdom Metazoa; phylum Chordata; class Lepidosauria; order Squamata; family Lacertidae; genus Podarcis; species Podarcis raffonei. Next base: position 78,497,376 of record NC_070605.1, on the reverse strand, counting down.
AGCAAGATTAAAAGCGGGGTCCCATTTTTCAGGTTGAGAATAAGGTTCCAGTCCTCTTTCAGTGGGATTTAGTTCTGAGACAGCATGCTTAAGAACTCTCTGCTCTAATGGGTCCTGGGTGTATGGCCCAGATCTATCAGATGCACAGTTTCATTTTAGAAAGTGGGTGCCAAAGACTTGGGCTTGGGGCGGGCAAGATTCAGGTGCCTTTACTCTATTTATATCCCATGTGTTCCTCAAGGGAGTGCTGCATACATGGCTCTAACAACTGCCATCATTTTATCCTCTTGACAGCCCACTGAGGTTGGTTATGCAGAGAGGTGGTACCTATTATTAGAGGTCTGTGGTGTCTGTTAAATAAGCCCTCTGGGGAACATGGTTGACGCCTCCAGACTCCCTGTAACAGGCATCCATAAACAAAATGCAGTGATCCCAAATTAATGTAGGTAAGGAGAGCTTGCAAAAGTGCTGTTGGCTTCTAGTCGAGGTGAATAAATGTGTAGGGTGGTTCTGAGCAGCTGGGAGCAGGGAAGAAAGGCAAACGCCGCAGATTAGTCAGTTTATTTCTAGGAGCAGAAGAAATCAAAGACTGCAGATTAACAGTGTAATCCTGATTGTAAATTGATTCCCTCCCTTGTCACAGCACTTAACAATGGCAGAACTAGTACAGCTGTGGCCCAGTCTCCTACTCACTGTAAATACCCGCCTGCAATGACTTACAGAAAGCGGATTTCTTCTTATCTCGCAGCATCTCTGGAAGGCTGGCTCTCTTTTGCACCAGTAATCCTCTCCACCACTGAGGAGGAACAGCCAGCTAGGAAAAGAAATGCAGGAGGAAGAGAGAGAGAGAGGAGGGAAAGCCTGGGTGAGTGGAGGCTTGAGAGAGGAAGGACGATGTAGATTAGAGGTGGGCAGAAGATGAGGACCTTTTGGTGGATCTCCTGAGTTAGATCTCTGAGCTAAGCAGGAGTTTGACAAAGCAAAGCTTCATGAGCCTATTCTCGCTTGCTTGTACAACTTGTACATAAGTGGAATAGGTTTTTTTATGCCTCAGGAATGAGGAGGAAAAGGTTCCCGGGAAAAAATAGGAATTCATGCAATGAAAACAAGCCCCTGGGTTTGCATAGGTGCCCAGAGGCACCTTGTTCGACAATGCCTTTGTTTTTCCTCCTTTGCACCTGGTTCAAGTTAGTGGACCTCAGGGTTCTGGTGGGAAGCAAAGGAGATCCCACAAACCTAAATGACCTACCCCTAGGCTTTTCTCTGCCACTGTCTGGAACAAGGGTTTGGGGGCACAGGGACATCAACAACGTTTTCTTGGGCCATAGCACAACAAAGCCGAGCACTAACTAAACTTGGTACATATCATTTATGGTGGGAATGTTAGTTGCCGCAAGGTTTTGGGGGTTTAATTTTGACAGAAAGGATAAATGTTACTAAAGAAGCTGTTGTTTGTTGCCCAAAATTAATGTTGCTGAAAATTTTTGATGATGCCGATGTAGCTATGTTATCAAAAGAATTGGTTATATATTATCTTGGCAGCACAAACAGTAATTGCAACTCAATGGGAAACAAACCATTGAATGTTTGGTACTACTCGCTATGAAATATAGCTATAATGGAGAAACAAATACATAATTTGAGATTATTTTCAAGACAATTCTTTGTCACAAGCCTGGCAAATATGGAGCTATGCTTGATGATTTGATAAAGTTTATATAATCTTTACTTGGACTTTGTTATTTTAATTCATGTGCAGCATTCTAATTTTTGTCTGTTACTATAATTGTTCTCTCTGCTTTATATACATTATAGAATGAAACAACAGTAATAAAAACTTTTACCAAAAACAAAGCAGAGCACTCTATGGAAAAAGAAAGATCTCAGTCAGGGACATTCTTAAGTTTATATAAAGCCTGCTTGCATGCATTGCAAACTTGTCCATTGTTAATCCCTGGTGAAGTAGTAGTGAGAATGTCCTCTGGGATCTGGACAGCAAAAGGCAATCCATTCTTAGAAACGCAAACTGGTGGTGTTCTTTCTTCTTCTTCTTCTTCTTCTTTTAAGCCTATCCTCTGAGACTCCCCTGCCCTATTTTTTGTGTGCATATGAATACATTAATGCAGGATCAGGTCAGGAGGCACTTAGGGATGACAAGGTAGTAGGACCTTCCTTTCTTCTAACCATACGTGGTTATTTCCCAGAAACACCTGCATCTCTGATGATTAAGAGATGGAAAAAGGTAACCATTACACATTCTCTTTTATATCTCCCAGACTGCAGTATGCTGCCAGTTCTTGAGGTGCGACTCCATATATACAGTGGCGGAGGAAGAGGGTGCGGGGGGTGCAGTGTGTCCTAGGTGTCATCACTGGGGGGGTGACAAAATGAGGTTTTTTTTTAAGGGGCTCACGAAACTTGTTAGGAGTGACATGGTGGCTTAGGCGCCTGCAGGTTCCACGCTGCCTGAAATGGCAGCAGGGGACTTGCGTCTGCCTACTGCCTCTCCCTCAGCCGCCCTACAGCTGAGGGGGAGGCGTCAGAGAGGCTCGCCCCGCCCCTGCTGCAGGACACGCCTCCCACACCAAGCACCTGAGTGGCTAGCTACGCTGCTGCATGTATATCTTCCCTTCTTGTTGCTTATGCAAGAGTTTGGGTCAAAATGTCCTTGTAGTGGAAACCTTGTGTGGAATACGAGTAAATGAAGAATGGTGGTCCTACTTTATAAAGTCTGGTGTGAAAGCACAATTTCAGCAAGAGGTTTGGTGCAAGGCTTCTCTAAATGGTGAAGGCAGTCACATTGTACAGCAGTGTGGGCACTTCTCATGTATGGAATTGGAATGTAAAATATTGGCCCCTGCAGACAGATAAATTTAAATATGCTCTCTGGGATACCATCTTCTAATCTTTGTAAGATTGTTATCTGGTCACCTCTCATGTCCCAAATTGTTTTGTACTCTATCTCACATGAGGCCTGTGGGCTTAGAGCTGAACTACACCTTACACACCATTCACATGGAAGTATTCTATGCTCCCGACAGCATTCTGTGCTCATGGCCAATTCTTCCAGTGACCATTTTGCAAGAGCGCCAGCATACATAAATAAGCAACTCAGCCCTAGTGTATGTTGCTTTCTTGGTAGGAAATTCCACTGTGTTCACTGGGGCTCCTTCCCAAGTAAGTCAGCTGCCTTCACTTGAGATACATATATTTTCATAATGGCCCAAGTTTTGAATATCTCAGTGTGTCATTTTGAAATGTTTTCAATATACCATTGCTTATATGTTTAGGGCCTTTCCATGCTTACCATTTGTAGTGGTATAGTTGTGTCTTATCCAGCATTTTTAATGTTGGCTGCCCACATGTTGCTATTACCACACGTCGGACGTGGGTGGCGCTGTGGTCTAAACCGCAGAGCCTCTTGGACTTGCCGATCAGAAGGTTGGCGGTTCGAATCCCCACGACAGGGTGAGCTCCCGTTGCTCGGTCCCAGCTCCTGCCAGCCTAGCAGTTTGAAAGCACGCCAAAAAGTGCAAGTAGATAAATAGGTACCGCTGCAGCAGGAACGTAAACTGCGCTTCCATGTGCTCTGGCACTCGTCACGGTCCTCCGTGCACCAGTAGCAGTTTAGTCATGCTGGCCACATGACCCGGAAAGCTGTCTGTAGACAAACGCCGGCTCCCTGAAAACTAGAGGAGCACCACAACCCCATAGTTGCCTTTGACTGGACTCTACTGTCCAGGAGTCCTTTACCTTTACATTTTACCTATTAACACATTTCACTAGAGTGAGTTTTCCTTTCCACAGTAATGGTGGGTTATGCCGAAACAGAGAAAAATTCCTTGACTCTATAGTCACCCCAGTATTCCCTGGTGGTGGTGTTTAATGCCTGTTCTAGAATACTGATCTTGTGGGAGGTTAGAAGAGGAACTACATGACTGTCTAAGCTATGGCAAACCTGGCTACTGTGATGAAACTTTGTCTGCAGCTAATGATTGATGTCATAGGCAGTACTTTGACCCAATGCCGTCATCTCTGTCTCCAACAGATCACACTCATCAGAGGGAAGTGTCATGATACTGAGTTCTCCCAAACCACACACACACACACACACACACACACAAACCAACCCTCAACCCTTCCGCAAACAAAATGGGAGGATGCTTGTTCACATGCCACACAAATGAAAATACTGAGGATCCAGTCTGGATCTTGCACAAAAGTTTGATGTTTTTGAGTATATATTATTCTGGCATGCTAGCTGACTGATGTTGACATTGTGTGGTAACATGCCGTAAAATTGGGGTGGGGTAGAGTGGGGGACCCAGCAACTATTCTACCATAAATGGCAAGTGCAGAAAGACCCTTAGAGTAGAATGGGCTAATTGCTCAATGTTAAAGTAATGAGGAATGTTTTCAGGAATACATAACATCCCTTTTGCAAAAAAATAAAGCATAACAGCTGTTTTTCTCTGGCAATGTTGTTTTGCAACTCCCGCAGGAAAGCATTACAGGTCAACATTAAAACTGCAGCTCACAGTTTAATTGCATCTGGTTTCAGGATTTGTGTTTTGAGGATGAAGCTAAGCACAACAGTTGAAGGTGCCAGATTGCAATTTGGTGATCAGTTTGGTAAGCATATATGTACAGCACTATGTGGGTCTTGCTATTTAAATGTATTATATGAATAGAGATATAAATGTTCACTCAGAGAATATTAATGTTCTTACCCCAGACATCACATTGTGTTGTGAGGAATTCCTGGTCCCCCAAAATATTTAGCTACAATATTTTCATTGCTGTACAAATTCGTCTTCTCTCCCCTCTGCCAGCTATCATATCTGTTGTGATAGTATGGTCTGGAATGAGTTTTGCTTCTTTTGTTTCTTTTCTCACATTTATATGCTTCCTTTCTTCCATTTTGGCTGGCAAGGCATGTTTTCCCGGGTGGTCACCCTTCCTAGGCACTGAACAGACCAGACTAGCTTCAGCTAGTCAGTAGTCACATGTTCCTACCACTTAATGTGTCTGCAGTGTCATTGTTGGATTATAGTGTCCAGATCAGGTGCGGCTTATATTCATATTGGCCCTAATATAAGCTTCTGGTCAGATACATTTTGGACTGTGACCTTTACACATCTTCCAATCCCGAGCTCATGGGGTGGTACAAAGTTACTTTGGCACCTGTTTCCACCGCGTCATTTTCCGCTTGCAGAATGTATGATGAAGGAGACAGAGGTCACAGACAGAGCACGGCAGACCACTAAGGGAGCAAAAGGTTAGATAGAGGGCAAGATGTTCAGACAGCTGTGGCTTTATCTGTGGGGGGGAGTGTGCTCCACAACCCAGCGATCATTCCTACATGCTCTCTCTCCCTTCCCGGCCTTGGGGGAGAGGATGGGGGACTAGGTGTGGGGTGGGCGTTGCTTCGCCACGCTCCTGGTGCTCCTGGTGCTATTTACCCCACGCTCCTGGCTGGATACCATAAGGTCGCAACAAATCATAGAACTGTAGAGTTGGGAGGGTTCCAAGGGGTCATCTAGTCCAGCCCCCTGCGATGCAGGAATCCTGCCTGCAGCTGCCCCCGGGTGTGCTCAAACCACCAACCTTCAATACCTAGGAATACATTTCATTTACCTGCATGCCGCCAACCTCAGTGCTGTTCTATGTTTATTACTTTTCTAGCTGTAAATGATAATAGGCACAACTGACGAAAGCTAAATTATTGAACCAAGGACTCAGCTACACAGCTGCAAATGAAACGTTTTAGATGTGTTGTACAGTGCAATATACAAATGTGACAATAGATGGCGAACGTGGGCTATGCCAAATTCAATGTATTTTTCAAAACTTTTTCTTAAAAAGCATTTTCACAGTGTTTTTTAAATATATGTGTAGATTCCACCCAAGTATGGGTAAGGACAAAACAAACTACAAGCCCATATAATTTTATTTAAATTTTAAGAGGGATAATCCAGCTACAACATACTCAAAGCAGACCCATGAAAAATAAATGGACAAGTTACTTAGGTTTATTTCAATGAGTCGTACTGAAGAGTATGACTAATATAGGATATGACCCAAGAAAGCAGGTACTCTTTAAATTCGTATTATTTGTTTCAGTTGCCTGCCATACCTATTTAACCTAAAGCAGAAAAAGTGCTTGAGGCACTTGTCATCTTAAAAATGTTGTGACCAATGATCTTTGGCTAAGTTTGACCCATACTGCAACTCCTGTATGTGTAAAAAGTACCTTTCAGTTATAGCAGCATTACACCCTTGATTTTCAGCATCAGTTGGTGCTTCTGGTGAAGGTGTCATACTCCTTACATCCTTGGGTGACATTGAAATTGGAATTATTTAGAAATTCTGTACGCATCTATCTTTCTATAGAGAAACAGCATTCTTGGGAAGATGGTGAGCCAGTAGCTGCCACAATATAAATGTCAACAAGTTATAGAAGAAAGGCCAGAGCAATTTTTAAAATAAGAAAGAGAAAATTGGAGAAAAGATCAATTGCCCAAGGATATTAGCTTTTAATTTGAGGCACTTTTATTTCTAAACAGAACCAGAAATGCACATTCAATTGCAACCTACACCGTACAAAGGAAATGACAAGTGTGTCTCTACTAAATGGTAACGTGATCAATAACCATTTATGTGTACTATATTGGCAATTAATGCTTGGATTTTAGTGCTGTTAGTTGTTGTCACAGAGAATGAGAGATGCAAAATGTATTTTACTGGATGAATTTCCTGCGCCTGTGAAAACAAACATAGTTCTGTATCTGGAAGAAAGGTGAAGTAACCGATTCTGAGCAATGAGCGCAAAGTTGCGTTGACAATACGAATGTGCTCTGCTACTTCAAGTCACCAGCAGAGTCATTATTCGTTTGTTTGTTAATTCCTCGCTCTTTGCCCTAAGATTCCCAGGGTGGGGGACAGCATTAAAACACAATATTAAAAACAATTTAAAGCAACAATCATAAAAATAAAGTGGGTCCTAGAAACACACACCTCAGGTGTCAAAAGCCAGGGTGAAGTGCACTGCCAGTAAAGGTAAAGGTAAAGGGACCCCTGACCATTAGGTCCAGTCGTGGCCGACTCTGGGATTGTGGCGCTCATCTCGTTTTATTGGCTGAGTGAGCCGGTGTACAGCTTCCGGGTCATGTGGCCAGCATGACTAAGCCGCTTCTGGTGAACCAGAGCAGCGCACAGAAACGCTGTTTACCTTCCCGCTGGAGCGGTACCTATTTATCTACTTGCACTTTGATGTGCTTTCGAACTGCTTGGTTGGCAGGAGCAGGCACCGAATAATGGGAGCTCACCCCGTCGCGGGGATTCGAACCGCCGACCTTCTGATCAGCAAGTCCTAGGCTCTGTGGTTTAACCCACAGCGCCACCCATGTCCCCACTGCATTGCCGGTACTTAGCATTAAAAATGCACACAAGCTTCATGCACCTGTGTCTTAGGTACTGGCTTTTGCATCTATGGGCTTCCAGTTCTGGGGCAAGCAGCATTATGTATGTGTGGACCTGCTTCTCTGCTGCACAACACAGAGAAGCTGTGGAGACTCACCGAGGTAGGGAGATCTCAGTGTATGCCTCTTGCACTGCCCATGAGTATACTCTTTGGCTTCTCCAATCACTGGGGAAGTCGGGTGAAGGTACATGATTGGCAGGAGATCCTGTTGCAAACCACTTCCTCCCCACATCTGATCAGAACTGGGAATGGAACTGCCCTTATCCCACCTTGCAACTATATGTCAGGCTGAAGGGAGCATGATTCTGATGTGAAAGGAAAGCGCCCAGGGATGGTCATCCCCGGCATGGATCTACACAAAGGGGGAGGGAACGCTAGAAATAAGTAAGAAATTAAATATTTATAACAAAAGAAGAAAAAAGCACTATGGAAAATCACGTAGAACTCTTTTTTTAACTCCCCAGCACCATCTGGTGTTGCATGTTTATAACACATTCAAAACACTGTTTTTTGACTAATGTAGCTGAGTCCCCAGTCATGGAAATAGCATCCCGTGCAGCCTAGAGGGGGAATACTGGCTGAGGGGAAGGGAGTGAGTTGGAAAGGATGCTGGTACTGGGGAAAATCCACTTTGGTCTGCAGGGTTCATGGGTGATTTGGATTTCCTGCAGATTATTAGATTCGATCCAGAGCCTCTCCCAAAAGAGTGATTTCAAAAGTGGTTTGCTATGTGGCAATGGGCTGCTTTAGAGACATCTAAAGCATCGTCATGCTTTTCTTGTGTATTCTGGCCTACGCTTTTGTTTGGGAGTTTTTGTTTTCCCTCCCCCTCTTAATTTTAAAATCTCCAGTCCAGATTTGTTTTTCAGATGAGAAACAGGAGACTTGTGTACAGTGTGATTAATATGCAAAGAAAGCTATTTCTGGAGAGCTTGGCTCATCCAAACAGTCAATCCCGCTGATTTTTTCCCCCATTCTGACCACAGAGTTGTTAGTCGCTCACTGTAAATTTGCATATATTTTGCTTTGCCATTGTTTCTGAATTTAATGTATAGTTTTCTCCGTCCTGGAGAACCGATGATAAACAAAACAAAACGCGCAAAAGCAAATAACCCCTATCCCTAAATATAGAATAAATCAGAGTGAAACTATTGTTATGAGTTTTTGGGTGCCAGAACAGTTTGTGCGGGGGAGGGGGGGAGGAAGCAGGCAGGATGTCTGGGCCCCCTTCTAATTCCTGGATCCAGCTCGGATTCAATTGCTGGAATAGCCTAAGTATGAACCATTAAGTGAAACAAAGGAGATAGAAAACAGGTGGGCCTCCCTTTCCCAACTGTCTGTTAGTTAGAAAGACAAAATGTCAGAGCTGAGAGATGAGTTATCCGAGCTAGAAACTGGATACAAAAAACTTCAGGCTGGAAAGGCAGAGAATGAGAACCATGGGTGATTTTTGCTGTGGCAACGGAGAAGTAAGACCTTTTGCAGTGTTGATATTGTGAACCCCTCTATCGTAGGCTCAGGTTGCATATATCTGTAGATAAGCCATATCTCATAAAGACACCGCAGTCTCCATTTTGCCTCATTTCCCAAAGGAAGCACTAACCCTGAGTAACTGCCTTGAACCCCTGGAATCTCACACCATTCAGAGATTGGGATGATGTGCAACACTATATTAAATGCCCCTCACAAGCCTAACTAAATTGTACCTAAAACAGGGTGGAAAAGTGAGATTACTTTGAATTCCGAAGAGTTTCCATGGAGAGGAGTGTCTAGGAAACTGAGGTATGTTAAATACATACATTTAACTCGTCTAGTTTAAAAAATAACATCCGTGTCGGAGAACAACTGGAATTAGGACCTGAGATGGTTTTTTTTAATACAAATGAAAATAATCCCTTCTCCCACCAGGTGGCTTTTGCCAGTCCATGGCAAAAAATTTAAGGGACACGGCTGTGCAGGGGGAAAGGATTAAAATCCTCTCCCATATGCTGTGGTTCCAATCCTGATCAATGTAGAGGGTGTGCTATTATTGTTTAAATGGAAACAATTGGCAAGTAAGAAAGATTTGTTAAAGGAAATCTGGAGATAGTTGGAATCAGTAAAAATAAGCGTTTTATTGCAGAAACTGTATAAACATGTTGCTTATACAGTGGGAAATCTAACATCTGGCTGAGAAGCTGTCATTAGGAAATGTTGGGAATGGATTTATGAGCTTGTGAATTGGATACCAAGCCAGGAAATAATAGGGGTTTTATGGAGCAAATTAGTCTCTGCTTAGAAGCCGCTTTGCCAGTGAAACAGTATATAAATGAATAGTTAGTAATACTCAGGAGTATTACACCATGTCTATTATTTTCAGTGGGCTGTATTCTGGATGCAACCCATACACTCTTAAAGTCCATTGTTAGTTTGCTTCAGTGAGCAGTACTTAGAGCTATAAGATACATTTTGTTAATACCTTTTAAATTGCACAAATCTGTTTCTAGCCCCGTGTTGTAAAGATGAAACTTTTCAATTAAAGAAGAAAAACTTAGCATTTTTGCCTGCGTCCTCCTCCCTGCTCTACTTCGCAGGTTGCCACTTGCAGGGGGGCATAACAGATGCTATGAGATTTCAACAATAAGTTACCATGGAGACCAGCCAAGGAAATGCGGGTCAGCTGTGACCACACATTGCCCTGTAATAGCTTGGAAGGAACTAGCCTTTGCCACTGAATTGCTTTACTTCTAGGAGATAAACACAGAGGGAACATTTAGAGTGTCTTGGAGAGGGGGCTGTGTGGAAATCAGGCATGTTCTTAAATATATTCTGTTGAAATCACTGTGATTCAAACATCCTCAATTTTGACTAAACTGTGCCATTACTTATTCGCTTACTCAATCTAAAACATCTTGCCAACTTCCTAGCCCATCCAGAGGCTGTTGTAACAGCTTTCAGATCAATAAAGGTTTTTGCAGGATGCAAAAACAAGACACAAAGATAAAACGTTGAATCCTTCTCCCCCACCCCACACTCAAAAGGCAATATTTATTCAGGGGAGTCAATATTCAGAAAGATGCCTGCTGTGAATTTGCGCTATAAAAGTATGTTGTTGCTGTTGTTTTATTAAACATTGCCAGATGTTGGCGTGCAGATGAATTCTGATACGCAACTTGAGGCCGTTTCATATACTAGACAAAAGAGGAAACTGGTTTGCCCCAGCAAATGTACCTGTTTGAAGTTTTTGCAGATCAGTTCTTTTCCCCCCACCTGCACATTTTAAGCACACATTTCAAAAACATATTGCATGGAGCGGCTTTCAGAAGCAAAGCCTCTAAGTTGCAAATCTTCAGACACCCCCTCGGAATTTTCTGTTTGGGGACTTTTTGCTGCCCTCTGCTGGTGACAATACTGCCAGAAAGCAGCCTGCCAAGAGAGTTGCACAGGGGGACAACTTGCCTTATCCAAACCCCACCAATGATATAAAGATGTGGAGGTTGCATTGCTCTCCAAGTCAGAATCCTCCTTTATCTATATCTCAGATAGCCAGGACAATCCAGCCCAGTGTGCATAACCATCTGTCTTGGGAGTGGAACATGAACAGAAAATCTTTTGCAGATCACCTTACTCTGTGTCAGGGTTTCACATTTGCGTGTTCAGACCCAGAGACCTCTCCCCTAAATAAAGTCACACTTGAGTCACATTTGGTTTTTGGAAGAATTTAGGCCACAACTTTATTGATTACAGAAAGTGAGTGGCTGCATAGGCTCTGGTTCGACTAGCTCCCTGCACCCTTGCAGGTAGCGCTGACCCAGAGCTCTATCATAGGTCAGCCAAGAGTGAACACCTGAGTTAGGTAGAAAGCCCGGGAACGGACTATGTCCACTCCCCAGATGCTCCCCTGGACTCAGGCACAGGCACAACCCCCTCTCGGGGGTTGACCAAACCAAGTTGAGTCCCTGGATTCCTTTAACGGAATACCCTTCACATAGGGATGGCGAGACCATTCTCCCATCCCTATCACCTGAACCAGTGCCTATCCGCAACCTTACAAGTTGTGACGATTTGCTACGCGGCATGCGAAACCCAAATGGCAACAGCCAATCAGCCAAGTGGGGGAAATTCCTGCCGTGCCCCTGTCCCAATGATAGACGACACACGACGGCATAGCAAGGTCAAACGCAAATGCCCTAAAAATAGGGAGGGGTGGGTGGGTGTTCCGAATGCACGAGCCGAAAGAAGAAGCTCTGGGTCACGTACATAGGTCCCTCAGCCCATTTAGACAGCTCCCCATTGGCCAGATTAAACCCAGCAATGAGGGACCTACCAATTGGCTGTTGCGGCTGTCCAATATACCCACCCACAACCAAGAGGTCAGTCTCCAGGTCTCACCACAACACGTGCCCTCTTTTAGGGAGGCTACGCTCTAGCGGAGCAGCTCCCTTGCATCAGCCTGCCAAAAATCAGCCCTTGACACAAGCTGTTAAAATACATAGTATATAGAGTTTGGTGAGTGATTTAGGTCACGTTTCTAGAAAGTAATTATGAGTGCCTTGTGCACATTCCTGTCCTTTGAGGTCGTACTCCACTTTTTAGAAATGGCACACTGGCCTTTTAGAAAGGTGAGTCAAAAGTAGGTGCTAAAATGTATCGCTCTTTTCTCCAGGCACCATCTCTGCCTCCACCCCATCATTGACCTCTCGGGATATTTTGTTGTGCGGTGGCTAAAAGTATTTGGCTTCCTCTCATTCTAAGCATAGCTGGATTCAAATCCCTGCTCAGCCATAAAATGGTTTTGACCAAGTCATCATCTCTTATCTCATGTGGGCATTGTAAAGGCAGTGCCAGTGACAGATTGCTTTGTTCCCTAGGCAAGGCTAGCAACTTGCATGTACAAACAGGTGCCAAAAGTGGCTAGCTTCAGTTTTCAAAATCGTATGTCTTGTAGAAAGTACGAAAAGCATAAAACACAAAACTGCTAAAGTTGCTTTAAATTGCAATAAGAAATAATGTAGCAGTGTTTGATTATGTTTCTCAAAAGAAAATGTTTTAGTACACAGATCTTTTTGAATAATCTTATGAAGTATGGTGATAAAATTTAAGTATGTGAAGATAAATGAGGGCGAAATCACGTTAATCCCATGAGCACTCTGGAAAAAGAGTGGGAAGAATTACGAAATTGACAAATCCATTCTCCTATACTTATCTGTGGGGTTTCTTGCTTAGTTGGGCTTGGTTAATCCGCAGAGGTCAGCATGGGACCGGTCCACTGTCCCTCAGACCTTGTGGGGGGCCAGACTATATTTAGGGGGGATGAACACATTCTACTCATGTAAAAACACCAGGCAGGCCCCACAAATAACCCAGAGATGCATTTTAAATAAAAGGACACATTCTACTCATGTAAAAACAGACTGGTTCCTGGACCGTCTGCGGGCCGGATTAAAAAGGCGATTGGGCTGGATCCGGCCCCTGGGCCTTAGTTTGCCTACCCATGGGTTAATGAAATCTGCAGCCCAAGGTGCTTAGTAAGGCTATGAACTGGCCATGAAAGGAAGTGGCATGAGGCAGAATTATTCAAGGACCACAGTCAGTACTCGCGTGTTCCAAGACGCGTCCCAACACAGCATAATTCTTGTGGAACCTGGGATGCGGGTGGCACAGTGGGAGACACAAAAGTTTTTTCTGGCTTCCTGACTGGTGTGTCCTCTAAGCCATCCACCGTGCTTGTCATCCTTAGATTATGTTACTATTGCTGGCCTTCCTGATCTTATTTACCAAACTCGATCCCTTGCCAGCTTTGAACCATGCTAACTCAGCTCATCAAACTGAAAACTATCCCCCGCCCCCCCAAAAAAAACCCCTCTAACCATTTTGCAGCCTGGTGCCTACTACAGATGCTCCAAGTGTCCTTATTTTTCAGGGACAGTCTCGGATTTTGAGAAGCCATCCCGGTTTCTGATTTGATCCCAGAATCTCCTGCTTTTCCTTTGTTGTTGTTTAGTTGTTCAGTCATGTCCGACTCTTCGTGACCCCATGGACCAGAGCACGCCAGGCACTCCTGTCTTCCACTGCCTCCCGCAGCTTGGTCAAACTCATGTTCGTCGCTTCAAGAACACTGCCCAACCATCTCGTCCTCTGTCGTCCCCTTAGGATGTCCCTATTTTCATCGGAGAAATGTTGGAGAGTATTCTGCTGGACCCTAACGAGTGTGAAAAAGATGAACAATCATAACAAGATTCAGCCTGGGGCTAGTTATTAGGAAATACATTTTTAATCCGTTTTGCCATAAAACGTTCAAAAGTTCTTTAAAAACTTCTGTGTGTGTGCTTGTCACAATGTTAAGTTCTCAGGAAGATAACTGGCCATGCTGTTATCCACAGGAGTTATCCTCGGATTCCCTATCCCTGATTACAAGAAAGGTAAAATGTCCCTCTTTTTAAATTAGGGAAGCTTAATTGCCCACCCCCCACCCAGTAAATACAGTAAAGATGACCTGAGGGGGAGCAAGAGTTGGAGAAAAACATAGGTTGTTTTTTCTCCAACTCCCCCTCAATTTGTTTTACTTTCAGCTATTTTGGCCGTTTAAAAAGATTAATTATAAAGCAGCTGGATACTGGAGGATATCCATACAACACTGTAAGATATGAGAGCCTTCTTGGATGGGTATCAGATATTGAACCGTTATGACATAAAAGCTCGGATGAGGCAGCTTGAGCTAGCACATTAGTTCTGTGCCTCCAGCACACTAATCAGCATGAAGCTATTAACATATTAATTTTTCTACATTACAAGCATGCTGATGTTTGGATCCATTCAACTGGAAGCAAGTTAACTTGTTTCTGAATGTCTGCAGGCCTACAGAGCGATTACGTGTCTTTTGTAAAAAGCTTATCGGCAAAGTTGAAGAGGAACGGGAATGTTAATCCTAAATGGGAAGCTCAGGTCTTATGTACAAAGATACTTTTTGTCATTTAAAAGCACCGAGACCTTGTTTCATGTAATTTAATGTTGTTGTTGTGTTGTTGTTGTTGTTGTTGTTGTTGTTGTTGTTGTTGTGTGTTTTAGATGGTCTCACACCTTTTAGATGGTCTCACCTTACATACCCCATTTGATTATTGTGATCGGCAAGATATTGCAGAACCTCTAAGTGTCCCTATTTTCCAGGACAGTCCTGAATTTACAGAAACCGTCTCAGTTTCTGATTTTATCCCAGAATGCCCCGCTTTTCCTTAGGACGGCCCTATTTTCATCAGAGAAATATTGGAGGGTATGGAATCGGCCATCCTCAGGGCTTTTGCCATACTAAGAGAATGAGGGTGGTGTTCATGGCACTGAGTCACATCTCTGTTTTCATCAGAGAAATGTTGGAGGGTATGTAGTAGGATGTCCCTATTTTTATCGGAGAAATGATGGAGGGTACATTAGTATGGTGGAACTCCCTCATGGCAGGGCCAGCCCAAGGCATTTTGGCACCTGAGGCAAACCATAAAATGGTGCCTCCCTCTTCACCAGGGAAAAAAGAGGTGAGTGAAGCTCTACATCAAAGGGGGAAATAAATATCTACGTTGGGATATGCAGCCCCTGTGACTTCTGCTGTTTGAGGCGGTTGCCTCACCTTATCTCATGAGTGGGCTGGTACCTGCTGGTACATATCTATTGTCCTTTTAGCCCTTGTTGAAGATTTTCCTTTTTTCAACAAGCTTTTTGAAGTGAAGACTCTTGGCTAAGTCTGTCTAAAAAAAAAATAAAAGTCCAGCACTCTGTCTAATTTATCACACTGGCAAAGGATCAAAGGTGTAGCAGTTGGGTAGAATTGCTGCTGCCACAGTCCTGGCCCAGTGGCCGAAAGGCAGTATTAGGCATATTCACTGGCATCTTCCACTCTTGAAAGCTGTTGGTGGCAAGGGAGCCCCCAGGTATTGGCAACCCTGATCAAGCTCACCACACTAGCAGAAGTTTTCAAAAAAAAATATGCCAGTTCTCCTGGACAGCACATGGGAGAGACGTGTGTTCTGTTTGTAAATTGGTCCCTGGGAATCATAATGAAATCGGGATTATGAATAATAGGTAATGGTGAATAACAGATAATGATGGAGTGTGTGTGTGTGTGACTTCGGGGCTAGAAGATTGCAGGATGCCAAGTGCAAAGAAAGTGTCAAAGAGAGGCTGCCTCTAAAAGCAATTGCAGAACCCCACTAAGTACAACGTCTGCCTTTATCGCAGTAGCCACTTATTTCATTTCGTTTTACATTTCTTGCTAAATGCTATGCTCAGCAGCAGTCTCCAGAAGGCCTAGAAGCAGAAGAGCAAACTGTAAGCTTTCATATTGTAAAAAGAAACCCAAGGGAGTGAACAAAATTGTACCATGCAGGGAGAGAGAAAATGCTCCCCCAAATGCACCATCCAACACTACGGGGGGGGAGAGTTGTTATAAAAGCATCCCCCCCCAGACTTACAAGGGCTACAAACAAATTAACAGTCAAATTCTGCACAAGGTTAAGACACACTTAACCCACTGGAATCAGTAGTCAATCCTCCACAAAGAATTAGGCTGTAAAAATTACGGGGGTTGAACTAGACTCGGAGGGATTTACTTCCAAGAACTCATTTTCATGATTGAATGGTGTGTCTTCTAAAACCTTGTAAAATACCCCAAGGGTGTTCCATCGCCAAGGTTAAAAATGAGCTGGAAATGTCAATTTAAGCTCTACAATTCTATGATTTCTACTATGATTCTGTTATTTCAATGCACATATACTGGAAATGAATTGAGCTGTGGTCAGTGACCTTATAGTCAGCTACGAAAAACAAGCAGAACTGAACTGCCCTAGAGACAGCGTAGAAGTAAGGCGGAACAAAATCCCAGAGACGGCCAACATTACAGCTCTGTCCTCTTTTGGCAAAGGAGAGCAGCAGGTCCCTGACCGGTTTGTGGCTGGTGCTAAGGACATGGAGACTTCTACTGCTGCAAAGCGTGAGGCTCTTGTGAACTGCAGGTGTGTGCCTTGTGAGAAGTCACTTGCTGCCCTGAGAAAGGCAAGGAGAGATGCCCAGCAAATTTCCAGATAGTGTGCCAATAACTATTGGCTAAAGCTGGAGCAGAGCATTCAACTCGCTCCCGACATGGGCAACACTAGCAAAGTGTACAAAGGCATGAAGACAGTCTTTGGACCAACAGATTACAGTCACTCACTCGTGAGTCACAATGTGGCTTCAGAGTTCAGAGGTCAACAGTCAACATGATTTTCCCACTGCACCAGCTGCAGGAGAAATGCCGAGAGCAGAGACATCGCCTTCATAGACCTGACGGAGGCCTTTGACCTCGTCAGCTAAAAATGACTCTTCACACTGTTAGGATATTTCCGTTCCACCTTAAAAGGGAGCAGGATGTTTGTGTCACAGCCTGCGTATTTCCTGTTCACGGGATGTTTCTGTTGTGTCTATGCTTTCGTTTCTCTCTCTGTGCCTGAGACATTGAAGCAGGCAGTCATGTTTTCTTTGTTCTGACCAACACTGAATAAAATTGTAAATAATGCTCTCCTGAGTGCATCTTTCGCTGTACATATCTGCTGATAAGAGCATGCACCAGCTCTGGAATGTGGCAAGCTATTTCTGGAAGCTAGTGTCGCTAATTGCATGATACTGTATCTACGGGAGATCGATGGATCGTCCGGAGACAGCGTGGGGGCATGATGGCTTTTGTCTCCTTGGCAGTATCCCAACAACAGGTTTCGGGCCCAGATTCACGGCAATTACAGGAGAGTAAGACTGCGACAGACTGCTGAGGTATGTGTGGAAAAGTCAAGGCTTTTCGTTGCCGCGGCAAAGTCTCTTTGAACTCCAGCCGGCTAATTGGCCTGGGAGTTGAGCCAAGCAGGCCTCAAGATTTATGAGTAGCCAAGATAAGGAGCCTCTGAAGTGAATATCCCAACACACACTACTCAACAAGATAGGATGCCCCCCTAAGCTCCGCAAGATGGTCGTGTTCTTCCACGAGAACGTATGTGGCACTGTGTCTGGATGCTGTCAGCGGTTCCCAGCTAGTTGCCCAGCAAAGTATAAAGACATCTATTTCAATATTTACAGAGAGAGGCTATAGAACCCAGCCTCTTGGATAATGGCGTTGTCCTGAGTGAATCTCCACCCCACCCTCCGTCCCTCCCACTTCCTCATTCGTCACTTCTGCTACGTACCCTCTGTCTTTGAGCTCTTTGCTCTCCTACTTTTAAGGCTCACCGGGTTCTGGGAGATAGTGGGTCTTTCTAATGACAACGTGTCAGCCAGCTGCTGCTCCTGTTCTGCCTGCTCCTCCTCTCCCACTGTTCCCCAACTTTTCCTCTCATCTGTCTCTGAGCTGTGAGCTCCTGCAAACCCCTGTTGTAAATCTATACTGTCTTTCTCTTCCTCCTCCCTGGGAGGTTCAGGATGGGGAGGCAGTCTCCACCTTTCCTCCTCTGCCTAGTCCCTGACGGTTCATCCTGGGACACATTTCCTATAAAGAACAATGTGGAATGGGTGTCTTCTTGCCCCAACTCTCTTTGGCATGTTCTTCTACCTTTTCTCAAATGCTTCCAGTTTGACTGAAGATGGTGGGTGCTTTCATTTAAGGAACAACAGGGGGTCTGTTCAACCTAGCATGTCTCCATGCCAAGAAAAAAGTCTGTTGGGTTCTTATCCACAAGATGTTGTTTGCGGACGACGCAACTTTGACAGCGCACTTTGAGAAAGCTCTACAGAGACTCGCCAGCCATTTTGCCCAAGCCTACATGGAGTTTGGCCTCACCATCAGCCAGACAAAGGTCAACATATTGGTTCAGGACATCGCCAGCACTCCGTGCATCAGCATTGGTGACCACATGCCTGAGGTGGTAGACAATTTTGTTTACCTGGGCACCACCATAACCTTTCCATTGATGCTGAGCTGGACAAGCTTATTGGTGAGGCAGCTATGGCAGTGGCTCGCCTCTCAAAAAAGATTGGGGAGAATGTGATGCTAGCAACCAATACCAAAATGAAGTGCTCCCAGGCTTGTTTATTGAAGTGAGTCATTATGGAAGTTGTGGGCAACTTACACCTGCCAGGAGGAATGTGTAATGTCTTCTGGATGTGTTGCGTCAGAAATATTTTCACTGAATATCCTTTTAAAAAGATATCTATTTGACAAATTATATTCATTTTAATTATTATCAAATCAAATAGTGGGTTAAAATCAACTGCCCAGATTATAAAAAATAAAAAAATAAAAGTTGTATCTTTTGCCAGTGTTGCTTTGTATGAATGGACAAATAAATGAATATACACAATGGAGTTATTTTAGTTCTAAGTGCCCTTTAAAGCATTCCAGATGGATGGGTTGAGAAGCCATCCTTTAGCTGTGAATTCTGTTGCGAGCTGAAATCTTGGCCTGGCTCCTGTTCCACATTGTCCGTGATAATACAGAACGGCATAATGCAAACCCTACTGACACAGATGGCGCAGCTGCTGAATGCACGGATACTCTTTAGCGCATGCTGATTTGATGCAAGTCCTCGTTGCCTAAAGGGACTTGGAAGTTCACGCAGAGATAAAGCAGACACTTCTCAGTCAAATCCCTTCCATCGATCCAAATCTTCCAAGTTCTTCTGAAGACTTTTCCCTTTCATCCAGACAAATTGAAGCTTAGACCAGTCAGCAGTGTACAGCAAAATAGCCTCCTGTGCGTGCTTCTGATTTAACTATCAGTGGGGATGCATTTGTAACTCTTCTAACTCAGCATTCCCACTTACCCAGAGCTTTCGTTTTCAAGGGCAAATCTTCAATGCTAAAGGTGCTTTAAATTTTACTCCAGTTTGACCACTGCTTTCCTTCAGCTGCCTAGGTTTGGTCATAATTTTGGGTTGCAGTCAACGTGTTCCACCAGTCTCCTTGCGCAGCAGAACACCCGTCTCCTCCCCACACAGGCCTCCTAAATGCACTGGAACAGAGTTGGGGACAACAAAGGACACATATGGGAGTGGGGAGTTTTCTCTTCATTAGCTAGTGAGCATGAGCCCAACACTCCACCCCTCACACATTCATTGCCCACAGAGGTGGTTGTCCGTATGTGTCAGCATGTTTACGTGCAGGGCTTTTCCCCTCCAGCCAGAACTCTTTTCCAGCACCTTTCAGCTGCGTGCCATTGCCCTTCTAAGAGAACAAGGGTGATGTTCTCCTTTTTTTTTCTAGAAAAAGAGCACTGTCTACTTGAATGGTATGGTTGTGGATTTCCTACTTTAAAATGTTCTGGAAAACAACATCAAGGCTAGTTCCCCTGCAGCAGCAGAAACTAAATCAGAGAAATATGTAAACAAGAAAACAGTTCCCAACAGATATTTATCTCAATGTTTTAGACCCAATGGGCTTTTCTATCTGCTATGGGGCTTGTCACGCTTCATCATATTATGTCAAGGCACAACTTAATGAGCGACTTTCTGTTTATCCTAACATGGTCAAAATAAATTTACCTTAATGTGAATTGATGGTTCAGATTTTAAAGTCCGATTTTTATTTTTATTTTAGCATAGGACTATTGAGTTTCAAGTTGAACTCGGTTAACTAAGACAAAAATAAGAACATGGATTCAGTTACTCAATGTTTTGTAGTTCTAATGTTGGATCTGTGTCAGAGCTTCTAATAATTTTTCCAACTTCTTTCATCTATATTAGACTTCCAGTGCATGCTACAAGTTAGCAACATTCATGCATCCCCCTTTCACACGAAAATTAAGTGTGGTGTTTACCTCAGACCATTGGTTTCTCCCACTCACCAGAGACTCACCAGGGTTTCAGCCAGGTTTCCCAACCGTGCCCGAAGCTGGCAGGAGATTGAACCTGAGATATGCTTCACAAAGCATGTGCTCTCTTAAATCAAACTATGGTTTAATGTGAATGAGCAGCATGCCGGTGCATCCTTCTCAAAATTCCTAGCACACTCCTCCCTCACTACTGCCTCAGATGAAGCAAGCCAAAGCTGTTGTCTGAGACCGGGCTCATGGTTTGTTTTCTTTATCCAAAATGGCAAAGCAAGAACAAAACTTGGTTTCCGCTCATGGTTTGATTGGGGGAAACAACTACAAGCCTAGGTTGGGACAACATAACAAGCCAGACTCTGGTTTGTATTATCTGTGGCACGACAGCAGAAGCAAAAGAGGAAAGCCATGGGAGCTTTTGAGCTGCGCCGCACCAGTACATTAAACCATAGTTTGTTTTAAACTGTGGTTTAATGTGATGCACAAATCAGGCCACCATCTTCTGTTTGGCAGAGAAATTTAGTAGGTCAGGGTGTATGGGGGGGGAGGAATATGTAAATCTAACTCATCTCTTTGACCAATGAGACCACATGACAAGTACAGGAAAGAACTGCAGCTGATTATTGCCATGTGACATCTGTTTTGCCTACGCAAACAAAATAAAAAATAAAAACAACTAACTATGTAATACTTCATTTTTGTGTCTGAGCTGCATGGAGCAAGGCTTTGCATTAAATCACGCCAGCATTATCCTTTTCGTGTTTGCGTTTTATGCTGTTGCCATGCTTACAGCAGATGTTAGGGCATTTGGGGTTGGTTAGCTCTACTAGGTCAGTAAAATAAGAAACAAAAGAGCATGTTTGGTTGGTTTATAAGAAGTGGAGGTTTTTTAAAACGATGTGGAGCTCATCTCTTGTAAGAGGTTTGTTATTAGGAGTTAAGTAGGTAGAATGACACGCCAATGAACTTCCTAGGAGATTGCAAGAGGCACTTTAATTAGTTGCAAACCTTTATGCTCCTAGAAAGACAATTTTTTTAAAAAAAAATCTCAAAGCCTGCGGGATCTAAAGTAATTCCAGGCTGTGTTCTGTAGTTTCAGATAATCAGACTTGGCCAAAGCTCTGAACTATCCTTCTCCATGGGGATTCATGCACTGCTGGATATTAAAAAGGCTGATATCAGCTTTGTCGGGCATTTTCTAGCAGTAAGTATAGGCTTATATAAGGCGACGGAGCCAGGGAAAATTTGATGCTGGTGGCATTGGGGGGGGGGTGTGTGATTGAAATCAAACTGGAATATGATTTTTGTTTCCAAGAACAAATGCACACTAGGAAAATCTTGGTTATGCAATTATAGATCGCCATATCTTGGCTTGTTGTGAGACAACAGTATAACTTACCATAAAACTAGAAATTGATGCCCTGCAAAATGATTCCATCAAGAGCATCAAAAAGGGTTATCACAGCTCAATAATAATTTGCTGCTATAAGACATAGTGATGGACACTAGTTTAGACGGCTTTAAAGGAAGATTAGGTGCAGTCAGGGAGGAGAGCTTTGTATTGATGGCTTTTACTATGATAACTAAATTTTACACATTCAGAGGCAACATACCTCTGAAACGAAGATTACAGGACCAATAAGAGCCTCCCTATCTTCAGCCTTTCCTGGAGGCATCTAGCTGGTAAAGGTGATGGACCCCTGGATGGTTAAGTCCAGTCAAACTTGACTATGGGGTGCTACGCTCATCTCCCTTTTCAGGCCGAGGGAGCCGGCGTTTTTCCACAGACAGATTTCCAGGTCATGTGGCCAGTGTGACTAAACCACTTTGGGTGCAACAGAACACCATGACGAGTGCCAGAGCGCATGGAAACATCATTTATCTTCCCGCCACAGCGGTACCTATTTATCTACTTGCACTGGTGTGCTTTCAAACTGCTAGGTTGGCAGGAGCTGGGACAGAGCAACGGGAGCTCATCCCGTTGCAGGACTTCGAAATGCTGGCCTTGTGATCGGCAAGCCCAAGAGGCTCAGTGGTTTAGACCACAGCACCACCCGCTCCCATCTCACTTGACATTATATGGGCAGTAGAGGGGTGAGATGGCGGTAAGGTTAGTGCAGTACAGTTGCACCAGCAGAGCCAACCCAGCACTGCTGCTAGTGCAGTAGCACCACATCAACCTCAATGCCATATCACCTCTCCTGCTCTACTTCCCAGTAAGCAGCAAAGATGCAACTAACTAGAACTGAAATGGACACCTTCATCTATCCCTAGCCTCCGCCAGCACAGCTTTCTTAAACAACAACAACAACAACAACAACAACTAAAAGTTTGCCACACTGAGCATGATCCAGTTTACATGCCTTAGTCCAACCCTGTATTTTCTGAGAATCCTCTGGAAAAATAATCTCTCAAAGGACCTACTGATGGCATTTTACCATTGTACTGTTGAGAGTGTATTAACTTATGGTCTGTGTGTGTGGTTTGGGAGCTGCATTGTCAGGGGAAAAACAATGCTGTCCAAGGTTGTAAAGACTGCAGAGAGAATAATTGGGTGCACTCTTCCCACCTTGGATCAAATCTATGCTTCTGTAAGTGTCATAAGAAACCTGCAGAGATAGTGCAGGATAGTGCACACCCCGGAAATGATCTCTTCCAGCTTCTGCCTTCTGGAAGAAGGTACAGGGTTATAAAGACTAGGACTAGCCGCCTGAGAAACAGTTTCTATCCAAATGCGATTTTGGTTTTAAACACAGTGTAAGGGAGTTTGTATGGGAGTATACTGTATTCAATTATGGGGGATCAGAGTTTTTAGGGGCTAACCAGGCTGGGATAGTTGGGATGGCAGGCTTGTTGGTTTTTGAATGTCTGATGTAGATTTTTCAATTTCGTTGTTCTGTATGGGACAATGACAATAAAGAGTATCGTATCATATCGTATTAGAAGTGCAGGATACAAAGGCCAGGAAGCCGAGAGGAAATATGTGGCTGGAAATGGAAGGTGAATGACAGGAAGGAAAAAGAAATGGCCAATGCAGGAAGTTCCTCCTACTTCCCTGACTGAGGTCATGGATCAGCAACAGAGGAAGGCCATGTAGCAAGGATGAGCTCTGGGGTGGAAGCAGGGAATCACCTGCACTAAACAATCTGCTTTTTCTTCTTCTAGCCATCTTCTGTCCTCTAATCAGACTGTTTGTGACATGGAACATGATGGGGAAATTCAGTGGAAAGTGTGGGATAACACTTGCTTGGACACAATGTCATCTAAACTCCCCGCAAGCAATTTGGAATTAATGTTCCTAAGTAGCCAACTTTGTCTAATCGCTCTGCAAACAAATTAGGTCATCAGGGAACTGAGGGATACACAAGGAGCTGAATTTGGGCCCTGAGAACAGCCTAGACTACTGGGCTGTCTGTCAACTTGGAAAACTTTTGGGGGAACAGTGGATTTCAGCTGTCCATTTGATTGCTCAAGGTATAAACTCAGCCCATACTCAACCAGGATAGTTGTAAATAAATGTGAATTTTCCATACATGCCAATAAACCTCCAGTGACTTCCTTCCAAAAGAAAACAAGTATTGCAACCCTGGAACTTCTCCCTGCTCAGAGAAGTGGGGAGGGTGTAACAGTATCTATATTTCATCTAAAATGCAGGAAATTGTTACATGGCATTTTTGAACTGATGTGTCATTGCAGTTCAGGTTTGTGACCCATGTTGGAACGTTCTCTTATTCATATTCGTTTCTTTGTTTCTTTGTTTGAAGATTTCTACCCTGCCTTTTAGGACAGATGTCCTTTGAAGGCAGTATACAGAAATAAACAAACAAACAAAAACACTCTTTGCTATCCACGTAACTTTTCTGGAGTTAAATCCATTAGCGCTGTGTATTTGCACTTTAGGGAAGAGGCCTTGTGGTGATCAAACATTAACACTAGTACTGGTCCAAAGTAATATAAAACCCAGTAGAGCAATAAAAGTTCTATGTCTTTGTAAGCTGAATGCCATCATAGCGATATAAACTCCAGGCTTGCCTCTAATTTCAAGCACGCTAAACAGCAGGGATATCCTCTGGGACAAAGGGATGTTTACAGACAAATAAAGAATTCCCTCAGGTGTGGTAAGCATTGACAATCTGTTAAAACCAGAGATGAAATGACAAAGCTTTTGAAGGTCATCAAAGGCTGCAGAATACCGTGCCCTAAAAGGCATAGAAATGTTTTTGGGAACTCAGGGTGAAGGTATTTTTTAAAAACAGCAACAACCAAGGTATTGATACATGTATTATTTTATGTACTGTGACTTGCCGTTGTTTTATTGATTATAGTTTAGAAATTATTATAATTGTAAAGAGTGGATTTCTGTTTAATTTTTTATATGCTGATGTTCTATACGATTCTAACGGATAGTTGAATATTACTTTATTTGGTATAAATTGCTTATTTTAAATTTATGTTTTATTATCACATTTTTGCATTGGATGGGATTGTCATAAAGTGTACATTCTTTGCCTCTTCAGCTTGTAAACCACCTTGGGGAATAGAAATAGAAAGATGATATACAAATTAAAAGTGATGATGATACAAGATAACATCAAGACCATACATTTAAAGTTCATGGGTCCTGCCCCCCCCCCAAAAAAAACCTTGGGAACTGTTGTTTACACCTCACATGGGTAAAATTCTGCTCACTCTACACCGGGGTTGTCCACCTGGTCCCTACCGCCCACTAGTGGGCGTTTCAGGATTCTAGGTGGGTGGCAGAGGATTCTGTGGCACAAGCTGAATCGTCCTTCCATCGAGCACTGGTGGGCGGTAAGGAAATTTTACCATCGAGAAAGATGCATTAGTGGGCAATAGATATAAAAAGGTTGACTACCCCTGTTCTAAACAAACTACAGTGGTACCTCGGGTTAAGTACTTAATTTGTTCCGGAGGTCTGTTCTTAACCTGAAACTGTTCATAACCTGAGGTACCACTTTAGCTAATGGGGCCTCCTGCTGCCGCCGCACCACTACTGCACAATTTCTGTTCTGTTCTCATCCTGAAGCAAAGTTCTTAACCCGATGTACTATTTCAGGGTTAGCGGAGTCTATAACCTGAAGCGTCTGTAACCTGAAGCGTTTGTAAACCAAGGTACCACTGTACTCTCCCCCCTTATTATTTGGGGGAGTTTAAATGTATATTGAGGATGTAACTAAGAAGAGTCCTGGGAACTGCAGTTAGATAACAGTGCTGGGAATTATAGCTGTGTGAGTTTAGCACCCTTAACAAACTGCAGTCCCCAAGATGCAAATACTCAAGAGGTTTTAATTCGTGCAGTGCTTGGCATTACAAAAATCAGGAGTGTACAGTGTCAAATGCACATTTCTGGAAATGCCTGGAAGAATGCAGTTTAGTCACACAAATACCAGACCCAGCTGTCTTCATTTAGTTTTTGGGAGGGTGGTTCTCCTCCTATCCCCCAGTGACCCTATTACTAGACCTTGTTTGATCCTGTGAACAGCTGCATTTAAACTTTCAAATGTATGAATAACAAGGCAACCCTGGTCATGGCATGACCCCTGCAGGTAAGATGCAGAAGTAACTTGTACCAGTTAAATGCAAGAAAAAGTCTTCTGGCACCGTAAATTTCTTACGACATAAGCTTTCTTGGGCCAGAACCAACTTCATGAGATGAGTGAAGTGTTATTGTAAGTTGCAGGTGTATACCAGTGAATGCATTTTGAGGTGGGGGTGGGGAATTCATTCATTTGGAACTCATAGGAACATTCGGCATCTTGAATTGGAGACACGAGTTTATGGGAAAGTCAGGCTAACTCACATGTTTTCTCAGCCTGAGCTCTCAACAATAAAACTTGGTCTTTCAATTGTATAACCAACAAACACATTTAGTAATGCTGCTTTGATCCTCCTTCCTCTCTGCAGCAAAAGCAGGAGGAGAAGGAGCCAACCATTGAAGCCAAGCCACTCTCGGCTTTGTGCTTCACCTCTGTGCTTTTGGGACATTAGGTGGGGGGTGCGGCCCCTGCCCCAAAAATATTGGGGAGGGGGCAAAAAGGCTCGGCCCCCAGGATCCAACGCTCCTGACTCTGTGGGAAATGCATAGTCCAGATAAACAAAACAATAATTGCTCTGCTTTGTGTACCTCTCTTGTAGGAATCATTAACTGTCAGCAAATTTAAACAAAAGTGTAACCTTACGTAGGCCTTAGCCAAACTCTTTTTGCAGAGTCTGATTGCACAGTTCTCATTATTTCTGAAGGGTTGTAGACAGGCTTTCAACAAACACTCTGCTAGACCCTTCAGGAGGCCATAGAATAGTCTACGTGCACATTTTAATTGCAATCTTTGCGCCGTTACTCAGCAGATCTGAAATGACCTTGGCTGATACTGAGGCTTCAAACAAGCTTTTCCCCTACATCTCCCAACCCAAATCAGTGTTCTCCAAAGCAGCCCACACACCAAACAGGGCTCTTTTTGAAGCTTCAGGAATGTTTCTATACACACATGACTGGCTTAAAAGCCAGCTATTTCAATTTGGTTTGAAGCAAGGTTTTTGGGGGGAAATGCATCAAAGAGCAGTAATTCATAAGAAACAACAGGATAGGTGGACAGCTAACGTCATGTGTACACTACTTGCCCAATCAGTAGTAGGAGCGCACTGGGCACAGAACAAAAAGGAGTGTGCACACAGCTTATTGTGTCTCAGAAAACAGAAACATCCTGAACCAGTAACATCTTATAAGTACAATGTCAGGTGACAGAAGCAAGAAGACAGGTTGCATTTTGTGATTGACAGTTCTGGATTCCAACCACTGAATAACCTCAACTTTAACTCTCCTTTGTTACTCCATGCACAGTGTTTTTGGGAGGGATGTAGAAGGAATTTATCAGGCACTGTCAAATGAGCAGGAAACGAAAACAAAACTTCAAACCTGTTTTCCGCTCATTGCAACTCTTTAATCCAGCACCAATGTCTCGAACGTTTTGTGGGTTATTTACCATTATGGGCACCATTTTCGTTCAAAGAAATGTAAGAGCCAAAAAAACAACAACAAAGATGTTATTAACAACTCCTTTTTGAAAACCCAAAATGTTAAGGCTATTTGCATGAAAACACCTGTTTGTATGTATGAAATTTGGCATCGACCCAGAAAGGCCTACTATACTTGCAAATTTTCTCTCAACGTGTACAAAAAACAACAATGGTATAATCATTTGTGCATTTCCCCATGTAGGTCAGCTTTCTGAAGCACTTAAGCGGGATTCAAACTAAATCTTGTTTTCAGTGCACATTCCCCAATAAATATAATTTAAACATGCACACACAGATGTTGCAGTTACAACTAATTTGGGGATTGTTTTTTTTTTCTAGGAGTCTGATTGGTTTTTATTCTTAAAGCTATAATTTTGGTTTGCTCTGTTATTTGCATACCACTGCCTTTGTTTGTTTCCTCTGAGAATTAATGGTATATTCCAGACAGTGTTGCTGAATAAGAAAATAGGATAAAGCAGCTTCCTGGTTCTGGTATGGATCCAGCACAGCAGAGGCAAATAAACAGATTTTTTTATTTTGTTTTTAACAACGTGTGTGTGTGTTTAGTTCATCTAATTGAGTAGGAAAGGCTCCTACCAACTGCAGCATGACATGCCTGATATATGAACGTTTACAGTCTACAAGCCTAATTCAATTCACTTCTGTCCGAAATAATGTTCGATGATGATGATGATGATGATGATACAGTGGTACCTCAGGTTAAGTACTTAATTCGTTCCGGAGGTCCATTCTTAACCTGAAACTGTTCTTAACCTGAAGCACCACTTTAGCTAATGGGGCCTCCTGCTGCCGCCGCACCGCCGGAGCACGATTTCTGTTCTCATCCCGAAGCAAAGTTCTTAACCTGAAGCACTATTTCAAGGTTAGCGGAGTCTGTAACCTGAAGCGTATGTAACCCGAGGTACCACTGTAGTAGTAGTAGTAATAATAATAATAATAATAATAATAATAATAATAATAATAATATTTTTTAAAAAATTATATCCCACCCATCTTGCTGGGTTTCCCCAGCCACTCTGTGGATCAGGACCTTAGAGGCTACATTACCTAGAAGAGGTGGTCATTCTTTTACAGCTATGGATTTGCTAAGAATTGAGAGAAATTATTACCGTATTTTTTACTCTATAAGACTCACTTTTTCTCTCCTAAAAAGTAAGGGGAAATGTGTGTGCGTCTTATGGAGTGAATGCAGGCTGCGCAGCTATCCCAGAAGCCAGAACAGCAAGAGGGAGCACTGCGCAGTGATCCCTCTTGCTGTTCTGGCTTCGCCATGTGAAGCCTCTTCAGGGCACCTGGCTTTTGGGATTCAGAATATTTTTTTCCTTGTTTTCCTCCTCCAAAAACTAGGTGCGTCTTATGGTCTGGTGCGTCTTATAGGGCGAAAAATACGGTAAGTTGATTTGCTCTTCTGTGCAAAATACAGTGGTACCTCAGATTACATACGCTTCAGGTTACAGACACTTCAGGTTACAGACTCTGCTAACCCAGAAATAGTACGTCGGGTTAAGAACTTTGCTTCAGGATGAGAAGAGAAATTGTGCTCCGCCAGCGCAGTGGCAGTGGGAGGCCCCATTAGCTAAAGTGGTGCTTCAGGTTAAGAACAATTTCAGGTTAAGAACGGACCTCGGGAACGAATTAAGTACTTAACCCAAGGTACCACTGTAACTGAGTTGGGTGGTGATTGGTTCCGAATGGGAAGGGTATCTTTGCTTATTCTTTTTTAAAACAACAGCAGCAATAGCAACACACTGCAGAGATTTTAAGGAACACCTGTTGATGGCAGCTGTTTCCTGTTTAGTCTGAAAAGCTTGCTAGGAAATGTTTCTGTCACTAACTATTCAGGGATTGAATCCAGCAACAGCAAGCATATGCAGCATCCTATGTGAACAAATAAATGGCCCAAATGGACCGTGCTATATACATTAAGGCCATACAGCTTTGTATATTGTAAGATGGCACAGGCATTGCATGTTCTCCGCTAATACTGAAAGCAGATACCTTTATGATAATAAAATACTCAGGATTAATTGTCATGTGTGCTGGCTGAAAAAAAATCACCAGCTCAGTGGTAGTTCATTTGCTTTTCTTATAGAAAGTTCCAGGTTCAATTCTTGGCATCTTCTGGTAGAATTGGAAATGTCTGGGAACGTCTCAAACCCTGGATAATCACTGCCAGGCAGCCAGTGGTGGCTTAGAGAGACACATTTTGCCCCCAAGGCCTGAGATTTCCACCCCTGACTACAGATAGCCCTGAATTTCCTACTGGTTAGTATAGGGGAGATACAAAATCACACTTTGCACTGGAAAATTCAAAACCTTGTTTTTTAAAAAAACACCTTGCTTCACTTTGTCTACCTGCTCCATCTGGTATGCAGGCTGAGACCCTATCTGTCTCGCCAGAGTGGTGCATGCTCTGGTTATCTCCTGCTTGGACTACTGCAAAGAGCTCTATGTGGGGCTACCTTTGAAGGTGACCCGGAAACTACAACTAATCCAGAATGTGGCAGCTAGACTGGAGATTGGGAGTGGCTGTCAAGACCATGTAACACTGGTCCTGAAAGACCTACATGGGTTCCCAGTACATTTCCAAGTGCATTTCAAAGTGTTGGTGCTAACCTTTAAAACCCTAAATGGCCTCAGCCCAGTATACCTGAAGGAGTGTCTCCACCCCCATCGTTCAGCCCAGACACTGAGGTCCAGCTCCGAGGGTCTTCTGGCAGTTCCCTCCCTGAGAGAAGTGAGGTTACAGGGAACCAAGGCAGAGGGCGTCTTGGTAGTGGTACCCACCCTGTGGAACACCCTCCCATCAGGTGTCAAGGAAATAAACAACTATCTGACTTTTAGAAGACTTCTGAAGGTAGCCCTGAATGGGAAGTTTTTAATGTTTGATGTTTTACCGTGTTTTAAATATTCTGTTGGGAACCGCCCAGAGTGGCTGGGAAATCCCAGCCAGATGGGCGGGGTATAAATATTATATTATTATTATTATTATTATTATTATTATTATTATTATTATTGCTATAATTATTATATTTATTTATTTATTTGCAAGTGAAATTAGGTTTGGTGCTTAGTTAAGGATTCCTCTATAGTTAAATGTTTGTGGGGTTTTTTTGCCATGTACAGAATTCCCCCCACCCCCCACTCTGCATGATATAAACCTTCAAGATTTATGTGCTCCTTGAACCAATTGTCAATTGCTGTTTCCAGGAAAGGTTTTGAAAATGTCTAATAAATATTTTTGGTGACACAATATGGATTCCGAGAATTGCTTTGCAAGGCTTAGGAATGCTGTCCAAACAAGTCACGATAACTTAAAAGGGCAAAGTGGATGTGAA
Organism: Podarcis raffonei; assembly: GCF_027172205.1. Classification (NCBI taxonomy): domain Eukaryota; kingdom Metazoa; phylum Chordata; class Lepidosauria; order Squamata; family Lacertidae; genus Podarcis; species Podarcis raffonei. Next base: position 78,466,751 of record NC_070605.1, on the reverse strand, counting down.
TAAACAAAATCGTTGTGTGCTTGCCCTTAAAATGGTGATCCAATCTATAAGAATGGGAAATATACAAACAAAACTGAGCATTTAATGAGAACTCTGGCAAACTCGTTTCAAAGGCAAACAGTGCCCACTTGGACCAAGAGATGAACTTCCATTATTAAATAGTAAGCTGTCAAAGCAGCCTGGAATAAATGCTTGGTTTTCTAGATCTGCTTGCTGACATATCACAAAAATAAGAAAGACCCAGGCACATCACTTTGGCTTTTTACCGGATTGCAAACTTAATTTCTTTCCCCACTCCATTTTGTTGTTTCTTTCATTTATACTGCAGCTTTTAAAGTTCTAAAGAAAAATAAATAAATATCTACACGATACTAAAACATAAAACAGCACTTCTGAAATGTCTTCAATAATCATGTCAGCATTTCCAGACAAAACTAACCAGTGCATAACTAAAGGCCTTTACAACATATAGAATGTATAATTTACAGAATTGCACATTAATTAAAATCAGGGAGAATCACAGAACGACCATTAGCGACCATGTGTATCATTCTCCAGGTGGTAATGAAACATTAGATTAAAATGTATAATACATTATAATTCTTGGTATTAGTAGAACACAACTTCTTAGCTGGCAGTGCAAATTTAGCTATCCGTTGGAAGTTCAATTACCACTTTCTGAGGCGATAGGTCCAGATACAGTGGTAGAATAGATGACAATTCTGCCGCCAGCCCTAGGCTCCAAATACAAAGAACAGAACATGAGATGGTGCATAAAATCTAGTTACAACCAAGTATTACATTTCCATTCTTTAACTGAGATTCCAAGGTATCTTCCATCCAGCTATGCTCAGGGCATCTAAAAATGCTCCATGAAGTTGCGAAAAGATCAGTGTCTCAAAATAAGGAAGCCTTGAATGATTGGTCTTGATTTTGCTAAGAACCAGATGAAAAAACTAACATCAACAATGGATGCTTTGTCTTGGTTTGAGCAGGCATAGGCAACCTCAGCCCTCCAGATGTTTTGGGACTACAACACCCATGATTCCTAGCTAACAGGGCCAGTGGTCAGGGATGATGGGAATTGTAGTCCCAAAATATCTGGAGGGCCAAGGTTGCCTATGCCTGGGTTAGAGCATTGTGATTGAAAATCCAGTTCCTAAAAGCGTATGGTTTAAAACTAGCCCTTAGAAATGAAGCATTTTTCAAACCCCACTTAAGCACATAGGCCTGTAGCAGAAACGTTTGGAAAATGGAGTAAAAATGAAATTTAGAAAGCAGGAGAGAACCAAGGCCAATAGACCACTTCTGCACTGTGATACCACTTCAACAAAATCATTGGAACTGTAGCTTTTTAAGCTTGCTGGGAGTTCTCAGGAGACCCCTGTTTGCTTCACAGAGCTACCATTCCAAGAATTTCCTGCGAAGAAGGATTTATTGCTAAACCACTCTGAGAACTGTGGCTCTGTGAGGGGATTAGAACTCAACACCCATAACAAACCACAGTTCCCAGGATTCTTTGCAGGAAGCCATGAATGCTATGGTGCTTTAAATGTATAGTGTGGCTGTCCCCTCTGTGACACTATGACAAGCAATTCTACTCAAATGAACCACCTGTGGACAAGAAATCCCTGTTTACATGAGGCGAGGATACTGCTCGATCCAAAATGGAGACAAACAGCAACAGGAGTACTGACACAGAGCTCTGTGTGCACACAAACAGGAAGAAGAGGCCCTCAAACTCAAAGGAAGAAAGATGAGATGGGGGAATGCAATAACAAAAAAACTTGTAAATTTGTCCTTGAACATTGTTTGCAGGGGAAATGTATCAGACCCTCCAAATTGTCCAGGGACATCCCTGATTTAGAGAAGCCATCCTGGTTTCTGATTTGATCCCGGAATGTCCCCCTTTTCCTTAGGATGTCCCTATTTTCATTGGAGAAATGTTGGAGGGTATGGAGCTATCTGACCCCTGAGCTGTCTGAAGGCAATCCTGTATAGGTAAGGGGTTTTTTAGGTTTAATGTTTTATTATGTTATTTATATATGTTGGAAGCTGCCCAGAGTGGCTGGAGCAACCCAGTAAGATGTGTGGGGTGTAAATAGTAAAATTGTCCTTATGGAACGGGATGTTCCCTATTTTCATCAGAGAAATATTATGTTTTATTATGTTATTTATATATATATTATGTTATTTATATATGTTGGAAGCTGCCCAGAGTGGCTGGAGCAACCCAGTAAGATGTGTGGGGTGTAAATAGTAAAATTGTCCTTATGGAACGGGATGTTCCCTATTTTCATCAGAGAAATATTGGAGGGTATGGCATATCAGAAACATAAAGGGCAGCCTATTTTTGAAGTCTTTCTTGACTTTGCCTTGAGAAAAACCATAATATTCGGGGGGGGGGGGGACAAATATTCTAAGTCACTGAACATTTAAAGTTTATATCATAGGCAAGTAGGGATGGAAAATAATTTCACCCAGACTTGAAATATGTCTGATTTTTTGCCATGAAACATACCCAGATTCCTTTTCCCTCTTTAGGTGATTCTGGATTTCCTTTTTGGGCAGGCCAGTCAGGGGGGAAAAGTAATAGTTTTGTAACTTTCGCATTTGTTTTACAATATCCTGTTTTTCACAGACTGTTTACATACAGTATTTCCTTTTATTGATGGTTTTATTGAAATCATTAGTGCATTTTCCAAAAGCGACACTTGGTGGTGCTGTTTTCGACCGCCAGATGTGCTCTTCCCATACAAGCAGCCTTGTAAGTACATCAGGAAAGATCAGAAAGGCCAGGAATCAACTAAAGTTTCCGGCTTCCAGCTGGGGGAATTCTCTACCTGGAAGGAAACTTGAATGACTACCAGAAGAATCATTATTTTATTCTGCATTAGGATGGGGAGCGGCTGATGGGGGGTGGGGTGGGGTGAGCATATTGTCTGCCACCATTCCGCTCATGCTTGGATGCAAATTATAAAATATAAAAATAAATCAAGAAAAACTCTGATCATGTGCTGAGTTTTGAGTGCTTTTGCTTTTGCAAAGTGATAGCCTAAGAATTCCAAAACATGGAAATCACACCACCCACAACATTTGGGACCAATAAAACCTTACAATGATAGAATAGAATAAAAGCCACTAGATGTTCGCCTTCCTGTGCACTTGCAGTGCAGCTGAGATCCAGGCAAGATTTCTACCTCCTCCCCCCCCCCCCAGACACTAAGAGAACATCCCTGCCAATGTCTAGTGTGCTGCCCACCCACCCACAATCTCTGCAGGAGAGGACATTGTGATTGGACTATTGGAACAGTAAAGTCATTGAAATATTCCCATTAGCTAGTGGTGTTGGCTGTGGTTGGACTATTCTGCCAGACAGGTTGTAATGGTCATCATCAATGCTCAATGGTTTCAGAGTCTGAAAGGGATGATGGGTGCTCTGGTCCCCCACAGCATCTGGAGGGCACACGCTGACCACCCCTTGGCATACTATAGTATCGTGTAGAAACAGGAATCAGGTGGGTAGTAACAGGAACAGTCATTTTTATTTAATTGCAGATGGAGCTTTCTGAGACTACTGCAAGTCTCTATGAAAACAAACTAGGGGTGGCAATTGCAGGAACCCCCTCGTGGTTGTTTTCATTAATGGCACATTACAACAACAATTAAGCTAAACTAATAAAATAAAATACTGGACACAGAACAAAGCAGCAGCAACAAAATGATGATGATGATGTAAGAAAACAAGTATGCACTGGCTTTATGCAGGATAATATGTCAAATAAGTGGGTGGATGTCTCTCATTTGGGTACTGTTTTAGCTACTGGTAACTCATTTTATGGCCATCTGGAACACAACCCATAATCATCCCAGAAGGCACTGTACACTCGGACAAGCAGCCCCTTTTAAGTTCTCACCTCTGTCCACTGTTGGTTCTTAAACAGATATGACTGGATTTTTCAACATCGGGAGAGACGTGCAATGCATTGCATGCCACACCCAGCACAAAACGGGTGATGACACAAACAGCTGCTGAATTCGAGATGGAGCTGAATTAAGCATCCCTACATGCAAGTGTTTGATTCTTGCACAAATGCAACACCTTTCTGGGAGAAGCCATCAGCTATGGGCATCCAGCTGTTTACCTCTCCTGTACCAAATTAACCTCAAGTGCTTCCAGACCATTGCTATTCGGTCACGTCCCAGGAAATTCAGGTTGCGCCATTAAAGTTGATTTGCCTCCCCTCCAAAATTAACCTTTTTTCCCATAAGGAAAGTGATGAGACAATGCACTGGTAAGTGTGGGCTAACATTTGCTTGATACCCCAGAAACAAATCAGGATGTATTCTCTATGGACAGGTCACCTGGAAATGAACCTAATCGCTATAAGCAAAAGACAACAAAGAAAGCCTTACTGTACCACCAAAAGCTGTTCATCCTTGGACTTTGGTTAAGTTTCCAAAGTGAAAGAATTCCATTATCTCATCCAGAATGAACAATGTATGCACTGTTCATGACACGATGCCTTTCAAGTGCAAAAACAAAAAACCAACCCAGACTTAATACCACAGAGTTTTGATGTGCCTTGGCTAGAATGCATGGCTTATAGCTCAATCCTAAACGCAAGCAGGAGGAAAGAAACTACAATTCATAAAATAATATAGAATCATATAATTCTAGAGTTGGGGCACTAAGGGTCATCTAGTCCAGCCCCCTGAAATGCAGGAATCACAGCCAAAGAATCCCTTGCAGATTGACATCCAGCTTCTGTTTAAAAGCCTCCGATGAAGGTGTTATATACTGAAGTTCTCACCCTGGGCCAGCAGGGGGATACTGTAAATGGTTTTCACTCAGGTCCACATATGCAAATAAGGAGTTGAAAGTGACATTCAGTGATTGGATAGTTACAGAAAGTTGTTACTGTTGCTTTGTAGTTGAGCTCTATATAAGCAGGTTGGCTGAACCCTCCAGCCCGGTTCTGTTCTGGCCTGTGAATAAACAAGAGCTGTCTGAAGAATCACTGTGTCATCTGATATGTTCACCCACAACTTAACATAAAGAGAGTCCACTACCTTCCAATGTAGTCCATTCCACTATCAAACAGCTCTTACCATCAGAAAGTTCTTCCTAATGTTTAGTCTGTGTCTCCTATCTGAATCCATTGGTTCAGGTCCCACTCTCTGGAGCAGCAGAAAACAAGCTTGCTCCATCATCCATGTGACAGCCCTTCAGAGATGTAAAAATGTCTATTGTATCACCGCTCAGAATTTTGGCTTACCATTAAGCGTGACCCATTGCTCATGGTTTCTTTCTCTGCAGGCCATGAGAAGAAGTCAAACACCAATCTTCAGGATTTGGAAATGTCTTTGGAAATGTCCCCAGTAATAAACATAGTTAGACAGTTATACAGTGGTACCTCGGGTTACAGATGCTTCAGGTTACAGACGCTTCAGGTTACAGACGCTTCAGGTTACAGATGCTTCAGGTTACAGACTCCACTAACCCAGAAATAGTACCTCAGGTTAAGAACTTTGCTTCAGGATGAGAACAGAAATTGTGCTTTGGCGGCAGCGGGAGGCCCCATTAGCTAAAGTGGTACCTCAGGTTAAGAACAGTTTCAAGTTAAGAATGGAGCTCCGCAACGAATTAAGTACTTAACCCGAGGTACCACTGTAAACAGATGATCACCAGTAATTATGGTGGAAATTGCATAGCAATATTAACACTCGACAATCAGAAGAGCGAAATCGTGTGCGATGCTAAAAGAAAGCACTTCTCAAGTGTAATTAAGAAAGCCAATAACAAAGGTGTGAAATAAATGACTGATTACATTAAATATTATATAATCATGGGAACATGCCATTTGCTGTGTCAGCTCATAGATCCATGTAGTTCATTTTTGTCTTCACCGACTAGAGACGAGACTTTCTTAGCCTTGGAGGAACAGGGATTGAACTAGAATCCTCCGCATTCAAACCTTTGCTTTGCCAACCCTGCCTGATGGCTGCATTTTACTTAATAAATAGTGCAGGAGTTCCTGATTATGAATTTCCCATGTCACATCCAGTTTGACTCTTAAGGGTGGCATGCCAATAATTTTTTTACTCAGAGGAGCACCATTTAAATTAATGGGCCTAATTTACCCATTAATGTTAATGGGTCTACTCTGGGTAAAATGTAGTTGAATGCCAACCTCAAAAAAATATCAACTTTGTATAACTTGCAAATCTATTGCAGAAAAATGTAGTGATCAGTAACTGGAAAGCCCCCACACAGTCTGCCAGAAGATCACTGGATGATTGCTTACTCTTTAATTCATGTTATCATTTGTTACGCAGTCTGTCTGCCTCCATTGCCCACATTCTTGTCTGTGCATATACTCTGGAACAACAGAAAAATATTTGCAGCAAGGACAGCAGCTTTGCACTGATGCAAAACACCCACTCCCCCATCACAGAAATATCAAATATAGCCCAGTTTTTGTAATTACCACAAACACTTCCACTTAGCCACGATGTCAGCATCAGGAAAATCACATTATTAGACAGTCCTGTTCCTCATGTCTCTTGCTCTCTTATTCGTTGTTAATATGCACAGATTTTCTGTGGTGGCACCACAATTATAGAACACAGTCCTTACCATAGCTGTCAACCTTCCCTTTTTTGGCGGGAAATTCCCTTATTCCAGCACCGCTTCCCACTGCTATCCCAGATTGTTAGATATCCCGTAGACTGTCCCTGGGACAGGTGAGGCTGCTGGTCCCTTATTTTTCAGGCTGCTGATCCCTTATTTTCTTTTTTTTCCAGACTTGTGTGGATATTTATTATTGTCTTACATTTTGCTTCTATCTTTCAAGCTACCTCAAAAATTCCTCAGCTGAGGCAGGGTAGAATAATATCTTAAGCATACAAAGCAATTGTATATAGCAAATAGTAAAGGTAAAGGGACCTCTGACCATTAGGTCCAGTCGTGACCGACTCTGGGGTTGCGGAGCTCATCTCGCTTTATTGGCTGAGGGAGCCGGCGTACAGCTTCCGGGTCATGTGGCGAGCATGACTAAGCTGCTTCTGGCAAACCAGAGCAGCACACGGAAACGCCGTTTACCTTCCCGCTGGAGCAGTACCTATTTATCTACTTGCACTGGCGTGCTTTCGAACTGCTAGGTTGGCAGGAGCAGGGACCGAGCAACGGGAGCTCACCCTGTTGCAGTGATTCGAACCGCCGACCTTCTGATCGGCAAGCCCTAGGCTCTGTGGTTTAACCCACAGCGCCACTCGTGTCCCTTATATAGCAAATAGCTGCCACTTTTACAGCCTCTGCATTTATCCCTTGGCCCTATCCCTCCCTCTTAAGACAACAACTTCCGACTGAAAACTTGAGAGCCCCAAAGATGAAAACAAAGGGAAACATTGTGTGTGGAAGAAGATGACTTTCAGACTTGATGCTGAGTTGAAAATTAAAAGGAGAAAGCATCCTTTTACTCGGTGCTCTTTCTCAGGGGTTAAAATGAGGTGCCAGGACTCATATTTGGATAAAAGTGTAATAGGCAGCAAAAAGAGAGAGGCGATGGTACTCCACCACTGTGAATACTGTCACAAAGAAGCATTACTTTTACTCATTCTTGCAATACATCCACATTCTTTGACTCATGTTCTGCAGCGCATTTGCAGGAATTCTGAATTGGCCCTTGTAGCACAGACAGCCACAGGGAACGGTCAGGTTCATCATGTGCCCTTCACCCAGGCACAAAGTTGCTTATAAAATCTCTTACTGAACTATTTGCCAGTCTTTTGCAAATTGTGAATGAGTGGCCAGGGACTAGATCCTGAATAGTCCTTATAGTGAGTGGATGATATTGGGATATTTTTTTTCCGGATGGCCTCTAACCCAACCTTCAGAAGACGACACATATCACTGATAAACAAAGGAACAGTTTGAAAACAGGACAGAGTTGGAAACAAGAGAAGAGACAGTTGGCAATTTCTAACTAAAGTCCTTCAGATCGCTGTTATCATGCTTACACGAGACAAATGCCCCTACACACACACAAACCAGTTACAGTACGTCAGGGAATATACCCTTCAGGAATAGAAATGACTGGGAAGAATATAGCTCAAACATACTGAGGGTTTCTCACTGCAACTTCTGCTCTTTTTTGCCAGAGGGCAGGCTGCTGTCTGTCTGGTGCAGCTGGCTCAGAAACTAGCACTGCTACGAATATACACAGGAGCACAGCGTAATTATGCATTGTGACATGAGAGTGCTCATTGCTTGCGAGAGCAAGTGATGAGACAAGAACTTTTCAACAGTTGGTTTTTATTAAGAAAATATAACGACACGGCAATTTAATAGTTAACTGCAAAGGCGACCCCCCCCCCGAGACCCCAACAGCAGAGAAAGGGATTAAAAGTTATGCTGCAACAAAGTTGCACGGTGTGAATTGCTTTGTGCATAAGAGAGAGTTTTACCGTTTCTTCTTTACACAGAATTATTAGCAATGGGAAAAATCCAACATGAAGTTAAGTATAAGAGCCTCTCATGAGTAAGATAGGGGGCGCCACCCCCTAGATACCAAACTACCTGCTGGCCATATACACAAACACACCATCAGTTTCATTCTGAAGGCAGCGCTGCAAAGGTGTAAAACTTACAGCGGTCATTCAGTGAAAGGTTGCATTATATGGACCTGTCCTAAGTACCTGTCCTTCAAGGGGAGCGGGTGGCGCTGTGGTCTAAACCACCGAGCCTCTTGGGCTTGGTGATTGGAAGGTCGGCAGTTCGAATCCCTGGGAAGCTGTGAGCTCCCATTGTTCTGTCCTAGCTCCTGTCAACCTAGCTGTTTGAAAGCGTACCAGTGCAAGTAGATCAATAGGTACCACTGTGACTGTAAGGTCAACGGTGTTTCTGTGCGCTCTGGCTTCTATCACGGTGTCCCGTTGTGCCAGTAGCAGTTTAGTCATGCTGGCCACATGATCCAGAAAGCTGTCTGTGGACAAACGCCAGCTCTCTTGGCCTGAAAGCTAGAGGAGCGCCGCAACCCCATAGTCGCCTTTGACTGGACTTAACCGTCCAGGGGTCTTTGGCCTTTTACTTGTGCTCCCAGAAGGGCAGCTGCTAGTAAATCAGAAGCAAATGAAGTAACTGGTGTTGAAGTCAGGAAGGAAGGATTGCACAAAAGCTTTACCAGAAAAGGCAGAATGTGTGTAATTTCAAACAAGGTAGTGTTTTTCAAACTGGTGTGGGAAACCACGGATTCTTGCAAGCTGAAAACCTGTAATAGTAAACAAATCTCCCGAACGGACTACTTCCCGTCACTACTGGTCTTCTTCCGCAACATGAAGCTGCAGGGTGAGTGTTTGAGGGCGTATTATCAGCCCACCACTGGTTTGGCTGGTGTCCCATGTGAACTATTGCCTACAACCATACCCAGAACCTGGTGCAATGCTCAGGGGTTTGTGGCAGATATGAGATTCCCCTGCAGGGAAGAATGATGTAGAAAGGACTTCATGGAATCAGAGTTTTGTAAAGCACTGTCTTAAGACAGCAAATGCCTGAAGTGGTCAAGACGACCTTGAGTTGATGATACCATCATCTCTTTGTGATTTGGCATCTAGGAATTGTTACTGAAATAACTATGTTGTCTTAAAGGTAAAGGTAAAGGGACCCCTGACCATTAGGTCCAGTTGTGGCCGACTCTGGGGTTGCGGCACTCATCTCGCTTTATTGGCCAAGGGAGCCAGTGTACAGCTTCCGGATCATGTGGCCAGCATGACTAGGCCGCTTCTGGCGAACCAGAGCAGCACACGGAAACATTTACCTTCCCGCCAGAGCGGTACCTATTTATCTACTTGCACTTTGACATGCTTTCGAACTGCTAAGTTGGCAGGAGCAGGGACTTAGCAACGGGAGCTCACCACTTCGCAGGGATTTGAACCGCCGACCTTCTGATCGGCAAGTCCTAGGCTCTGTGGTTTAACCCACAGTGCCACCTGTGTCCCTCCCATCCCATGGGATGGGACAACATCCCTGCAATGTTCTCTTACCTCCCATCATATTAACTCAAGCAATTCCTGCTAATTTAACATACTGGATGTAGAGAGGTGCCAGTCTGGTACAGTGGTTAGAGCAAGGTGGTCCATCCCAAGGGCAACATGCGGCCCTTGAGGCCATTTGTGGTGACCCTCAACAACATTCCTCATGCTTCCTTTCCCAAGCTGGGCTTTGGGAAGGAGACACAAAGACTCTCTCGGAGTCCTGGGGTCCTAGAGTCCTCTCTCTTCCTTCACAAAGCTTAGTCAACACCACCCTAGCATTGGGAAGGAGGTGGGAGGGCTGTAGGACCCTAGTGACCAGATAGAGGGTCACTGATCCTTATCTATACAACTATACCATACCCTCCAACATCTTTCCGATGAGAATAGGGACATCCCAACATTTCTCCAATGAAAATAGGGATGTCTTACCATACTCTCCAACATTTCTCCGATAATAGGGACATCCTTAGGAAAAGTGGGACATTCCAGGATCAAATCAGAAACTGGGACAGCTTCTGGAAAAATGGGACCACCCCTGGAAAATAGGGACACTTGGAGGGCCTGTTATACAACCTTTAGAAGACATCTGAAAGCAGCCCTGTATAGGGAAGTTTTTTTGGGTTTTTTAATGTTTAATCATAGAATTGTCAAGTTGGAAGGGACCCTGCGGGCCATCTAGTCCAACGTCCCTACAATGCAGGAATCTCAGCCAAAGAATCTATGACAGATAGCCACCCAACCTGTTTAAAAACCTCCACCAACTTTTCTAAGGGACCCTGCTCTGCTGTTTTTTTATGTATGTTGGAAGCTGCCCAGAGTGGCAGGGGCAACAGTCTAGTGGGCAGGATATTAAAACAAAACAAAACAAAAATGGAATAGGACATCCCTATTTTCATCAGAGAAATGCTGGAGGGTATGGAGTTATATGGCCCCCCCAAGCCATCTGAAGGCAATCCTGTATAGGGAAGGTGTTGTTCTTTTAATGTTTAATGTTTAATTATGTTTTTTTATATGTTGGAAGCTGCACAAAGTGGCTGGGGGAACCCAGTAAAATGATGATGATGGAATAGAATGCCCCTATTTTCACTGGAGAAAAGTTGGAGGGTACCTATGTTATTTTAAGGGCTTTACCTTTTGGGACATCAAAAGGTTTTCCCCCCATGCATTTAGTAATCATTACACAGGCAGCAAGATCCTTAGGGGCAGCAGATGCTGATGCTGATGTTTGCCTGGAGCGCAAAGCCTCCACCGCTTCTCTGATGAAAATAGGGACGTCCTCTTCCAGTAATAGTAATAATAATTTTTATTATTTATACCCTGCCCATCAGACTTGGTTGCCCCAGCCCCTCTGGGAGGCTTCCAACATATATAAAATTTGCATAACGAAACCAACTGCCTCTATCCACTCCTTTTATATATATGTGTGTGTGTGTGTGTTAATTTTTTAATGTATCATTTTCAGCAATCATTTAACACATTTTCGTATCCTATACAATTTTTGACTTCCATCTATCACATCTGAAAATTTCCCAATCTTTTTCACTTAATTTACATTTCTTAATTTCACTATATTAATTTTCTTAACTAATAACTCTCTTCATAATCTCCCTTGCAATATTTAATATATCCCTCCTTACTAAACTTCTTGTAATCCTACAACTGTTGACTACAATTGCTTTTCAGATAGTTCACATATTTATTCCAGTCCTCTGAGAATCTCTGGTCCTGCAGGTTTCGAATCCTTCCTGTCATTTTATCTAATTCTGCATAGCCCAGCCTCTATCCACTCCTAATCTGAAATCCACCACCTAAACCAGCGAACCCTCGAGGCAGGAAAGAAATCACAATTTCGCCCCTCTTCCCACGCATGCGCAGTGAGTCAGCGTGACCTCACGCCCTCCCACCTGCGCGTCATCTCCTTCCCCTTCCGTCGCCTGGAAATAGCGGGCCGAGCCCGGCGAGGAAGGAAAGGAAGAGCCGCTTTGCCCATGTGCGCATGCGCGTCGTCGTCGCGGCCGGGAATTGGCTCTCCTCCGTCGTCAGCGGCTGCTGCTGCCGCCGCTGCTGGTGGCGCGGCGCTCTGGGGACGCCGGCGTCGTGTTTTTGGCATATGCTTGGCGGCGCCTGAGCTCCGTCCGCTGCGCCCCGGGCCTCCCTGTGCCGCCGCCGCCCGCCCGCCCCGCCGGGGATGCTGAGCAAAGGGGCGCTGCAGCGCGTGCTCTCCGCCGTCAACAGGAGGAGGAGGATGAAGCTGCTCATGGGGCTCGCCCTGGTCGCCTACGTCGCCTGTAAGTGCCCAGGCTGGGTGGGTGGGGGCTCCCATTCATTCGCCTCTTCCCAAAATGGAGGGGGGGGGTCACCGCGCGCTTTCCCTCGGTTTTTCATTTTTGCAAATTGCAGCAGCCGAGGGGTTGCACCAAACGCTGGAAGGGAGGGAGGGAGGGAGGAGGGAAAGCGACGTGGTGGGGAGACAGATGTGACATAGCAATTCCTCCTTTTTCTTTTTTTGCAAAAGGCTCGGGGGGGGGGTCAGGACTTTCTGGTGGAAGTTTGCAAAGTCCCCGTCGCTTCTTGACGTATTTGTTTTTCAGCGGCAGCGGGCAGGAGGGAAACCTCTTGATGGCGCTTTCTGGTTGGGGGTTTTTTTGGGGAGGGGGGTGTTGCCCAAACTTTAGCAAAACCCAAACTTTAGCAAAATGCCTCAAACCTCCGACCATGAATGTCCCTCCAAGTTAGGCCCCAAGTCCCTATTTGAACACTGACCAGAGTGTGCTTTGAGATTTTGTGGTGTGTATTTGGCAGTGGTGGAGAGAAGCTTCTCTGTGTTCTCAGGTGATGGCAGTGTAATAGTTATGTCTACTCAGGAGTAAGCCCTGCTAAATTAAAAAAAAGGTAAGTGGAGTCCTCATCGTAGGCTGAGTCAAACAAAAAGATAGTTGTGTCCTGTGTTTACAATTTGTATTTACCACAGCTGTGTCTCTTTTTGGCTGGGAAACCTAATAAAAACATTCTGCTGTTGGTTCCCTGAATTAAACTAATGGCTTTTTCACAGGACCTGTTTCCAGTGTCCAGGCTTATATTATCTTTTTCTCTCTTCACCTGCACCCCTCCCCCTGCCAGGGTTGCATTGTGGCAAATGTCCATCTCACCACCACAAGCAGGGTTTGCCTTTTCACATCCATTAGAAGCTATCGTCAGTTTGAGGATATTTTCGGAAACATGCTGGAAACTGAATTGCGCGCATAAGGAGGCTCCTTCTAGACTAAGGCCAGCTTGTGGGCTTTTTCCACGGTGGTGTGCGCGCACAAATCTCACAACAGTACATCCTGATGTTTTGTACCATTGCAAATATCGGGTGTGACTGGTAGCAAAGTATCTGGCATTGTATGTGCAAAAGAAGAATCAGATGACCTGTCAGCAGTAAGCACAGTACAACCTGTAAGCACAGTGCCAATCTGTAGAAAAAGTTGGCCATGTTTGTCTTGGCGTCACATAGGCTGAGGAGAACCTTGTATGCCATCCTGACGCCATGGAGGCAGGGCACTATAAAAGTGTCATAAAGAGAAATGGCAATTTTTCGCATCCCACAAATAGTTCACAGCCTGAACTAATTAAGTAACAACTTGTACTTTAATTGACCTTGCTGTGGCTAACCTCTTCAACTCTGCTACTGCCTGAAGAGGTTTTCCACAGAGGTTTGCGCAGAACAAACGCACAGAGGTTTTGCGCAGAGGAAACGTACTGGACAGGCAGATATTCCACACGTTTTGTAACATGAAAGCTGAAGCAGTGAGGAAGTTGAACATATATCCTGGGAGAACCCTCTTGTCCAGCCTTCCCCAACCAAGCCCCCTTCAGGTGTCGTTGGACTAGAGCTCCCATCATCCCTCACCCACAGTGGCTGGGGCTGATGAGAATTATAGTCCAAAATATTGGAGGAACAACAGATTGGAGAAGATGGATATAACCAGGGTTTTTTTCCCCACCTGGAACTCAGTTCTGGTACTTCTCAGGTGGGTGCCATTGTCTTTATAAGAGAACAAGGGAGGCATTCGTGGTGGGCACCTCTTTCTAGAAAGACAGCACATGATATAACCCACAGGGCTAGATCAGGCAGGTGCCTTCCCCATGGTTGGCTACTGAAGTGATCAAAGATCAAACCTGAGACTTTCTGCATGCAGATCATCTGCTTTCCCACTCAGCTGTAGTTTAGGCTTGCTTTAGAGTCTGCACACTTCAGCACTGACATGGCTCTGTTGTTTTTGCTGCAGAAGGAAGGCAAGAGTCCATTTCTGCTTTAGATAACAGTGGTCAAAACCCTGAATGTGGTGGAAGTGGAAGGAAGTAGTAAAATAAAATACAATATAGTATTTAAAAGCAACAAAAATACAATTTAAAATCAATATAAATATTTAATTTGATGTGCTGTTCTTTTTTTCTTCTTCGACCATTAATCCACAGACATCATGCGGACCACCTGAATGACGCTTGTGGAATAATGATGGTCCAAACCATGGGCCACAGTTCAGAAACTTATGGTTTAGGGCTTTTTGTACATTCAGGCTTACACATTTCAGGGTTGCAATACAGGCACGTCTGATGCACTATCTTGTTGCACTGATAAGGAGCGAGGAGAAAATCCCCAGAGTTTTCCTGGTGGCTCATAGCAGTTTTCCACTCCGCTTAAAAGGAGAAACAAACAACAGTCCAGATAGAGCAGTAGGCAAACTAAGGGCACTCTCTTCCTTGCGTAATACAATGTCTCCAGGGTTTCCTTATTTAGGGGCATTGTAGTCATTTAATGTAAGGACAAGCCCTAGGGCTTCAGCTTATTGCTTTAACCGGTGAAGTAATGCTTACATTCTAAAGTATGTTGTAGACATCGCCTCTTGTCTTGGGTGGTCCAGAAAGGCCTAGAAATATTTGAGTAAGTAAGTGGGTAATGAAAGAAAGTATTTGAGTGTGTTTGTTGAAAGTGTGCCTCAGGTTTATTTCAGCTACTTAACTGGCATAGCCTATGTGTGTAGCGGAATGGACTTGTAATCTTCAGCAAGGTGTGTTAGTTGTTACAGTTGCTGCACATTTGAAAACTCCTAGTATTATTATTAATAATAGTAATTAAGAATAGAAATGTTTCACAAACTAGTACACATAAACAAGAGGGTGGAGATGTGGAGGAGGGACTTGTATTTCTTGTCCCTAGTTATGGTACAAACAATATCCACTTGGTGCCTATGATGCTGACTAGTTTTGTGACACCGCTCCCATCCAGCCCGCCACGCAAGTGTTCAATTATAACTGGGGGTTTTTTTTGATGGACATTCTATAATTTGTGTAAATTGCTTAGAGATTACGGGTGGTTAAACAGTATGTAAATTCCCATGAGTAAATAATATTCCCCATAGCAGTCACAATAGTATGCTAGCTTGGCAAAAAGCGTTGCGCTGTCAAAGGCACAAAATATTTCACTTTTGAGTGCTCAGAAATTGTTACTCGGCAATAAAAGCATTTATTTTACAGAACTAACGCAACAAATTTCTGTTGGTAACACAGAATCCGAAAGGCCATTGAGGTGAACTTTTAAGTTCCTCTGGAATGGTAGCAGTCTCAGTAGCTTAACTCCAGGTAGTAAATTATGTGTTACTAAGCGGGTGGCGCTGTGGTCTAAACCACAGAGCCTAGGGCTTGCCGATCGGAAGGTCGGTGGTTCGAATCCCCGCAACGGAGTGAGCTCCCGTTGTTCGGTCCCAGCTCTGCCAACCTAGCAGTTCGAAAGCATGTCAAAGTGCAAGTAGATAAATAGGTGCCACTCCAGCGGGAAGGTAAATGGTGTTTCCGTGAGCTGCTCTGGTTCGCCAGAAGCGGCTTAGTCATGACCTGGAAAACTGTCTGCGGACAAACGGCTCCCTCAGCCAGTAAAGCGAGATGAGCGCCGCAACCCCAGAGTCGTTCGCGACTGGAGTTAACTATCAGGGGTCCTTTACCTTTTTAAGGGAGGAATGATCATCGCTGACTGATGTTCTATATATTGTGTTGTTTTTCTGTGTACATTTGCTTTGTGAGAGATTGGCCTCAGAGCAACTAATAAATAAGTATTTTCTGAAAGGGTGATACGTTTTGTTGTTGCTGATTTTCTTCAGTTCTCTGTAGAAGTCAGATAACGCTTAAGTGCAGTAGCTTTTAATAGCTGAGAAGATCGATCCAATTCTGCAGGTCGATGCGCTGGCAATAGCTGTCTTGATGCTTCCTTGAAAAATGATTAAGTGGTTTTGTGGCAATGGCCTATCTCCACCCCCTTCTTTCAGCATTGCCATTACAGGAATAGTTCTGTGAACAATTCATATTTGGAATATGGTAAAATATTAGCACTGACATACTGAAACAAAAAACCAGGTGCAGTTCATCCAAAACAAAGGCATTAATTAGATTCTTAGGAATATGTACTTGTGGCTGAATGTTTTTCAGAGGCACCAAGGTAGCTTCTTCTACCAGAGCAAGGCTGAAATCCAGGTTCAGAGGTGTCTAGTTAATGCACTACAATGGGTAAAATATTGCCTGCCAAGTCAAAGAGACAGAGTGTGGGATTCAACTAAATGCGTCCCATCAGCTCAAGGATTTCTGCTTGTGCAGTGGGACTTTTACCTTTCTCCCCTGACTGCATGTCCCCACACCTGCCCCAAATGTGCTCCAGGGGGTTGGAGTGAACCCATAAAACAGATTTTGGGGGGTCTGGGTTGGGGAAGAGAGAGATAGTGTTCCAAGGTGGAAGCAGAAATCATTGCACTGACAGAACGATCACCCAGCGCTAAGGTGGATGAAACCCATTGTCATCAACTTTAAAGCGAATGCTTACTTCCTGAACCTTGGAGCATAAAACCAAACTTAATCTTGGCCTTCATGGAAAGTATATCATTTTTTGACACGTCTGCTCTCAAAGATAGGTGCACCATGACTTAGTCTGGTGTGGGTAAAGGGCCTAAAATTGTAATGTGTCTAATTAACTCTTATGGTTCTGTAAATCGCGACAGGAACAATTGGGTCATTGTCCGCTGTAGTTAATGGTAAAATGCAGCTAATGGATTCACAAGCAGGGCTTTAAGGGCGGGTTGGTGGCTTTGAAGTTTCTTGAAGTTAATAAAAGAATTGCCTTTCTGTTTATGCAACCCGATAGGGTCTTGTGACTAAATATCAGCTCGATCAGAGTAACTGTTGCCACAGCATTTGTTTGAGCTTTTGTTTCCAGTGTTTTCCGTCAAACAATGCACACCCGTTTTGCCAGAATGGAATTGCTTAGAACTATGCAGCAAGGCAGTTTTTAAAGTAGAAAAAATAAATAAATAACTACCTCTCCCCACCCAGCTCCAATACATGGTATAGCAAAAATTTACTTAATTTGGATGCTTTCCTGCTTTCCCAGTTATTGCCCATTAAAGGTAAAGGTAAAGGGACCCCTGACCATTAGGTCCAGTCGTGGCCGACTCTGGGGTTGCGTGCTCATCTCGCTTTATTGGCCGAGGGAGCCGGCGTACAGCTTCTGGGTCATGTGGCCAGCATGACTAAGCCGCTTCTGGCGAACCAGAGCAGTGCACGGAAACGCCATTTACCTTCCCGCCGGAGCGGTACCTATTTATCTACTTGCACTTTGACATGCTTTCGAACTGCTAGGTTGGCAGGAGCAGGGACTGAGCAACGGGAGCTCACCCCGTCGCGGGGATTCGAACTGCCAACCTTCTGATCGGCAAGTCCTAGGCTCTGTGGTTTAACCCAGAGCGCCACCCGCGTCCCATTACTTACTTACTTGCCCATTACTTACTCCCTATTGATCACCCGTTTCCTCTTTTCAGACTGCTAAATTGCTATGTTTCTCATTAGCTGGCTTCTCTCACCTACATCAAGAGAGTTTCTGGGAGCTGCCGTTGGTTGCATCCAGTAGGTGTGGTGTCCGTTGTAAGGTCCTGCTGTTTTGGTGCTGTTGGTGGGACACGTTTAAACATTTTCAGCGTTGCCTATGCCCGATTCTCGCGAGCTCTTGTGCATGATCTGCTCGCAGGCATGCTGTCGGCTCTCTTTCAGCGGATCTATTGCTCCTGTTCACAGTGCATCATCCCCTTCCTAATTCACACGATGAACGATGAGCATCCTAAAAAGTGAGCGTGGTCAAGAGGGAATCCTTACCCAGGGTTTACGTTCAATATATCTGTGCCTCCTTTGAAACAAAGTGCTCGTTCATCTTGGCTTGGAGGCTTCTAGCATTAACAGATAAAAAAACCACCTGTCCTTGGTATCTCTTTCCAAGAGTCTCCAGCGTGGAGCGTTTCTCCCCATCTTTGGCTTCCATGCCCCCACCCTTGAGTCCACCGCATCCCCTTTGGACAACCATAGACATTTTTGCCACCAGTTCTTGAGAATGATTCATCCCTAAGTAGACAGCTCACCAGCTTCTGTTCCCTTTCCCTCCAATGACCAGTTTAAAAGCTGTTCTACCACCTTCTTCATTTTAAGCACCCATCAGCCATAGAAAATACCATACTTTCCCATGTATCAGACTCTGTTTTTTCCTTTAAAAAGCATGCTGAAAAGTGGGGGTCGTCTTATACATGGGTAGTGCATAGAGTGGACGTTTGATTGGTTGCTGACGTGTCTGTCAGCAGCTATTGCACGTGTTATTGGTTGCTGCTTCAATGGGTGGTGTTGATTGGCTGACACTCGGGCAGTAGGGCAGGCGATTGGCAGCTTCTGCTGGCGATGGGACAGACGGGAGGCGGATTTTGCGATGCATGTGGGTGAGTGATTTTCGGCAACCCCCCTAAAAAAAAACCTCAACTGAGTAATCCCCCCCAAAAAAGTTCAACAACCCTGTGCCATCTTCCCCCATTTTCTTAAATTTGAGTTTCTAAAAATAGTCTTATACATGGGGGCCTCTTATAGCTGGAAAAGTACGGTACTTTGATTCTGCGAAGGATGCACATTATTAGGAAGGCATGCTTAAAATCTGGGGCAGGTTTGTTGATTTGCTCCCATGGCTCTTGGCAACCCGGCTGGCTAGCAACCAGTCCATTAAGTGTGTCTTGTGTAGTGAATGGGCCTTGGAAGTGTATGGACATGCCCTTAAGGCAAATTAAGGTCACTGAATAAATGCTTTGTGGTGTGTGGGTGTTTGCGTTCTGTGCACTCCTCAGGGCAACTTGCAACAATTTTAAATTACAAGGCCATAGAACATACTAAAATGCACACACACACTGTTCAAATAATCTTAATCAGGAACCAAAGAATTTGAATGTTTACTGTGTCTGGATTCAGAATACTGTATATTAAAGAGAAGGTTGGAATTGTTGCTTTCTTTCGCACATAATGGTCAGCTTGTTAAATTTATAAAGCCATCATCGAAAGAATCAAATCTCACTTTACTGAAGATGGTTATTTCTGTTTTCTCCCATTTTTTAAAATAGTTTTAAAGTAATTAAGCGTTTCTGGGTGCTCTTACTGTGATCAGTAGCTTAAAACAACGAAGGATTTTTAAAATGCAAAAACACTAATTACAATGCATTTGATACTATTTTCCCTGTAGACAAATAAGAAAGAGCTAGCATTCTGTTTTCAGTCGCATTCACAGCCAGGAAGTGTTTGGAAGCTTGCTTGCATTTCTTGTATACCTTTAACCTACTCATCCATAGTAGAACTTAATGGTAAATCATCACGCAGTGTAATATGCTATGTGCAGTTATTCATCTGAGTTTGCATTTACCTAATTTTAAGACCTGCTAAGGAACAGATGATTCTGCCTGATATGTAAAACCATAGAATTCAAAGAAGGCGGACCCCCCACCCCAATGACTGTATATCTGAGTTTCTAACACAGCCAGGCAGAGACATTCCTTTCTACCCAGAACTGCAATAGTACGGAAAAACCAACTCCCCATTCCCCAGCTGGTTGGCAGAGGAGCAGGGGTGGGGTGCTCTGTATCTATGGGACGCGGATGGCGTTGTGGTCTAAACCACTGAGCCTCTTGGGCTTGCCGATCAGAAGGTTGGCGGTTCAAATCCCTGCGACACAGTGAGCTCCCGTTGCTCTGACCCAGCTTCTGCTAACCTAGCAGTTTGAAAGCACACCAGTGCAAGTAGACAAATAGGTATCACTGCGGTGGGAAGGTACACGGTGTTTCTGTGTCCTCTGGTTTCCGTCACAGTGTTCCGTTGCACCAGAAGCGGTTTAGTCATGCTGGCCACATGACCCGGAAAGCTGTCTGTGGACAAACGCCGGCTTCCTCGGCCTGAAAGCGAGATGAGCACCGCAACCCCATAGTCACCTTTGATTGGACTTAACCGTCCTGAGGTCCTTTACCTTTTTTTGCTCTGTGTCTTCACGTCTGTGCTCTGCACTCATGTCTGCATGCACAAGAGAGAATGCAGGGTAGCTGCTCCCACTTCTGTTTTGGCCTTGCTCTGTCACCACCAGGAGCTGGGTTCTTGGGAAGCATTGGCCAAAAGTGAACATGGCCGTCAGCTGGAGAAAGGATTTGGCCACTCTTAACGATACGTAGAATATTTCCACGTGAAACCACTAAACGAGAAAGCACCCAGGGAGCAAGGCAGATGCTTCACAAACATCCATTCCTCATGAAGAGAAATGGTCCCCCTGCCCTCAGTGGCCGTTGACGGTCAAAATTTCAATACAGTACTGCCTAAAATAGGCACAGCCCAGATGTGAAAGGATGCGGGTGGCGCTGTGGGTTAAACACAGAGCCTAGGGCTTGCCAATCAGAAGGTCGGTGGTTCGAATCCCTGCGATGGGGTGAGCTCCCGTTGCTCTGTCCCAGCTCCTGCCAACCTAGCAGTTTGAAAGCACATCAAAGTACAAGTAGATAAATAGGTACCACTCCGGCAGGAAGGTAAACAGTGTTTCCGGGCGCTGCTCTGGTTCGCCAGAAGCGGCTTAGTCATGCTGGCCACATGACCCGGAAGCTGTACGCCGGCTCCCTCGGCCAATAAAGTGAGATGAGCGCCGCAACCTCAGAGTCAGTCACGACTGGACCTAATTGGTCAGGGGGTTCCTTTACCTTTACCTTTAACAGATGCGAAAATAAGACCCAGGCCCAACTCTCCGGTTTTGTAAACTGAAGAGGCAATCTGCACAAGGGAGGTGCAGAGGAGAAAAAACACAGAGAAGAGAAATGCCTTTGACAATGCCAGAATAAATTAGGGAACTGTAAGCAGGCATTTGTATCTATCTGACATTCTTCCTTGACTACAATGGTGTGAGTTCCTGAGGGGGGTCAAGGTGACTTTGGTCTTCTGGCCAGCAGCAGAAGCCGAAGCTGCTTCACACCTTGCACTTCTTGGAGCAGCTCGGGTTCTTTGTGGACAAGGAACCCGATGTCTGGGGCCAGGCTGGCATTTATTTTACCTCATGAGTTCTTCCTCCCAGGGGTCCTTGTTCTTCTGGGCCAGGAGCAGGGGACACCAGGCGGTAAGGATTGAATGAACCGCTGCCCCGTACTCTCTTCACCGGCTCTGCTTTGCCCCTCAAGCATTTCTGCCAGGTTGAAATGCGTCCTTAAACTGCCACAATGCCTCTTTCTTGGGTGGTGAGAGATTTGTGTCAGTGTATATGGAACCTAGCTTACTGTGCAGAGCTGAACAGTTACATCCATTGCGCTGCCTGCTCTTGTCTCTGTGCCGCCACCCATCCCCGGCATGTTGACCCACGGAAGGTTGCCCCTCTCTGACTTATCATAGATTTGTAGAGTGGGAAGAGACCACAAGGCTCATCTAGGCCAACCCACTGCAATGCAGGAATCTTTTGCCCAACGTGGGGTGCAAACCCACAGTGCTGAGGTCACGGGTCTTCATGGCTCCCCTTTCAAACATGATGTGTGCTCAGTGGGGCATATGATGCGGGAAAGTGGAAAATTAAGGACCATTTAGTTTGCTAGAGGATTTCTATGCATATGGTACTTCTGTAAATAAAATAACTTGTAACCTGGTGGTATCTAGTAATATCTGATGGCTTTTTTCTGGTGTCCCCGCCGCCGCCTGTGGGAAGTTTCACAGAACAGTCTAGTATGATTGTTGTATGTGATAATAATATACATGTTGTGCGTTAATTCCTACTTGGAAACCTTCTGTGAAGTAATTTGTATGGGAAGGAGAAGTATATTAAGCACATCCAGATTTGGGCTACCTGAAGCTTGTTGCAGCTTGAGATGCTGAATGTTTTCCTGACTGTGACAATTAACATTCAGTATTTTGGGAGGGCTAATTATTTTGCGATATTTCAGCATCCCAATAGTCCTATAATCATTTGATATATACAGTATGACTTGTTTTCTGGAATACCTGCTCTTAGCCTAATGAAGCTTACCTCGTTAATACCTGAAATGAATGTCTTCTGAATTGATTTTAAAATGTTTTCAATCAACACTAATTAATTCTTCTTTTTTTCCCACAGCTGTATGGGGCAATGTGCTCAACATGAGGTAACAACGAGTGCTTCTTTTTTCCCTTTTGTATGTCTGTGAGGATGTGAAGTAGAATTATTCTTTCTGTCAGAACAACAACAATAAAAAGTATATTTTTCTCCAACCTTCCTTTCCTTCTTCCATGGAATGGAAGATAACGGGAAACATTCAGTTTCTCTGATTAAAAGTGTTGCCGTCAGCCACAAATTTTTGGAGTGAGAAGAAAAAAGTGGCAGTTGAAAAGGCCCATCCACAAGTGTGGGACAAGGCCATATAACTATTCTGCCCCCCCTTACTGTCTCTTCCCCTTTCTCCTTCCTGGGGTGCAAACTCGGGAACAACAGTGGTCGATTTGTCATTAGTGAAGGCATTGCATGCGTCCTACAGGAGCATTTTTTATGCTGGAGATAATATACGAGTGGCGTGCTGCTGTTTTTGAAAGGAGCGTGCCTCTTTGAGCAATATCTCTGTTGGGATTAGCCATGCAAATGTCCTTCAGAAGTTTATCAGAGTGGGGAAGAGATTGTCGCTGTCGTCTTTGCAAAAACTATGGGCCGTGTCCAATGTTAACCATTCCATTCACTCTACAGACTTCTGCTTGTCTAATGAAACTTCTTTCTCTTCTTCCTTTGCACCCTCAAAAATCTGCTCCAGGGGATTGTCTGGAGCAGAATTTGTGGGCGTGCAGGAAGAGGAGGGGGAGAATACATCCTGTATGTTTGCACAGTGTTAGATACAACTCTGTATCCTTGACTCCCTCTGCCCCAATTCTTTTGTGTGTGCTTTGCAGTCAGTGTTCCAAAAAGCTTTATCATATTATTACGAGATTGCATTCAGCAGAACTGTGTTTCCGAAAATAACTGTATGCTCCTTCCAAAGAAAGAAAGAAAAAGGCCACTCCTGCTTCCCGTTGTAAGTGGAGAGTCAGATTGGATTACTCCATTGGTAAAAATAAACATTTACTGGTGCTAATCCTGTGGCTGAAAGTGAGCTGGGTTCTTTGCTGTAGAAAACCCATATAACTGTGTGGGTTTCATAGGCTCTGATTGTGTTATCAGCACTTGATACCCATAAGATTAAACAAGTTCGGCTGGGGATGTGGTTTCACCCAGTGAACTTTTTCTACAAACGACTCTTAAGGTAACAAAACAGTTTTAACTCTGGAGTAGCTAACCTCTAGCCCTTCAGAAGTTGCTGGACTCTTGACTCCCAATATCCCCTGGGGATGATGGGGGGTTGCAGACAACCACTGAGGGCCAGAGCTTAATCACTCCTGGTTTAACTCTCTTACTCCAGAACAAGGGCATATACAGCCACAGTTTTCTGGTGTATGAAAGGGCACAGGACTGACTTGTAACTTTCAGGGGCTTCCCACACTTTTTATAGAGCATCATATCTGGGATAGCATTTATGCAAAAGTGTGCATGACCCAAGCTTCAGATCACACACGGCATTCTATGTGCCAGGAGCTGGGTCTGCACAAACCCAGGAGTTTTTCTTCATGTGCATCCTACATCCTATGCAGCTGTGTCAATGTGTTTTCTCCAAACTTGGGTCTCCCAACTGTTGTTGGACTACAACTCCCATCATCCCTGACTAGCAGGACTGGTGGTCAGGGATGATGGGAGTTGTAGTCCAACAACAACTTTGAGATGTTTGAGAAAAACTGACCTATGTTGTGAAACAATTCTTACAGTTTACAAACACAGGAATACTTGTGGAGGGTTTCCCCCCTTTGGTGATTCTACCCATGTAGGGTTTCCCAACTAAGTTTTGTACTCTTTAGGTGTGGCAGAAGGAATTGGAAGTTGTTGTTGGATTCTACCTCCCATCATCCCTGACAATTGGCTATGCTAGCTAAGGCTGATGGGAGTTGGAGTCCAACAACATCTGGAGGGCCAGATTAGGTTCCCCAATTTCCACAGTAAGTCTGCAACTTACTCTCATTTAACTTGTGTGCATTCAGTTTTACATGCTTGGCATTGTTTTTTTTAAACAAAATTTAAAAGGGGGGCAAGCCTCTTGTGTGTGGGGGGGGAGACTTTGGCAATCCCACCCACCATTGCACCTAATGACTACGCCCATTTTGGGGGCTTTAGATGCGATTCCCGTAAAGTCACCCCCATGGAAATCGAGGGCTTACTCTATCTAGCTGAACTATTGCTGGATTTGGTGGATCTTTGGCCATTTTAAAAGTTTTCCTTATGGTTTTCTTCCTAACAGGTCTATCCAGGATAATAGTGATCAGAAAGTAGAAAATAAGATTGAAGAGGTCAGTACGCTGGTTATCCAGTATTATAATCCTTGCTTTCCCCACAGTCAGCATTTTGCAGACTTCCACTGTTTTCCTTTTGGTGTCAGCCTTCTTTCCTTTCAATTCTGTCCCCTTGGTGGAGCTGCCACTTTTATTTTTCTTCTCTTCAAATGTTGGCAAAACTCACAGTCATTCAGCTCCACGGCAGTGTGTTGCTTTGTAGATGTCTTCCTTTTACATTCATACTTTGAGATCCTACTTGTTAGCTGTAAATAATAATACATATAAAACAATTTCCGTTTGCCCCCACCATATCCTCAGCCTTTGTGGGTGGGTAGTAACACATTCATCAGTGTTCATAAAATATATAAACGCAGTAATAATGCAACAAAAATAACACAACCTCCTTTGTACACCAAATGTCTGCTCCCAGTGTATGTCAGGATTGAAATGGGTCGTGGGAGTAAAATGCTGGTTTCCTGTTGGCATTCTTTATCTTAGTTTCAGTGGTGCTAATATGCAGCTAACTGCAGCACCCACCCCTCAATTCTTTATGGCTGTGTCATCTTGTAAAGCTAATCTAAACCATGGCTTAATGTAACAATGGAAGAATGGTTGTCAAAATTAATGGACTTAGCTGAGATAGCAAAATCGGCATGTTTAATCAGGGGAAAGTCAGTGTTAACATTTACTAAAGATTGGCTTTTAATTATTGTACCCCACCTTACTTGTGCTGGTCTATAAAGATTTGATTATGACTAAAGATTGGAAACCTCTCATAGGCTTTTGTGTGAAAAAAGGAAATAATGACACTTGGATTTGGGGATTGAAGATAAAGTTGGTTCATAGAAAGTGGTTTTGTTGGGTGTTATATTGGAGTGGATGAAGTGAATATTGTTTACATACAGCAGATGAAGAATTAGAAGTTCTTTAGTTTTTGAACTTTATCTTTTCTATTTTCTCCTAATCATTTTTCTATCTCTTTCTTATTATCTCCCTCTTCCTTTTTCTCCTTTTTCACTATGTCTTTATCTTATTTTGACTAATGTTGAATAAGAAAGATATTTGATAGTAAGATTGTATTTTTCTCTATGAACATTTTTATTTTAAATAACAAACTGTGGCTTAATGTGAAAGTGCTGGTTCCCAAGGCGGAGATAGCATCTACTTTGTTTTTCCCTTGTGCTTTAGCTCAGTGTGGCAACTAAGACAGAGTTTGGCATAGGGTGTTGTCTGAACCCAGGATCACAGTCAAAGCTCTCTCTCCTCTTTTAATATGATCTGTAGTTTAAAAACAAATCTTGATTTGTTGTTCTTGCGGGCAAATATATTGATGCAAGGAAACCACACTGGGTGTTAACTGTCTCTTTTGCTTTTAGGTTGTCGCGCCTTTAAGAGAGAAGATCCGAGAACTGGAGAAAAGGTATCTTCTAAAAGCCACGGCGACTGAAATGGCTTCAGATAGATGTTACATAGGGCATTGGGGACACAGTGAAACCTTGCTTGACCCCACAGCACAGCAGCAGTGGAGCAGACCATAGCTCGCTTAATGCAACTCTTTGGAAATGGTTTTGCAGGTAGTGACAGATCAAGGAGAATTAACTAGGGCACACTCCCCTGTGTGTCTCTCAGTGCTGAAGCAACCAAAGCTGTGTCGGTGCTGAAACCAGGTTGAAATGAATGAATGCAAATTTTCTTGATCTAAGTGTGACTACGGTTCTATGGCTACAACCTTCTCGAGTACCTTTCCCGAATAAAGGATATGTTAATGACTGGGAGGTAGCTGTTTAAATCCTCAACAGTCTAGGGAGTTTTAAATTATTATTTTTTAAAGTCATCGTGACCTAATTAGATATTTAGAACTGTCACCACCTTCTCTCCCCGCCTCCCTTTCATTGCATGTTTATATTTAAAAGTAGCCTAAAATAGAATGTACTATTGCAGACTGGTGGTACATCTGGCATCCAACACTGTGTACCAATGAAGCATTTTGTATTCCTGTTTTCATCCAGGAAGATACAGTGGTACCTCGCAAGACGAAAGAGTTTTTCATTTTTTGAGTTGCTTCGCAAGACGAATTTCCCTATGGGCTTGCTTCGCAAGACAAAAACGCCTTGCAAATTTGTTGAATGCATTGATTTTCAATGCATTCCTATGGGAATCCGTGCTTCGCAAGATGAAAAATTCGCAAGACGAAAAAACTCGCAGAACGAATTAATTTCGTCTTGCGAGGTACCACTGTAAGTGAGAGAAGCTGCAGATCAGTTCACAGTGTGAACAAAGAACTCGTGCTTTATGCCATGGCATTCGATATTAGTGACTTCTAAGGAGGCTATAATGTTTGATCACCTAAGTCTAATGTTGGATACAACTCAGTACAGTAGCACCTTGGGTTACGTTACCCTCGGGTAATGTAAACTTCAGGTTGCAAAAGCTGCAAACCCGGAAGTGTTTCGCCACGCACATGTGCAGAAGCAGTCTACTGCTTCTCCTCGGGTTGCAAAAACCTCGGGATCCGGCCAGACCTCTGGAACGGATCCTGTTCGCAACCGGAGGTACCACTGTACAAATTCATATGTATTGGCTTCCAGGAGTTAATGGTCTTTGATTCTGTTATGTAATGTTTACTAGGCATCATAGGATAAACACAAGTGCCAGTGATAAGTCTTCCAGCTTCAATATGGTTTGAAATTTCTCATTCTTCCATTTTGAAATGTTTCATAGTTTTACTCAGAAGTACCCGCCAGTGAAGTTCCTATCCGAAAAGGATCGTAAAAGAATTTTGGTAAGTTGGCAACTTGCTCAGAACTAATCAGTGACCTAAATTTCTGCATAGGTTTAATGAGAAGAAACGACAAGATGGCCAGTCTCTTTGTGGCATGGCACACATTGAAAAGAAAATTCAGTGTACTTGTGTTAGCTTTTTAGCTCTTCCTAATGTAATTTTAATTTTTGGACATAGTCCCAAGGATGGCATCATTAAGAAGCAATAATCAATATTTGAGTACCCAATTCTGGACTGAGCACCCAGACACTGTGGTATTGTTGACTCGTAAGTGGGCATGGATTGTATGCTAAGAGAAGCCAAAGGAACCTCAAAAGGGAGAGAAAAATAAAAGATCACAAATGATTCCTGTGAAGGATGAAGTTTGTTAGAAAGAACATAGTTCTCTGTATTAAAAAGCAAAATACGGGCAACAGACTTTAACTCAGAATTTGAGGGAGTGATGCTCTTACTGGCATAATTTTTCAAAAGATGTTCTTCATGCTGGTCCTTGCTTTGACTTATTTCAGCAGTCTTGCTTTTCCAGTGTGGTTTTTTCATTTGATAACAATATTTATATGCTGCCCCATAGTGGAAGTTTTGGGTGACTAACAGTAAATGTAAAACAAAACCATAAAATAAAAAATCATAATGAAGACAGCAGCAGAGGCTAAAAGCAATGTGCTCTCAGAAGCACCAGAAAATAGAAACTCTGAACATCTCCAGTAATTTCAGATTTTTGGAATGTTGAGATTAAAAGATTAAAACACCTGAAGAAGTATCAAGGTCTTCAACTGGTGCTCAAAGGAGTGCTAAGTAGGCACCAGGCGAGGCTCCTTGGGGATGACATTTTTTAATGGGGTGCCACCACAGAAAAGGCCCCCTCCCCTCCACAATAACCGTAAATGAATAGAAATTCAGCAGTGGGGCACCCTGGAAAAGCTGGTAGCTGTTTGAAAATGCACAAATGTTGGCAAAATATACTCTCAAGGTATATTGAATTACTGTATTTTTTGCTCTATAAGACTCACTTTTCCCTTCCTTAAAAGTAAGGGGAAATGTGTGTGCGTCTTATGGAGCGAATGCAGGCTACACAGCTATCAAAGAAGCCAGAACAGCAAGAGGGATTGCTGCTTTCACTGCGCAGCGATCCCTCTTGCTGTTATGGCTTCTGAGATTCAGAATATTTTTTTTCTTGTTTTCCTCCTCTAAAAACTAGGTGCGCCTTGTGGTCTGGTGCGTCTTATAGAGCGAAAAATACAGTAGTTGCCAGAGTTTGTGGTGGCAGCTTGGATGGTTTCTAAAAGGCTTAGACAAATCTGTGAGTGCTGTTAGCTGTGACATCGGAGGCAGAGTAGCTGTGGTTGCCAAGTGCTGGAGGCAACCTACTTCAGCTGTCCAGCCGTCTAGTTGAGGATGAAATTGCAAGGCAGAATTGCTTGCATGAAAGGGACTTCATGCCAGAAGCAATTTGAATCCTATGCGTAATACAGCTGTACCTTGGAAGTCTAATGCTTTGCCAGTCAAACGTTTTGGCTCCCGAACTCCACAAACCTGGAGGTGACTGTTCCGGTTTGCGAACTATTTTTGGAAGCTGAACATCCGACAGGACTTACGATTGGCTGCAGGAGCTTACTGCGGCCAATCAGAAGCTGCGCTTTGGTTTCCGAACGTTTTGGAAGTCAGATGGACTTCCAGAACAGATTCCAAGGTACAACTGTACATGCATGTCTGCATGTATGTAGTCTTTATGCACACTACCTGCACATTCTTAGGAATAGCCACATGTGCATATATCACATGGCAAACTGCTACCACATGATGAAATTTTTTTCTACATATAATAATATAATGATGATGATGTAGTTTTCCTTAAAGGTGAAATTGAGCAGCTGATATCGGCAGAATTGCTCAGTGTCAAACTTCTAGAAAGCCTTTGGAAAAGTGAGCCAAAGGAACAGCTGACACCAGTAGAAGAACGTTGGCTGTCCTGAATCTCTAAATCAGGGTTTCCCAAACTTGGGTCTCCAGCTGTTTTTGGACTACAACTCCCATCATCCCTAGCTAGCAGGACCAGTGGTCAAGGACGATGGGAATTGTAGTCCAAAAACAGCTGGAGACCCAAGTTTGGGAAACCCTGCACTAAATAATGTGTAGGTGCTGCAGACCTAAAATATTCCTGGTAATTAAATGACATGGAAACTAATTGACTCTTAGCTAATAGCAATGTGTTGGTCATGAACTTTAAAGCTGTGAATCAGAAATTCTGTTGATGTTACTGTGAGCACAGCATTGGACTCTTGATTAAAGATTTGGTGGTCCTTTGTCCTTTTGATAAGCGCCCTGTTGTTTGCTAGAACTGGAGCTTTGTAGTTTTGGTGGAGTAAACTTAATACGTAGCAACCCAGGATTTTTGTGAGGCTTTAAGAATGCTTTGACATCCTGATTCTAAACCCATTTACTTACAAGAAGACCCATTGATGTCGCCTCTTCCGAATGTGCTTGTGTTCAGCCCTTAAATGCAGTCTGGGGAGAAGTGCAGGACTGTAAGTGCAGGATTGCTCAACCTAAGAGGCTGATCTTAAGCAGTGAGTGTTTGGTGCGAGACAGCCGGGCAGCCCATATGTACTGTATGCAAAACTGAAGAAGAGAAGGGTAACCCCCAGAAAGTTATTTTTGTCAGGATGAAGATGCATATCACGCAGTTACCTAGATTTCCTGAATGACTGTGCTAACCTTTAACAGGTTGTGTCAGTTAGAATGAGTATCTTGTGCAGTGCATGTTCATCAGGAATGGTCTTTCAGAAGGTGCAGGGGAGCAGAAAATGGGATTCGGACGAAATTAGGAGCCCTTCTACTCATACAAGCAAGCACGTTGGTTGCAATCCAATTGCTGTGGTGTTGTACAAGAAAGACACTTTCTTTTCATGAAGGTCACGCCTATGGATGGGAAGAACCACATTGTCAAGTAATTCAGTCAGTATAGGCAGTTCTGTGACTACTATTTGTAGCCTCTGGTCTGGTATTGAGTGCAAATCTCTTGGGTTCTGATTAACTAGCTGTTGGATCCATGGCTGGCCTCTGTGAAGAAGCATTGCCTTCTTCCAGGCTGATCCAGCAAACTTTCACTCTGACCCAGCAAAGCTGCTCTTAATTTACTGGGAAGGGTGTAGTGCAGGCTTCCTTAACCTCGGCCCTCCAGATGTTTTTGACCTACAACTCCTATGATCCCTAGCTAGCAGGACCAGTGGTCAGGGATGATGGGAATTGTAGTCTCAAAACATCTGGAGGACTGAAGTTGAGGAAGCATGGTGTAGTGGTTGCCTCACAACACTTCTAGAATGGTTGGGCTTACTGATTTGGCTTTGAGTGCGAATTCATGAATGATCCTTGTGATGAGGTCAATGGGAGGCAGTTTCTTCCTTGAACACCACCCCAGCAATGCATGTGTAAAGGAACATTTGTTTAGTTGTGTCCGACTCTTCGTGACCCCATGGACCAGAGCACGCCAGGCACTCCTGTCTTCCACTGCCTCCCGCAGTTTGGTCAAACTCATGTTAGAACAGGTGGGACCAACGCCATAATAGGTTGCTCGGACACTTTAGGGTATTGCTTCCTTTATGGCTGCAATAATTTGCAAAGTGATACATGGATTGAAGTATAACCCATTCAATATTGTGAATGTAAAATCCAACCTTCTGAGATGTTGATGAGCTTAAAAGTGGGTGAAAGATTTCTCAGTCTTTTATTAGATGGCTGGAGATGTATAGAGTCTCTTGCACATAACTCTCTTACTGATGACATTGTTGTCAGACATTTGAATCAAATAAGGGGAAAGTTAGATTTTAAATTGTTTGGCCTGTGAGGCAAGTAAAAAAAAAAAGGTTCTTGGTGTGTGTTTTAAAAATATATGAATTCAGCAAATTTAATCCCCCCATTATGAAGTAAGGATCGCCTTTGCGAATATATTAATTAACAAATAAATAGCCAAGTTAGTGCGTCGTTGGGAATCAACACACTTTTTCGGTAGCTGTAAGAGTCTTCCACTGTTAATTGTTCAAAGCATTAGTAATCACTTGTAATCTCACAGCTGCTATTTGGATTGCCTTAGCGGAGTACCAAAATTGGCTGTTATGTAATTGACCCTTACGAAGTTGCCACATCAGACTGAAGCTCATTTGTTTTCTTCAGCGGTTCAATAGTGCTCGGTTATTTTCTACGCCCTTTGGAATGTTGTGTGAAATGAGCGAACTTTTAAGTGGCACCAGCTATGGACCGAGTGACCTATAGTTCAGGCTCACTGTCTGTGCACTAAGTTGATGAGAGACACTTGCAGGAAAGATTGCAGCACAGGGAAAATAAGCGCTTGCTTAAAAAATGCATTCCTTTCTTCTGGATGCATTATGTTTCTCAAGGTCCTAACCCGCATTGTGAAAATGAGGGTGTAGCAACGTTAAACTTATTCCGCTCTACTTTGGCGTTTCCCATAGATTTGCCCAAATCGTGCTTCAGTCTGGTGATAACTGTGTCTGTGAAAACCTCCCTACCACTGTGGAAAACACTCCCGTGCATGGAAAGCTAGGCTGTCAGAAAGTTGTCCAGATCAACACCTTTCTCCCTTGATATCTCCCCAGATATATGAAAGTTTTCCAGATGCAGAGAGGAGGTGTGGTTGTTTTTTTTAAAAAAAAACATAGGAGTAAGTCAAACAGGCAATCCCATCATCGCAACCACCTCAGTCAGACTTCCGTTGCTATTTCTGGACATCTGCACCTGCCCTCTGAGTTAATCAACACCAGGAGTAGCCAGCCGGGTGCCTTGCAGATGTTGATCAACTGCAACTCCCATCATCCCTATCCAATGACTTTGCTGACTGTGACTGATGAGAATTGTAGTTCATCTGGAGGGGAACCACGTCGACTATACCTGGCCCAGACAGATCTGATTTAAGTAGAATGGGATGCAAACCACACTGCACTGCTGGAATGCTTGCTGTTTCTCATCCATTATTGGAGGGAAGGGATTGTGAAAAGAAGCATGCATTTTGCATGATGGTCCTTGGTGAAAATCCTGTGTGGATCTTCCCTAGTTTTCCTTATTTCCATTTATTCTGGTGAATTTAGGGTGGCGTGGGATAAACCTCTATTCCTTGAGTTTGGAACATGCTGTTTTACCTTAACAGGAACCATCATCCTTACCTTTTGACCTCCCATGAACATCTTTGAGTCTCACAAATTCTGTGGTTGCATGAAGCAAGGAGTGAGATGTATCTATTACTACTCTGAAGCTTAATTTAAAACAAAAACAGAGTTATTCTTCCCTCCCCTGCCCCTATCAAGATGTACAAAAACAAACTCTGAAAGCTGCTGTTGATTTCATTTCATGTTTGTGGACTTTTTGTCTGGTGTTTTCCTTTTAAAAGAGAAGAAACATTTATATGCAAACTGTCCTAATGCAGATAACTGGAGGAGCAGGGTTTGTGGGTTCTCATCTTACTGACAAACTAATGATGGATGGCCATGAAGTTACAGTTGTGGACAACTTCTTTACGGGCAGGAAAAGAAACGTGGAACACTGGATTGGCCACGAGAACTTTGAACTGATTAATCATGATGTCGTAGAGCCCCTCTACATTGAAGGTGAGTCCCCCCGAGAGGACACAAGTTGGGCTCCTTCATGCATGAACATTAGGGACCTGTTTCTGTCATCTCGTAAATGGCCACCTTTGTGTGGCTGGCAAATTCTGCCGTTTTCCTTAAGGCCACATGCAATTGCTTCTGGGAGCATGGAAAGTACCACTGCCCTCACAGGAATTGGGCAGCTGAAGATACCATACCCACAAAGTTAGCCAAGAGGGGAGGACCATGGGCAATGTCACAGTGTTGTACCACACAAAGTTTGCCTGTGAGCACAAGGGCCTGTGATTACAAGGGCTTCTGCTTCTGCCACAGAACAGCGGGGAAGGGCTATTTCCCAACCACCACCACACCCAAAAATTCATTCACCTGCATCTTGACATCACAAGTACATAATACTGTGCTTCCTCAGTGAATTCATTGAAGTCACACTGGAATAAAATTGCTTGTGGATGCACTTGAGTTCTCTAATCTGCTTATTACAATGAAAGTGGGCTTAGAAAACATGAGAACAGGTTCCGATTCTGTAACATCCTCATGGTCAAGCAGTTACAGAGGTTGAGCTGTTTAGTTCTCTGCTACCTTCCCTTCCCTTTTAACTCTTCACCCATGCTGTTTTCACGCTGTGACAATATGGCTGAAATTTTTAAAAACAACAACGGTGCCTATAATACTAAGCTAAGCCATTACTTGGTGTGAATGACTTAAACTGTGGGCTCCTGGTGAAAAGATCACAACTGCTTACCTCCTTCTCTAGACCTGTTGCTGTGAGCTAAGCCATGGTGTGACTTAGCAGTCTGTCTGAACCCATCCTTCTGGCTTAGTTGCCCCAGCCAAACTATGAGTAGTAACCCAGCTTGCGAATTTTCTCAACTGAACTAAACCATGAGCCTCGGTTCTGACATACACTAAGCGAAAACATGGCTGTGTTCACAGCTGTGCAGTAACTAACATCAGGAGTGGAAGAGAAGCAAAGCACACCCAATCTTTTCACTGGAAAGCCCACACATTTGATTGTTCATGCTGTAAGCTATGGTTTGGCTCAGTGGTACTTACAAACCAGCATGTGAGCATTGGAATAATGCTATATATGTTGCCTTTTGAGGTTACACATGCCACAGGCATGTTTTGCCTCCTTCCCTCACAGTACAGGTACTACAAATACACAGTGCAAATATATTTACAGATATTGTCAAGTTGAGTGAAAAATACATGAGATAAGTGCTTTTTATAAGCTGGAGTTATTTCACTAAGGCTACAGAACTTCATGAATCTTTATCTAAACAGGAGGCACACACTGTCTTGAGAAGCAGGGGGATACATTTGCCATGTTTGCAAGACTATAATATAAACGGGGGTTAATAAGATTCTCCACCTATCCCAGACTCCAGTTTAATTAGATCCCCTAACGACTTTGTTTCTGGATCATGAGGGTGTAGCTGTGCAGTTGGAATTTGCTAATGGTCTACAACACCTCCCTCGTACAATCAATTGCTTTTGGTTAAATAATACCGGTGGGACGTTATTAAACTGGCAGCCTGTTTTTAGCACGCAATTTCAGCCTTGGCTGGGTATGAATTATATAGTTTCTTTTTGTTGAGTATAATGAAAGGCAATTCCGGTGTGACTCTCTCTCAACAAGAAGATACTTCACAGTTCAAAGTGCTTGCTGTGTGTCTTTGACAAGGAAAAAAAAACCCCACAGAATGCGGAAATCACATAAGCCTGTTTAAATGGCACCCTTAGAACTGACTAGCCAAGCTCTATAAACAAAGATTTCTCTGTAAAATTGTTTTGAAAGTCAGCTTTCATCCCAAAGCGTTAAAAAGAAACCAGCGATAACCCATAAGGATTAAGTTAGTACTAGAAAAGTTTTTAAATAATTTTTGCATCGCTTCAGTATAATTGGATGAGAATTTGTCTAGGGGAACAATTCAAACCTAAATCGTTTGTATGTGAAATGGGATTTGGAATAAATATTTAATTGGTTGTACGTTCCGAATGGAGTGGTGTTTTTCTCCTCTTAAACTAAAAAAACGATATATTATAAGTTTATATTCTCATCATTTATACCCATCTTCCTAGTTCTGCACCCATAGGAACATGCTCATTGCATGCTTCAACCTCTTTAACATATTCTTTGCTGAGTTTGAGATTTGACTAGCATGAGGAAGGACAGTGGGACAAGCCTGCAAGTTGTAGGTCCCTGGGCTCTTCCAGATCACAAGAAAGATGTATCATACTGTAGCTTCTGGTTCTCTTATAGAGAGGAGCCAAAGAACATTCTCCTTTTGCCCTTTTAACACAGCCTTCCAGCCATGCTTTTGTCTTGCCTTGCTTGTGAGTAGACCCTTGCAAGTAGGCTCTTGCTCATGAGAGTTAGAAGAAGTGATTGTCTCCAAATCTGGCCTGCTATTCACTCTTGCCTTCCATTTTCTTCTGTCAGTTCAATTCTCTCATTGGCTCTGTTCCCACATCCAAGAGATCTGGCATGGTGGAAGTGTCCCTGAATACCTTCAACTCCTTCCCCCTTTTTTAATCCCCCAACTGAGTTGGTGTAAAATAAACGCTCTTCTCTCTCTTTTTTTTTTTTTTTTGTCGTTGTTTCACAGTGGACCAAATTTACCACCTGGCCTCTCCAGCTTCCCCTCCAAATTACATGTATAATCCCATCAAGACGCTAAAGACCAACACCATAGGGACGCTGAACATGTTGGGTGAGTCAGTGAATGGATTATTTGAAATAAAGCAGCTTGACATTCATTGAAATGGTACGGTGCATCGCTGCTGACTTTTACTGGAGAAAGGCGCAGCATCCTGATTCCAGATGTTTACACCTGTATGTCTGTAAATGACTTAAATATTCTTTAGAAACACCAGCAGGGCATTCCTTTTTGTTTCAAATTGGTATCCCTACATGAAGCTAAGTATTTGCATGCCAAAACAGCAAGCCTTAGGGCAGGGGTGAGGAACCTGTGACCTTCTGGAGTTTGTTGGGCTCCAGTTCCCATCTACCTTAGCCAACATGGCCAGGGATAATGGGATCTGTAGTCCAGCCATCATGGCCAATGGCCAGGGATGGTGGGATTTGTAGTCCACCAGCATCTGGATCGACACAGTTTCCTTATCCCTAATTTTAAGGGAAGTCAAACAGTATATTTTTGCCATGCTTCAGTCCCAGGGTAGCCACTTTCATGAACAAGTGTGATGGGGTGAACCAGGGATATGTCCAGTGATGCGGACTGATGCCATTACAAAGAAGAGATTCTTGGCACTTGAGGATAGTGCAGGATATTTGCCACAAGTAACTTTCTATACCATCTCAAGTCACTTTTCATGCCATTCAGCGAGTTCTAAGAGCTGGCCAAAGATGTATTCTCTTGACTTCCTTTTGCAGAAATTTGGGGTTCTTGGTAGTATCCTTACCTTATTATATAGACGCGGACAGGCCATTAACTGTTTTGGATGCTTGTAGTCTTATACCAAGTAGCAGGGAATTTCTTGAAGCATTCAGAAAATCCTTAACTGTGCTTTCATGCCTGTTGTGCTAGACTTCCAAATGGGCAGAGTGAGAGTAAGCATTTTGGGGTATTTCATTTTGCATTTCTGTCCCATCTTTTGTTCCAAGGAGCTCAAGGTGTGGCATATATGGCTCTCCCGTTCCCCATCAATCCCCACAACAACCCTGTGAAGTAGTTTAGGTTGACAGAGGCAGGGTCTAATCCCCAAAAGCCACATGGGAAGTCTCTCTTAGCAAAAACAACAAAGATGGCACCCATTGAGACGAACTCTCGCTAAAGCTTGTGCTGCAATAATGAACCTCTTTATGATGCCACAAGGCTCTCCACATCAGTTCTGCAAAATTACAGGAGGGTGAGAAGTTAAATTTGGGTGAGAAGTTAAATTTCGGTCTGAAAGCTTTTACAACAAAGCCTGCTACTGAATGGAATGTGGAACTCCTGGTTGCTTAGCCCCCTTTGGTCAAAATTAAATTAAGATAAGCGTGAGTTCGTTCATTTTCACTAAAGTTCACCCTCTCTTTTTTTGTTTTTCTTTTAAGGGTTAGCAAAACGTGTTGGAGCTCGGCTTCTTCTTGCATCTACCTCTGAAGTATATGGAGGTAAGAAGTAGACGTTGCAGTGGCTGATTTGGGAGCTAGTCTTTTACTGAAGGGAGGAGGCCTCCAAGCATAGTTTTAAGCAAGGCGGGGAGAGCTGGCAAGGGTTTTTCTCCATCTGCTACGTTTTCCTTCACATTTGACCCCCTGCCCTGCAGTCAATGGAACTTACTATGCTTTTGATGAAGATATTATTTTAAAATGTTCCTTTTGCTCATCTACACAAACAAAAAGCTTGATCTTCGTTTTAAAATCTAGGGAGCATTTATTTCCATGGATAACTGGGCTTGACTTTTACCTCAGTACTCCAGGATCAATCCATCCTCTACCTTTTCAGCATACTACTATCCTTTTCATTCTTTGGTCCCTATAATACTTTTACTGCATTCAACAAATAGAACACCAGTGCATGGCGTAATATGGCTTAGTTGACGCTGCCCCATAAAGCCTTGATTTGGGAGTTTCCGATGTGTTTCCTTAAGTCATCACTGAAGTATGTTTAGATGCCACCTGCTTGGGGACTACTGCATTCGCCTTAGTTTTTTCCTGCCTTCTGACTTGTTGTGAAGTTCCTGCAAATTAAGCAGAATGTTCAACTTGCGTAATATGTGATTATTGTACCACTGAGCTAATGGGACATCTGTAGGGTATGTGTCTTCCTGTGAGTTACTCTGGCCCAGCAGTAAACAAACCTTTGGTCATTTTTAGCAAGTCCCACCCACCTGTCCTACATCTGATGTCATATATGACATCACGTGTGGGGCAAGGAATGATGGGGGGAGCAGAAGGGTGGTTTGTGGGCACATTCATAGCCCCATGCTTTTTGCAAGCTGATCTTTGGTGCTTGAATGGGAATCATGCTGAATTCATTTTCCTACCCCAGTTTTGCCTTTCTCTAGCCATCAGTCCTTGGGAAAGCATTTTAGAAGCTGAGTTTGTTTCCGTTAAATCTTTTCAGACCGAATAAAAATGGCCAGCTAGCTCTGAATAACTTCTTATGTGACAGACTTATAGGAAGCATTGACGTTACTCTAAATGGGCTTCATTTGCCCCTCGTGGAGCTGGCGAATGCCCAAGCTTTGCTCTGTAGTGTCTTCACATTGCATCCCATATGTGGTCCTAAGACTATAACTCAACCCTGGTACCCACTACTCTGTAGAGCAGCCTTTCTCAACCTGTGGGTCCCCAGATCTTGTTGAACTACAACTCCCATCACCCCTAGCTAGCAAGGCCAGAGCTCAGGGATGATAGGAGTTGTAGTCCAACAACATCTGGGGACCCACAGGTTGAGAACCACTGCTGTAGAGCATGGTTAGGCAACCTAAGGCCTAATTGCCTTCTAAATCCAGCCCGTGGACGGTCAGGGAATCAGCGTGTTTTTACATGAGTAGAATGTGTACTTTTATTTAAAATGCATCTCTGGGTTATTTGTGGGCCATAGGAATCTGTTCATTTCCCCCCCTTCAAAATATAGTCTGGCCCCCCACAAGGTCTGAGGGACAGTGGACCGGCCCCCTGCTGAAAAGGTGTGCTGACCCCTGCTGTAGAGAGTATCTTAATAGTAATCCTTTCTGTGCTGCTGAAAAGTGAAACTCATGATCGCTCTCTCCCTCTCTCTTTCTCCCTCCCCCACTCTCAAGATCCTGAAGTTCACCCACAAAACGAAGATTACTGGGGTCACGTGAATCCCATAGGACCTAGAGCATGTTACGACGAAGGAAAGAGGGTTGCCGAAACAATGTGCTATGCCTATATGAAGCAGGTAATGATTGTGACATTTGGCCAGCAGAATCAAAAACGTTCAGAACTTGAGAGCTGCAACACACGATATAGAAATACAAGGTCACTTAGGTGGTGTGAGTGAATGATTCTGGTGAAAATCCAACATTCTCTCGCATGAAAGGATGCTGTACAATTGGTATAGACTGCCTCCTATTTCTGGTAGTGCTTGGGTACCAAACATGGTTTGCTTAGAGGCCAAACTCTGCAATATTAGTTTTGTTGGTTTGCTTGAAGTGTTTCAGGCACCTGACAGTCTAGTACATGGGTAGGCAAACTAAGGCGCAGGGGCTGGATCCGGCCCAATCGCCTTCTAAATCCAGTCCGCGGATGGTCTGGGAATCAGTGTGTTTTTACATGAGTAGAATGTGTGCTTTTATTTAAAATGCATCTCTGGGTTATTTGTGGGTCATAGGAATTTGTTCATTTTTTAAAATATATATATAGTCCGGACCCCCACAAGGTCTGAGGGACACTGGACCGGCCCTCTGCTGAAAAAGATTGCTGACCCCTGGTCTAGTAGATGAAAAATAAATAATTAGGAAGAACCCATTTGGTTGAAACTAGGATCTCCTTGGTAAAGACTGATGTCTGAAAAACAGTTCCAAGAACAGCAATATTATGTAGGTAGTATGGGGAATATGCTAAAACCACGTTAAGTGATTTGGGTATGTTTTTGTCTTATTCTGGCATAGAGGCATGAAAATCGTAAGATAACACGGCAATGTGGGATTCTTCTCCCCCTTTTCATAAGCAAATGCAGAAGCTAGCTTTGTGTGTCTTGTTAACTGTCATCTTCTGTCTGGGGTAGGGTAGCAATAGAGAATATAAAAAAAAACATTTTTAGTGCATTTTTTAAAAACAGAAAGCTTTTTTCTTATTCTTCCAGGAAGGCGTAGAAGTAAGAGTGGCAAGAATATTCAATACTTTTGGCCCTCGGATGCACATGAACGATGGCAGAGTTGTTAGCAACTTCATTCTGCAGGCTCTTCAGGGAGAACCCTTAACTGTACGTATTTACCATCCTGCCCTCTGAACTCAATTGCTGTTCATTGGATTTATGAGGAAGATTTCCAAGTAAAATAAATTGTCGCTTTGTGAAATGTCATTTGTATGAATCGTGTAGGTTTAAGAACATGAACCCTGAGCTTGAACGGTCCTGTATGTTCACTAAAATGTCTTAAAACGGTGCAGAACTTAAAGTTCTCCGGATAAAGAATTTACGCTGAACCACATAATCAAACTATTGTGATGGACAGTCGTTTGATTCAGGTCTTCAGTTACTGTTATAGTGCAGTCTCACTGTGTTCAATAGGACTTGATCTCAAGTAAGTGTGCATAGGATTGCAGTCCTAGTAAATATACTAAAAGACAGCTTTCCATACAAATCTGTTTTTATGTCCAGTTGTATTCTGCTTGGAAAAACCCCCATAACATCAGCTAATTTATTTGGCTATCAACGGGAGTTAAAATAGAGCTTCAGTGTAATTATTTGTTTTCCACACAGGACTTGTTCAAACAATGAAATACCTCTTTGCTAAACGTGTGAACTGTCCCAATTGAAAAGGACCTTGAGTTGATACTGGGTAACCCAGAAGTTCTGACTGTGGTCATTTATCTGTGACAGCTATTCATGCATCCAGCCATCCCTTATTGCTGCAGTCAAGAAATGGCCAGGATGTATGTGTTGGACCAGTCCTTAATCATGTATAGTGTTATGAGATAGCATCTGGTAGTTGGGTGCTTGAGCTACTATTTTTGTATCCAGTGGTGGCTCTGCTGATGAGAGGCAACCATCAATGCAATATGGAAGGGGACAACCTTTGAAGATTTTCCTCCCTAAATCTGTTCAGGGCTCCCTGGATGCTTAGAGCAGATTTAAGGGAGGAACTAGGGGAAATTGGTCTCCCACAGACAGATGCTTTCTGCCTGTCAAGTTGACACTATTGGGTAAGGTAAAGGGACCCCTGACCACTAGGTCCACTCGTGACTGACTCTGGGGTTGCGGCGCTCATCTCGCTTTATTGGCCGAGGGAGCCGGCGTACAGCTTCCGGGTCATGTGGCCAGCATGACTAGGCCGCTTCTGGTGAACCAGAGCAGTGCACAGAAACAGCGTGTACCTTCCTGCTGGAGCGGTACCTATTTATCTACTTGCACTTTGATGTGCTTTCGAACTGCTAGGTTGGCAGGAGCAGGGACCGTGCAATGGGAGTTCACCCCGTCACGGGGATTCGAACCGCCGACCTTCTGATTGGCAAGTTGTAGGCTCTGTGGTTTAACCCACAGCACCACCCGCGTCCCTACGACACTATTGGGTACCACCCAGTAAAAATAAGAAAATGAAACTTCCTATTAAGTTGGTTTTTTTAACTTAGTGACCATAGTGGATTAGTTTCATGACCAGTTGCTACATTAATACTTTATATTAGTAGGACAGAGCTGGGATGTGTCGTAAAGTCAATAACAAACGCTTTTTTCAGGAGGGCTCTCCTGCAAAGATATTTTGATGTGCATTTTGAAGAGCAGTAAAATCTCATGAGATTCTCTCCAGAGAACTGCTGAAGATTGGCACGCTTTGCTTTCTGGCAAACAACAGTGTACAAGTAGGGCTCTTGTAGCCTGCGTGTGTTTTGAGAAGACTGTTGCTAGGGCACAAGCTGAGGTTACCAATCGCTCAGCTAGCCCCAGGAAAAGAAAAAGGGTGCGAATTCTTCTAACTCTGCAAACCGTCAGCAAAGGCGCAGGGAATGACTTCAAATCTTGTTTCCTTTTGTCAACCCATATACAAAGATCTGTTCCCTTCCACTTGACAAAACAAAAATTCATTCCATATGAACTGGAATACACTCTTCCTTTTCTTTTCTTAAAACAACAACAACTTTGTTTTGTGAGTGGCACATTAAAGATGATGGAGAAAAATTTGGTGCAGAGATGCTATGAAAAGTAAAGGGAAAAGGAAATAAAATCTGTAGCTTAGATCTGGCCAGTCTGGATCTGGCCAAACTCTGGATACAAGACTGCTTGGTGAGACTCATTTATGCCACCCTATGACCATCAAAGTGTTCGTGAGGTGTATATGAGCTAGTTTAACCCGTGCATCTAGCCATAGATAATCAAATTAAAGATCAGACCAGGACAGATTTTGCTTCCAACACACTTGTCACAAATGAATTGGAGAGGAATTATGTGTTTGTCAGTAAAAGTGATGGACATATTGATACTTCTTATCAGTAATACTCATTTTATTTTATTTTCCCCTAGGTATATGGGCCTGGGACTCAAACCAGAGCATTTCAGTATGTCAGGTATGTTTGTTTCACCTTCCTTGTTTCAGTATACCTGAGGAGGGGACACTGAACAAAAGAAGAAGAAGAAGAATGAATGTGGAGTGCTGGGGAAGAGAAAAGCATATTTCAACATTAGTCATGTCAGAATGTTTACTTTTTGCTATTTCCTCTGCATTGTTAACTATCCCAAGTCTACAGATCAATATTTCTCAGCCCTTACAGCTTGCA
The DNA here is from genome assembly GCF_027172205.1 of Podarcis raffonei. NCBI lineage: Eukaryota > Metazoa > Chordata > Lepidosauria > Squamata > Lacertidae > Podarcis > Podarcis raffonei. The sequence continues at coordinate 78,424,192 of NC_070605.1, read as the reverse complement.
GCCCATTATCCCAATGTGTGAAACCAGTGATTTCTCCTATCTTAAAAACCAGAACATAAAGGGTAGCAGTCTGTGACCTTTCAAACCAATGCCTCTTCCTTGCATTGAAAGCTTGGAAAAGGTAGAATAATTTGAATCCATAGTTAAGCCCCTGCTTAAACTTTTAGTGTGTGTAACAAAACAGCTGCTGTCCAGTGGATTCCGAGACTGGATTGTGCAAAAGCACCACTTATGTGAAAAGCACTACTCGCGTGGGAGTAGTGAATTCTTTTTGTTTCATGAATGGGACCGTGTAATGTTACACTGAGTTTCTCTTTCTCCATCCCATAACTCAAGTTGACACCTTGTGTGAGCAGGCCTTTTTCTCTTCACAATTCAGTTAGAAATAGAGCCTCGTTAAGAGCTCTGTGGGTTTCCTGTGTTTCACCTGCTTTCCAATTTAACTTAGACAATCCCTTCAGCTAATTTTGTAATTGGCACCTGCACAGGGTTGTTTTTTTTTTTTAATGTGGTATTCAGTTCATGCCTTCCTCTGCGACCCCCTCTTTCTCATTAGCTTCTGATGCATGCAAATACTTGTATGCATTCGATTAGACCGGCATGCAAAAAAAGGAATCTTGATGTAATTGCATGATCAATCGCGATTCCTTTTTTTGTGCTGCGATTTTATCAATGGGCACATAGGTAGTTCTGAATGAAGGAAAAAGACATTGACTTGAAAACAGCATAGGTACAGCAGTGTAAATGTTAAGAAAAAAATGATGCATCATCATCATCACTTGTTGCCTGATGACTCCCACAAAATTATGCCCAGAACAACATTAATACCTTGGTCCTGGCCTGAAAAAACAATGCGTTTAGAACCATAAACCGTTGGGAGATATTTGGATTTGGAGTTCCTTCTAGCTCTGCCTGCCTCTTGACAACTGGACATATGATAGCCTTTGTCCCACTGAGGCTAACGTCAGAAAAAGGGGCTGCGGACAACACTGGAAACAGTAGTCTTGTTTCCTGTACTACTCATTCAGCAAAGGTCCTTTTGCCTCGTTGAGTTTTAAGAAGCTGCAATCGTTCCACCTCTCGGTATTATCTAATCTGACTGGCAATGGCTTTGTGGGGTCTTGGGCAGAAGTCTCTCACATCACCCCAAAGATCCTTTTTAGCAGGATAAGTCATGGTTTGAATCCAGGATCCCCCGCAATGCAGAGCATACTATGGCAGAACTTCTGTCCGCATAGGTGACACAGATAGGTGAATATCCCAGTTTTGTAAGCTTTAAAATGCATCGGGAGAAAGGCAGGATACAAATAAAATCCCATTTGCATCATGGTTACGCAGATTAGGATTCCTACTGATGGTTGCAATAAAAACCCAGCACTATCCTATTCCTTCCAGTATCTTCTGCTTTTCCAGTGTCTTGAATGTCACTGTGGTGCTAAATAAACGTCAAATTTTGTTAAAAACAGAATAGCAGGCACTAAAGTAGGAAATAGCTGCCTTAGCAGTCTGAAATCCAAAGTGCAGGTTTTCAGTAGACACTAGTGGATATTTCTGAGTTGAAAATCATCATGTTAGAGGACTCAGTCCATTGCTGCCATCTTGTGTTTGCACAATGGATATGCAATTTGTATTTAGAAAGAGAAACCAGTGATTTGAGCCAGCGGGGCACTGACAATGGTGGTAGGCTCTAGTCTACAAAAGGCACAGTAGATTGTTTAACCTTTAAAGGGCTGCTATAGTCGCCTATTTTCTCCTCCCTCCCTTTTTAATCTTGCTGTGTATATATATAAAACGTTAATAATAATAAAATTCTGCTACAGTCAAATACGACTTTTCTGGAGGTTTTAAATCATGTTGTTGATTATTGTTATTCAGTGGCAGCTTGACTGATTTGGAAGCTGAGGTAGAGGAGAGGGCAGTGGGATTTCCCTAGGTTTGTAGCTGAGTAGCAGTATTTGTCCCATCCTGCACATGCCCTGATAACTACCCATATTTAGTGCGACAAAAACAACAAATCAGTACTACTGGAATTCTCTGGCCAGATTAATGGACACCACATACTTAAGTAGAGGGCGGACACAGATTGTGTTTGTGGCCAAGTAAATCAGTTTTTAGTACTTTTAAATTGGATGTGAACTGTTCACATGGTTCCTTCAATGCGCTACTTGAATGCATCTCATTTTGGTCTGCTGCTTGGTACTGTATGGAAATGGATAAGGCAGAAATTCATTGCTCCAGTGCATAATGTGCTCCGCTGGAAGCTCACCTAAGGTTCCATGGTTTGTTTATTTCAGGGCTGATAACTCTGTTAAATTTGCCGCCGCACAGAACTGATGCCATTAGTTTTCCCCCTAAAATCAGCATTTTGGATGGTCAGGCTGTAAAACACGTGAGAAAGTAACTCTGCTCAAGCTATGTTATCATGTATTGTTTTGTTTCTCCAGCGACCTTGTGAATGGGCTGGTGGCCTTAATGAACAGCAATGTCAGCAGTCCTGTTAACTTGGTAAGCAAGTGGTTTTCTTCTGGCCTTTTTCTCCTTGATCTAAGTCTAAGACCCTGTGTTGGAATTACCTGCCCATTCTCTTAATCCGTTGAATCTAGTCATGGGAGAAACATTTGGCACTATGAAGTTCTGAGAATAATGGTAGCGATGTACCTTCCTTTCCTTTCCTCCTTTTGCCACAAACATGCTCAGCACACTGAGAACAATCGGCATTGTGAATTTACCGGCATTCTTCCTCTTCTTCAGATACTATCGGCTTTTGATTGTGAGCGAAGCCTTTGCAAGCCAGAATTTATAAGTTCGGTTCAGTGTTGCAGTGTGTGGACTTCGGCATATGTAATGCTAGAGACTGGGCCAGATTCAGCTAACCCAGTGCACTAGCAGAAACCACCACAAGGACGCATGCTGGCACAATGGGGCTTCCCCCACCTCGTGTGACCCATGCACCCCCCAAAGTCCACTCTTGGGGTCAGGAGAACCCCCCAGGACAGCAAGTGGGGGGAAGAGAGCAGAGATCGTTCCATCCAGCAAGCAGAATTGCTTGCATCGGTGGAAAGATCTTATTAACTCAATGTCAGATTCCACACTCTGACTTTCCCCACCTAAGTTTCCTCTCCCAGGATTGTATTACGGAAACAGAAATTGCCTTAAGCAGTTTAGACTCACGTTTGTAAATATTACCTGTGGGCTTTTACTACTGCTCTGAAATGTGGTAACAACTAGTGAAATCGTTTTTGGTCGAAGGTTGCTGGTGTGTGGTGGGTTCTTCCGTTTGCATAAGGAGGGGGGAATCACGGTTGTCTAGCTATTCCTCCTCCCCATTGAGCATCATCTCACACAATAGCCATTCCGTTCGTGAGGGTTTGTTCACTCCCACTCTCAAGACAGCTCTTCACGGGAGGCTGGAAACCACATCCTGTTCACAGCACAGAAGTTAGGATCTAGTCCAGGCATAGGCAAACTCGGCCCTCCAGTTATTTTGGGACTACAGTTCCCATCATCCCTGACCACTGGTCCTGTTAGCTAGAAATACGATACAATACTCTTTATTGTCATTGTCCCATACAGAACAACTAAATTGGGGAGGGGGTCTACATAAGACATTCAAAACCAACAAGCCAGCTATCCCAGCCTGGTTAGCCCCCTAAAAACTCTGATACCCCATTTTAAAAATACAATACACTCCCATAGAGACTCCTTATACTGCATTTAAAACCAAAATCGCATTTGGATAGGAACTCTTTCTCAGGCTGCTAGTCCTAGTCTTTATAACCGTGTACCTTCCTCCAGAAGGCAGAAGCTGAAAGAGATCATTTCCGGGGTGCATGCTATCCTGCGCTATCTCTGCAGCTTTCTTATAGCACCTGGAAGCATAGATTTGATCCAAGGTGGGAAGAGTGCACCCAATTATTCTCTCCGCAGTCTTTACAACCCTGGATCATGGGAGTTGTAGTCCCAAAACATCTGGAGGGCCAAGTTTGCCTGTGCCTGATCGAGTCCTTTTATTTGCTAGTTACCTTATTGCAAAATAAAGCTCTTTTTTGGTGGTAAAATGTCATTTTAATAGTGCTTCTTATATCCTTAGGGGAATCCAGAAGAACACTCTATTTTAGAGTTTGCCCAGTTAATTAAGAAACTCGTTGGTAAGTATGACATATAATTGCCCTGAACAAACTTGGAACAGCTTGCATACTTGTACCCGTTGGGGTTTATCCAGTAGAATGGCATGAGTGGAGAAGAGGTTCACCTGGTGGGGTGGAGCTGCAACACCACTAGCTTCCCAGCAGCGCTGCTTAACAAAAAGGTAGTTCCCACGAAGTTGGCGCCCCAGTAAGCAGCAGCAGCCCTGCTGCCAGAAAGCCACTTCGGCTTGGTTGCAGACTTTGGGCTGGAGTCATAATGTGGGAAATTATAAGAGATACATGCCTGGTGCCAGCTTTTTATCTTTTTAAGGTATCAGGCGAAACCTTCCCATTTTACCTGGGCTTTTGGCCTGTAATTTGAAAGGTTTCAGGGATTTGGGGCCTCTCTTAGTTCTGTAAGGCCTAACTTCATGGTAGTGTGTTTAAGTTTTTTTATAGGTTGGTTGGTATACTTTTAAGTTGCTTTGGGTCACTTTGTGAGGAAAGCGACTATTAAATATTAATGGTAAATAATGCTATTGCCCTATTAGGGTGTTCTGGTTCCCCACATGATTGGACTCACACGAGGTACGAGTGAGAAAACGCATACTTGCTTCCTCCACACCACTTTTTACAAATGGCTGAACAGGCGGGGCTGTTAACACCCTGTGTGATTCAGAATATTACAGTATGCAAATAGTATACTTTCTGCTTCAGAAGTTTATGAAGGGTGGCAGGAATTACTGGGGACATGGGGCAACTCCAGCCCTCTCACCGATACTCTTACCTCAGCAGATGAGAAATTAGAACAGCTGGATGGGACTTAGGAAGAAGGAAGGAAGGAAAAGTATTTACATGGGCAGAAGAGATTGTGTGCCTGCAGAACACTGGCTTGCAGCCAGCTAAGCTTCCATGATGGTGTACCCCTGTACCTCAGCCCAGCCCACTTACTTAGCAGGGTACCCCGGCCCCCAGTGGAACATTTTTAGGGGTGCATCAGGAGGTGTGGACAAGGAAGCTACTTTCTGCCAGAACTGTTACTTGCACTTAATGTCGGGTTGGGCCTTCTGGGTTTCCAACTACAAGGACGATGGGGCTGCATTATAACTGCACTGGACCTGTGTGGTTTCTTGACTTTGTACACCATACTTTGGGGGGGGTGTAGGTGTGTGAAGCCTTTGTTTCAGCCTGTCTTGGAAAACATGTGCTCTTATAGGGGGACATTTGAAAACTACCTGTTTTGATTTGTTTCAGACTTCTGAAACTGTTAGTCGATCACCAGAAACCAATGTAGCTTTGTAATATTTGCGAGTTTGGTGTTGTTGTTTTTTGGCAGGCAGCGGAAGTGAAATCCAGTTTCTGTCAGAAGCTCAAGATGACCCTCAGAAGAGGAAGCCTGACATCAGGAAAGCCAAGTTACTACTTGGTTGGGAACCTGTGGTATGTAATTCTAGAGTTAACAGTGTTGTGTGCAAGTATTTTTGAAAGGCAACACCATCAAGAAATGAATAATGCTCTGTGTTCCTTGCTGTTCAGGGCAAATCTAATGAAATTCCTTCCATGTTGTGCTACCTCCTTTTGGGAAGAGTTCTTCTCCACCCCCACCCACCCCAAAAAATCAATATTGCTGCTGCTCCTTGATAGATAATAGCCACACTTCTGGTATTCATCTTTAAAACAAACAGCTAAGCTAGTTAAGTCTAGAGCAAATAAGCAGGGGCCCTTGAGAGCGAAAGTGATTTTAACAAAGGCAGTGAAGGAAAATGTGTGTTTGTGGATCTGACTCTGCTCCCATTGAAACCAGTTTTATTGAACAGTAGGTCATTATAGAGTGGTAATGATTAATTGTGCTTTCTGCCTTTCGGACGGAGATGCCTTGAGAATCCTTAACATCCATTTTCTTAGCAGTAGCACTGCTAGTAGGAAAGCAGAATGCTTTTTGTGTGTGTGTCTGCATGCAGGTTGGGTGTAGGTTTGAAATTAAGCCTGTGTGAAGCTCTGCTATTCCCCCCACCCCCAAATAGAAGCTAGTATAGTTTTGTACTATATAGTTCAGTGGGGAGTAAACGCTAGAGGTGTGCAACAAATATCTGTCTGCCTTAGTTCAGACACATTCTTACATGTATAATTTATCATCGTTGTGGTTTTGATTTTTCCAGAGAGCTTCCTTAGGTTGTACCCCACTCTGGTGTTGATTTAATGAAGAGCAGGTTATAAATTACCTAAATAAAATAATAAAAGGGCGGTAGTTCAGTGGTGCATTCTGTACACAAATAACGCCCGTTGAGGTTTACTTCTGAGTTTTGGCTTGCAGCTAACTTGTTTCTAGGCTGCGTATTTTGTAAGTAGGCAGAAAAGTATTGCAGCAAGAGACTGAGAATTCCTTACTCAGAATAGATAATTGCTGCAATCCTAGCTTCAGTTTATTCAAGTGAGTAACAGTCCAGAAATTCTGAGGGAGCTTGATTATTCATTTTGTCAGCCGCATTTTTCATTACAGTGGTGCCTCGCAAGACGAAATTAATTCGTTCCGCAAGTTTTTTCTTCTTGCGAGTTTTTCGTCTTGCGAAGCACGGTTTCCCATAGGAATGCATTGAAAATCAATTAATGCGTTCCTATGGAGACCGCCTTCAGACCAGGTCCGGGGACAGTCTGTCCCCAGACCTCTTCTGAAGGCTGGCGGGGGGAGAAGGACTTTTCTCCCCACCGCCAGCCTTCAGAACAGCCTTCTGAAGGCTGGCGGTGGGAAGAAAAGCCATTCTCCCGCCGCCAGCCTTCAGAAGAGTTCCCCAGGGCTGCCTAGGCTGAGGATAGCCGCCTGCTGCCCGGCGCGAGGGGCGCTCTGAAGCAGAGCGCCCCTCGCGTGGGGCAGACACCTGCAGCTTGGGGAGCCCTGCAGGGCTCTCCAAGCTGCGGATAGGGGTAGCTGTTCTGAATGTTGGCGGTGGGGAGGAAAAACCCTCCTCCCACCGCAAGCCCCGGAAACAGAGGAGAAGCGCTGCGCTCCTTCTCCTCTGTTCCCGGACCTCCCACCGCAAGCCTTCAGGACAGGTCCGGGAACAGAGGAGAAGGCGCGCTGTGCTTCCCCGCTGTCCCTGGAGATTTCCCTATGGGCTTTCGTCTTGCGAAGCAAGCCCATAGGGAAATCCGTCTTGCGAAGCCGCTAAAAATCGGAAAACCCTTTCGTCTTGCGGGTTTTTCGTTTAGCGAGGCATTCGTCTTGCGGGGCACCACTGTATCTGTGAGCAAGTGCCTCTGCGACAGAGGTCATTGGAAATGGCTGGGAGTAGACCGGATCTGCTGAAAGGTGATAAACAGAGGTACAAAAAGGTAGATATGGCGAAGTTGGGCATTCCACTTATTGTGCCCTCAAAACCCACCAGTTCTCCTCAGGGAGAACTTTGGGAACCCAACTTACCATCTTCCAGGTAGCTTTACAAATTCCTATAGGAACTCTTCACCCCTGTCTTAAGCTATTGGAAGAGGTGGTGCCTGGAGATTGTGATACTTCCAACACACTCCACAGTTTTGATGAATGCAGTACTCTAGTCTACGGTTACTGCCAGATTTTACTGCGGACACATGTTGAAGAGGTCCCAAACTCATGCCATAGCAGTTTCTTCTCTTTTTCCCCATGGCCAGGGATGATGGGAGTTGTAGTCCAGTAAAAGTGGAAGAAATAGAAGAGGGAGGTGTGCCTCTCCCCACTTCCATATTTTGCTAATAATGTAGAGGAGGAATAAGTCAGAAGGGGCAAAGGAGAAGGTGGTACTTAAGGATTGCCAGTTACCTACCTCCAGTGCTTCCCCCCGCCCCCCGGTCCCAAAGGTGTGGGAATGCACCTCTCTGAGAAGACCCATCCCAGAGCCCATCTTTGGGCGGGGGGTGTGTCTCCTCGAGAGCCAGACTCTATCATGCTCTGTTGCAGTGCTGCCTCAGCTGGCTTTGCATGGTCTATCTTCCTCTTTTCCCCAAGAGGCAGCTGTGGTGGAGGCAGGGGGAGATGGAAATGTTCCTTTGCCCGCATGCCTGATCTCCCCCCGCCACTCATACAATCTCAGGCTCTGTGTTGCTTGCCTGCCTTCGCCTGAGCTTTTCCTCTTGATGCATTTGGTCTCCCTAAGAGGAAAGATGCAGCGAACCTGCTCAGGAGAAGGCAGGCAATTGCCATCCAGCCCAGACACGTGCGGGCGAAGGAGGAGCCTGCTCCCCAACCCCATGAACTCTCTCCATACCATGGAGATCACATGGGGTGGAAGGGATTGAGTTTTGGGCTACTCCTTCATCTCCACCCCATTGATCAAGAAAAGAGGCGGCCTGCCCCACTTTCTCAGGCCAGGGAGGCAGATGGTAGAGTACCTTCTCAGGCTTCCCCTGCCTGCCTGTTTTGCTGAAAATCCTCAGCAAAGCTCTGCTGCACCTCCAGCTCATGGGGAGACCCTCTCTGAAAGGTGCCAGGACACCATTCCAGCTGGGGGGAAAAAGCCCTGCCTACTTCACAGATTTTAAGGTATGAACATGCCAATTGACAGAGCTACTAAGTTTTCGCGGGAATTGCCACTGGATGCAAATGCTGCCTTAAGTTATTTGGTGAAGTATCTGTAAATGCACCACCTAGAGCTCCTTGGAGGAACGGTGGGATATAAATGCATTAAGCAAATTAAATAAATAACCCTGTTTGACATACTTATGACAATCACAATGAGCAAATAAGCACTTTTATAACTTGACTCATTGGCTGTATCTCTCTTTGGTAATAGGTCCCGTTGGAAGAAGGTTTAAATAAAGCAATTCATTACTTTCGCAAAGAATTGGAATATCAAGCAAATAATCAATATATTCCTAAACCAAAACCTGCCAGGATAAAAAAAGGAAGAACCAGACACAACTAAAAACTCTTTAAGTCGGAAAGGAATTGAAAACCTTTCCTTGTGTTTGAAAGGTGTAATTTGTCTTTTGTTAAAAAGACTTCCGAAACAGGTATCATGAAGAAAAACTGGAAATTTCACTCTGAAGCTTGCTTTAAAGAAGTGGATGTGCCTAAATAAGAAAACTGCAATCTTTGCCTTGCACTTTTTAAATCTGTCTTTTTATGTAAAATAGGATAGAAGCATCCTTTTTTTAGTATCTTCAAGTTTTTATATCTTGCTGTGAGATCATTTTGTTGTGACTGTCCTTGACAGTTTTATTTACTGGTTTCTTTGTGAAGCTGCAGATGGGATGGGAAAATGCCAATTTATTTATAAAAAGTGGGTACTTTAAATGAGAGATACTATGCATAAAGGAAAAAAAGAGCAAGCAGTATTGTCAGATGATTGAAAACACTGGCATCTAGTATTATAGGATTATAATAAAAAGAATTCTGTATGAGAGCTTTATGTATTCTTTTGAAATTGGGTTTTCTCCCCCCAAATGTTTAGTTCTAGTTGCACACTTGAATTTGAAAATATTTTCACTGACTTTCATGGATAAATGCTATTTTAAATCACTACTGTGTTGTGCACAATCTGGGGGAAAGTTAATGTATTATTGGTTACCAGTGGTTGAATATGCTATTTTAATAAAATATTGAAACTTACAAATATCAGTTTTTCATGTAAGAATGCTGCAGCCGTGTGTTGCACCTTCATGCATATTGACAGAGTTACAGAAAACTTACATTGGTGGTCTCTCTTTCTTTCAGTAACTGGTCCTCTTGAGTAGTAACAGTGTATAAGGTTGTAAGCAATTCTTTTCATAAAGTACAACCTAGTCAAAGATAATTTCATGATTTTAAATGAGTTAAGTAGGCACTTACGGTTTATATAGCCCAGTCCATTTTTTTCTGCACTATAGCAAACAGAGGAAACTACATTGCTATTTGCAGTACTAATTAACACATTACTCATTCATATTCCCCTAATTTAGTTATAATGCAAAATCCCTACACGAAAAGTATTGTACTGTTTTATTTAAAGTAGTAGAACATTATTATAACAGTATAACTTGGTGCTAACGTGCTAACTTGGAGGATTAAAGACAAACTATTTTGAGGGCCAAGGGACGCAGGTGGCACTGTGGTTTAAACCACAGAGCCTAGGACTTGCCGATCAGAAGGTCGGCGGTTTGAATCCCCGTGACGGGGTGAGCTCCCGTTGCTCGGTCCCTGCTCCTGCCCACCTAGCAGTTCGAAAGCACGTCAAAGTGCAAGTAGATAAATAGGTACAGCTCCGGCGGGAAGGTAAACAGTGTTTCCATGCGCTGCTCTGGTTCGCCAGAAGCAGCTTAAGTCATGCTGGCCACATGACCCGGAAGCTGTACGCCGGCTCCCTCGGCCAATAAAGCAAGATGAGCGCCGCAACCCCAGAGTCGGCCACGACTGGACCTAATGATCAGGGGTCCCTTTACCTTTACTATTTTGAGGGCCACCAACTTGGACATCTTTAAAAATAGGATTTGACAAATTCATGGAAGATAGTCCTACCTCCATAGTAAGTATGCTTCTTAATACCAGTTGCTGGAAACCACAAGAGGGGAGAGTGTTGTTGTGCTCAAGTTCCCTTTGCGGGTGCGCCATAGTCATCTGGGAGGTTGGTCACTGTGAGAAGATGCTGGACTAAATGGGTCAGTGGCCTGATCCAAGAGGCTCTTAAGTTCCTGTTGCAACCCTGTAAGCAATTGTTTCTGCCGGTATATGATTATCAATTCACACTTTTGGGGGGCACATTGATTTTACCAAAGCCATATGCCACCTGCTGTCCTTCAAGATAACTGAAATTTCATAAGGTAACCATGCTGTCTTACAATAATTTCACCAAAAGTACTGGGAGGAATACTTATCAAGAAATTTTAATGCTAACGTTTATACATGTTATGCTACTGAGTGGATATAAAAACGTTCCATAACCTTTTTTTTTGTTATTAATGTTTATAACAAACTAGTTAATTTCAAAGAAGCGTAAGAGGCACCTTTGGGCGGTATCCGTCTTCCTGGCGTTCTAATCCAGAGAAGGAAAAAGGAGATTAATAATCGTCATAATTGACACTTGCTCCATGCCTAAAGGTATGTGGGTTTCGTGGGCCAATTGGTGCGTCTTCATCATAATGATGATGGTAATAACCACCGTAATATTCATGGCCACTACGGCCTAGGTTTGACCAGTAGGAGACATCGTCTTCAAATTTCTGCATACAAGAAAAAAAAAGTGGTAGCAATTAGCTACTAGCTGCAGCTTCGCCATACAAGGGTTCAGCACCTTTGTAAATAGTAACAACTTCCTGTATTGCATTGGAAGGTTTCTCTTTTATTCATACTGTTACCCAAATCAACTTATGCATGCAATTCTTTTATATGCAGTGTTTTTTGTTATGGGTCTGAGAAGAAGCAAAGCAAAGCTTTAGGATTAAAAAACCCCAAACCATTAAAAATGATTTGAAACCTGCGCAATATTTAAAAAGTTGATTAGAAGCCTGCACAATCTTTCACATTTGAAAACATAACCCACAGCCTGATCATGCTGATAGCTCAGTCAGTAAGAGCATGAAACCCTTAATCTCAGGGACCTGGGTTCGAGCCTCATGCTGGGGAAAATATTCCTGCATTGGAGGGGGCTGGACTAGATGACTCTCGGGGTCTCCCAACTCTACAATTCTATGAGCCTATGCTTATCCAACATCACGTGTGTTGACTCATTTTCACTGCTCTAGACTGGCACCCATTTTGCACAATATTCACATTAAATTAAAAACCTCCCTGTATTTAAGCACTTTGTACCAATTTAAAAAGGACGCGGGTGGCGCTGTGGGTTAAACCACAGAGCCTAGGACTTGCCGATCAGAAGGTCGGCGGTTCGAATCCTCGCGACGGGGTCAGTTCCCGTTGCTCGGTCCCTGCTCCTGCCAACCTAGCAGTTCGAAAGCATGTCAAAGTGCAAGTAGATAAATAGGTATTGCTCCGGCGGGAAGGTAAATGGCATTTCCATGCGCTGCTCTGGTTCGCCAGAAGCAGCTTAGTCATGCTGGCCACGTGACCCAGAAGCTGTACGCCGGCTCCCTCAACCAATAAAGCAAGATGAGCGTCGCAACCCCAGAGTCGGTCACGACTGGACCTAATGGACAGCGGTCCCTTTACCTTTACCAATTTAAAATTCCTAGACATGAAGAATGAGTATAGGCTGTTTTCAACAATTTACCTAGCTCAGAGAGGTTTCAAAACTTTAGTTTCACATATTATCTTGAACTCTGAAATTCTATAAAATCAACTCAACTTCAAATTCTGACCTATATCCCAAACCCTCGAAATGTTTGCTGTATATTTAATCACTTCTTATTACAGTAGTACCTCATTTCACTGCTCTTAGCCTATGATGATGCTATATCACTCCAAAGAAAACAATCTCATTAATGTTTATGGTTATGAAAGGATGCCAGTTTTGTTTGTTTGTAATCCAAATTATGATATCTTCAAATAAAGCACAATGTGCCTTGTTACTTATGAAGAAAAGCAATAATTAATATTACTGGACCTTTTTATCTGCCCAGGTTTATGAATACTTTTGATTCACAATTATTTAAAACGAGATTTAAAGGTAAGTAAATTATATAGTAGTTTACATTTTTGTAGTTTTCCTAGCCTCAATATTTAAGCTACTGTTAGAATATCTCTCCGGTCCAGCAAAACCACACAGCAGCCATGGAACTCAATAAATTTTCCTTTGCCATATTCAGGTACTACAATACATTCATGTAATACATTGCTGCATTTTAATATGTGGTACCAAATTGCTGTATAAATCCCCAGAGCAAAATCTGTATTAAGTTTTGTTCCACACAATATTTAGAAGAAAACTATCCAAAAGTTTCCCTTTATTGTTACATTTTCTTTTTAAAATGCAGGAACTGCCAATGCTACTACTAAAGATAGCATTGAGCAGTGCAAAAGTTGTATCTTTTACTTCCTGATTTGTGTATCTACAAAGTGGTAAAATTGTTGCTTTCCTTGAGAAAATTGGCCACAAGATTGCCAGTCTTATGTCTATGATGCTGTCAGTTGTCTTCTACATTAAAGTCATTGGGTCAACTGCTGTTTCCCTTAAAAGGAGGAAAACACACTGACCTGCCCTTCTCTGACAGTGTTATTAGGTGTTGTGTGTTCAAAATCAGAAATTGACATCTTAGTTGAATGGTGGGCAGTAGGTACCTGGAGTCTCAAAGCACTTTTTATCCCGTATCAAACTATTTGCAAGCAGTGCAGGGTGATGTCATATGACTGATAGGTGGGTAGTGCCATCCGTCTGTCCAATCTGACTCATGAAGGGTAAAGAAGATGACGATCTGGCCACTGACCCAGATCAGGTTTCCTAGTTCTGTTCTAAGAGCTGGGATGGATTATCCCATTCCTGCTTCAATGAACTTCACATAATCAGACCCAAGTTAACCACTAGAAAACTCCCCTTTCCAGACCATGCCTGCTTCTATCTGAAAGGAAAATACTCTAAACCCTGTTTCACATGAAGACGACGAAAACAATAATAAAAAGTAAATTAATTGACATAACAATTGGAGGGGGCTTCAGTGAGTTGCCTTTTCGGATGTTCCAGAACAGAAAACGTTGCCACTTACTGCTTCATCAAAGCCTAAGTAGAGAAATTGCTGGTACCACTGCTGTACATCTGGTTGACTCCTATCCCACAGCTGCCGCTTCTGACGTTTCAAGCTGCTCAAAAACTCCTTGGCCTTATCTTCTTTGACAGACACATCTGCCTTAACCGGAACAGGAGCTGAAATGCAAGAGACAGCAAACTCACTAACAGTTTAACCTAAAGGTTGCTTACTCTAGATAACGTCACTTGTCGCAAGCAGGTAGAATCATAGAATAGAATCATAGAATCATAGAGTTGGAAGAGACCACAAGGGCCATCGAGTCCAACCCCCTGCCAAGCAGGAAACACCATCAGAGCACTCCTGACATATGGTTGTCAAGCCTCTGCTTAAAGACCTCCAAAGAAGGAGACTCCATCACACTCAATTACATGTTTTGGATTGACAGGTGGAAGGGGCTGGTAGGAGTTGGGGGTCCAAACACCTGAAGGGTCTATACTCTATAGGTTCCTCAGCCCTGCTCTTAAGTACCTTTCAATGCTTATAACAGGAGTCAGCACACTTTTTCAGCAGGGGGCCGGCCCACTGTCCCTCAGACCTTGCGGAGGCCGGACTATATTTTGAAAAAAAAAAAAGGAATGAATTCCTATGCCCCACAAATAACCTAGAGATGCATTTTAAATAAAAGCACACATTCTACTCATGTAAAAACACCAGGCAGACCCCACAAATAACCCAGAATGCATTTTAAGTAAAAGGACACATTCTACTCATGTAAAAACACACTGATTCCCGGACCGTCCACGGGCCAGATTTAGAAGGCGATTGGGCCGGATCCGGCCCCCGAGCCTTAGTTTGCCTACCCATGGCTTATAAACAACAATAAATAAAATACATAATCCATTCTGAAGATCAAAATATATAAAACCTTTGCATGTGGATCTGTTACGCAACTTTGCATGCTTAATTCTGTGTTGCTTTGTGTGACAAGCACATACACTGTATATCAAACATAACATGAGAACAGGTAGTTACAGGTAGGTAGCCGTGTTGGTCTGCCGTAGTCAAAACAAAATAAAAAAATTCCTTCCAGTAGCACCTTAGAGACCAGCTAAGTTTGTTATTGGTATGAACTTTCGTGTGCATGAAGAAGTGCGCATGCACACAGAAGCTCATACCAATAACAAACTTAGTTGGTCTCTTTAAGGTACTACTAGAAGGAATTTTTTTATTTTGTTAGGAGAACAGGTATTCTGTGATACTGGACAATTGCGGTGAAGTATCCCTGAGTATTGTACTGGCATATGAAGGGTGACCCCCAGACACGAGTCTAGAACTACATGTTCTGTCTTCCTCTGATTTCTTGCAACAGTGGTCATCACAGCCTGTAAAAACTAGATTGAAGGGTGCATTTGACTTTCACTGACCTGGTCTTTCCCACAGTCCCTAATGGGACAGTTGCACAAGGGGAAAGACAGGTGGGAAATGAAGTGTCCCTCTTTTTACAAGTCATTTAATCCCTTGAAAATTTCTCCGACTTGCCACCTTCTGAAACAGACCCAAGATGGCTCTGGTTTGAGTTACCGTATTTTTCGTCCCATAGGACGCTCCGTCCCATAGGACGCACCTAGTTTTTTGGGGGGGGAATAAAGGAAATTTTTTCCCCTTTATTTCCCCCTAAAAAAGCAGGTCGGAGAAACCGAACCAGGTCGAGGAACAGCGGGATGGCGGCGCTGCGCCTCCCTGCTGTCCCCCGAGCTTGTGGGGCTGGCCGATGTCTGCCCAGCGCGAGGGGCGCTCTGATTCAGGGCGCCCCGCCTGCTGGGCGGCAGGCTGCTATGCGCAGCGTGGGGAGCCCTGCGGGGAACTCCTGCAGGGCTCCCACGCTGCGGATGTCTGTCTGGCGCGCGGGGCGCTCTGCTTCAGGGCACCCCACCCGCCGGGCGGCAGGCTGCTATCCGCAGCGTGGGGAGCCCTGCGGGGAGCTCCTGCAGGGCTCCCCATGCTGCGGATGTGTTCCCGAAGCGCCGGGTGCCCTGAAAGCAGAGCGCCCGACGCTCCAGGAAGCAGGCTGCTATCCGCAGCCTAGACATCCCTGCGGGACCTCCCGTAGGGCTGCCTAGGCTGCGGATGTGTTCCCGAAGCGCCGGGCGTTCTGCTTTCAGGGCGCCCGACGCTCCGGGAAGCAGGCTGCTATCTGCAGCCTAGACAGCCCTGCAGGAACTCCCGCAGGGTTGCCTAGGCTGCGGATGTCTTCCTGAAGCCTGGAGAGTGAGAGGGGTCGGTGCGCACCGGCCCCTCTCGCTCTCCAAGCTTCAGCGAAAGCCTGCATTCACCCCATAGGATGCACCCAGATTTCCCCTTCATTTTTGGAGGGGAAAAAGTGTGTCCTATAGGGCGAAAAATACGGTAGCTGCTGTTTTTCTGGCAAGTAACAGCTGAGGCAGAAAGAGGCATCAGTTGGAGACAGAAAACTTACCTTCCCGTCTTTGGAGCATCAGCTTAAGTTTATTTCCTCTTGATACACCTAAAGGAATCCAAAATCAAAATAAATCAGGATTGAAAGAATTTACAAGGTTTCCTGCAAAGCACTGCTCTCTTAATATGAGTTGTGAATGTATTTGAGACAGCTGAGCCTACAGAAAACAAGATGCTTCTGTCACCAAATGAAGGTCTTTCTCTTTTCCGCCCAGTGCTTACTTGCAATAGTAAATTGTAGAAATTTGCCTGACTGTAGCCAAACCCCAATCCAAGGAACTAAGGGGTCTCATTCCAGACAAGTGTAATGTTAGAAGTTGGCACCTAAATCCGATTAGAGAACTGAGGCAAGGCTAACCAACCTGGTACCCTTCAGATGTTGTTTGTGTACAACTCCCATCATTTTAATGTATTTTTAATCTTTGTTGGAAGCTGCCCAGAGTGGCTGGGGAGATCCAGTCAGATGGGCAGGGTACTACTACTACTACTACTACTACTACTAATTTCCAACCACTGCCCTTACTAGCTGGGTCAAATGGGAGCTGGAATCCAACCACATCTGGGGGGCAACCACTTGGCTACCCCTCGTCTAAGGAATGGAGCATAATGAACTCTGTTGGTAACTGTCAATCTGCAGAGATTGCTTTGCTGTATGCTCACCTGTGCCTTTGAAACAGACATGTGAAACATAAAGTCCCCAATTGTGGGGGTGGGATGGAAGCCCTTGTGACATAGACTCATATAATTATAGAGTCAGAAGGGACCCTGAGGATCCTCTAGTCCAACCCCCGCAATGCAGGAATATGCAGCTGCCCCGTACGGGGATCAAACGTGCAACCTTGGCAACATATATACGACGTGGCGGTATTGGAGCTATCATCAGGGTTATAAAGGGGACACCTTCTGGAAAAAGCGAAGAGACTGTCCTGGGCTGGGAGTGAAAAACATGATTGCTTCCACAGCTGGCTGTTTAGGCAAGGGGAAAACAGAGTCTCTTTCCTCCAGCAAAGCAAATCCACATTATATGCACCACATCTGAAGTACACCACTTTGCAGAGCTGTGCACATGCATGCACACACATTTAGTAATATGGAGCATTATTAACAGCAGTGGTGGAGTGGGCTTTGTTTTGTTTTGAAGTGTGTGTCTGGGCATCTGCTGGGGACACATCCCTCCTCGATGCAAAGCCGAGCCCCCGTTTTTATGAGCAGGGGGACCTAAGATCAGGAGTTTCCTACTTCCCAGCTCCACCACAGCCTTGGGGAATTTTGGCGGGAAGACGACGACGAAGGGGCTGCTGCCTTGCTCAGCCTCAGCGTGCGCCCCCTTGTCTTGGGGGGCATCATCCTGCGTGCCCGCCGCCCTCTCCCCCCCCCACCTCCCCAAGCCCCACTTCTCCCGAGCGCGGGGCTGACTCACCGGGACTCAGGCACACAAGGAGGAGGACCAGCGCGAGCGCAGCCCACGAGAGCGCCCGCCGCCCGGGTACCATTTTGGCGGGAATCTCCGTCCGGCCGAGTTTTCGCCTGGAGCTGCTCTCTCCCTTCGCCTGCGGGGAGAAAAGCGAGAGGCGGCTGGTGTTCCGGACGGGTGGGAGGAGCCGAGGGGAGGGAAGGAGGGAGCGCGCGAAGCAGCGGGCAGGGCGAGCCAGGGGCTGGCGGAGAGGCTGCAGCCCACCTGGCTGCGCATGGACGCTGCTCAGCGTCGGTAGAGGAAGGGGAAAAAAAAGAAAGAACCGCTCGGCGCGGGGTTTGTGTGTGAGAGAGAAGGGAATTTCTGAAGCAGCAAAGCGGCAGCTGGCGCGCTTCCCACATTCCAGATGTTCGCTTCGGGGCCACGTGCTCATTGAGCCTCCATGGCGTTTGCATAAAGGTGGTGCGACGCCTGCTGCTTATTGAGCACGTATGCTGGGGTTGTTATCATAGGAGCCAACTCCTTGGGGGCCGAGGTCCCTTCACTCCCCACCTTAAGATATTTGAGGGGGCTTGCCCCCGACCCCAAGATGATGGACACTGCCATTCAAATTATAATAATAAAGGTAAAGGACCCCTGGACGGTTAAGTCCAGTCAAAGGCGACTATGGGGTTGTGGTACTCATCTTGCCTTAGGGCCAAGGGAGCCGGTGTTTGTCCACAGACAGCTTTTCCAGGTCATGTGGTTAGCATGACTAAACCGCTTCTGGCACAACAGAACACCATGATGGAAACCAGAGCACATGGAAACACAGTTTACCTTCCCGCCGCAGTGGTACCTATTTATCTACTTACACTGGCATGCTTTCAGACTGCTAGGAGCTGGGACAGAGCAACGGGAGCTCACTGTGTCACAGGGATTCGAACCACCAACCTTCTGATCGGCAAGCCCAAGAGACTCAGTGGTTTGACTACAGCGCCACCTGCATCCATTCAAATAGTGTGCAGTGCACCACATCATGTGATGGAATATGCAAGGCAGGGTTTACCTGCATCCCCCCCCCAATAAATATTGTTTACAAGTTGGCATCCCTGGTTGATTATTGAGGTGGCATATAAAAAATGCTGTCAAAATGCTTTTTTAAAAAAGCGTTTTGAAAAACACATTGAATTTGGCATAGCTTGCTGTCGCCATCAAGTGTCACATTTGCATATTGCATTTTACAACACATTTGAGACGTTCTATTTGCAGCCGAGTCCTGTCAGTTCCAGCAATTGTCTGGCCACACTTTTCAGTGTATGTAGCCCACACTTAACATAATGCAAAATAAATATGAGTTTGGGTGGGGGTAAGCGAAATGCCTGGGCCCCCTTTTAAAGTCGTGGAATAGCTAGCTTGCTGGTGAGATGATAGCAGCGCCAGCTTTAGGGCGCTGCAGGCACTTACCCCACACCAGGCAACCAACACAGGGCACCATCATTCTGCCCAGACACTGAGGTCTAGCTCCGAGGGCCTTCTGGCGCTTCCCTCACTGTGAGAAGCCAAGTTACAGGAAACCAGGCAGAGGGCCTTCTCGGTAGTGGCGCCCGTCCTGTGGAACATCCTCCCTTCAGATGTCAAGGAGATAAACAACTATCTGACATTTAGAAGACATCTGAAGGCAGCCCTGTTTAGGGAAGTTTTTAATGACAAGTGTTTTAATGTATTTTTAAATCTTTTTTGGAACCTGCCCAGAGTGGCTGGGGAAACTCAGCCAGACTGGGGGGAGAGGGGTTAAATAATAAATTATTATTATTAGGGGGTGCAGTATAATCATAATTGTATTTATACAGGTACCTACTGAGAAGATCCATAAAAGCAACTGTACCAAAAGGAATTATTGTGAAAATAATAAATATTGTCCTCACTTAGGACACCATATTACCAAAGTTCACCCCAGTGATAGGCTACTCAGGGAACAAAGAAAGTGGCTCTGGGCCCTCTCTCTCAACTCACCGGGAGTTAGAAAGAGAAAGGCCAGAGCTGAGAGTTCAGTTAGGTGAGCTAGGAAAAGGGCCATAGCTCAATGGTAGAACATCTGCTTGTCTTGTGGAAGTTCCTGGGTTCAATTCTCCAGGTAGATCTGGGAGAGAATTCTGCCTGAAATGCTGGAGAGCTACTGCCAGTAGACAATACAGTGGTACCTCAGGTTAAGTACTTAATTCACCACTTTAGCTAATGGGGCCTCCTGCTGCCACCGCGCCACCGGAGCATGATTTGTGTTCTTATCCTGAAGCAAAGTTGTTAACCTGAAGCACTTTTCTGGGTTAGCGGAGTCTGTAACCTGAAGCATATGTAACCCGAAGTATCACTGTACTTAGCTAGATGGACCAATGGTCTGGCTCAATATAAGGCAGCTTCCTAGATACTGAGATCTGTTCCGCACATCATGCTAAGCCAAAACATGACTTGGCATGAATAAGCAGACTCTGGGAGAGGAGGTCGCAACCGCTTTGCTTAGCATGGTGTTTTTGCTGCTGCGTAGAGTTTGGCTTAGTGCCTTCTCCAAGCCTGGACTTGTGGTTTGGCACTCTCTAGACAAACCAAAAACTAATCAAGGTTTTGTCCTGTGGTTCGTGGCTCATGGTTTGTCTGGGGGAGCGAAACGGCTGAGATAAACTGTGTCTGGTCAAGAAACTAAGCCAAACTATGGCTTAGCTCAGCACAGGAGCAAAACGAAGAGAAAGGCCACAGACTCCTTTCTGGGAGCCCGCATACTAATGCTAAGACACACAATTTGGAAAGCCCTGTATTCGATTTATATACAGTGGTACCTCGGGTTAAGGTCCATTCTTAACCTGAAACTGTTCTTAACCTGAAGCACCACTTTAGCTAATGGGGCCTCCCACTGCCGCCATGCCGCTGCTGCGCAATTTCTGTTCTCATCCTGAAGCAAAGTTCTTAACCCAAGGTACTATTTCTGGGTTAGCGGAGTCTGTAACCTGAAGCGTATGTAACCCGAGGTACCACTGTACTACCCTTCATCAAAAGATCTCAGGGCGGTTCACAAGATAAAAACATTAGATAAAAGCACAAATAAATTGCTTAAAACAGACACAACAAAACAATCAGTGCATATGTATGTATGTGTATGTATGCATTCATAACCCACAAAGGGGAAATATGTTGGCTGCAAAGTGCATCAGACTGACTACATGCAGGGCGTGGACAATGTCTGAGTTTTCAATTTACTTGTATTTGTTTAGGTATGATGGACTGTTAAGGCACCAGTGCCATTCTGGAAATAAAAGATAACTCGGCAGGTTTCTTAAACACATCCACACAACAAGAAGTCAAGTTCTGAACATAAAAGCAGGCATTCAGGGCAGCGTAGGAACACACCATTTCTTTCAAAGGTTCACATAATGCCAGGCCTATAATAAAACCACCAGTCACCAGCATTGCCCCAAATAAAAATAAACACATTTTGCCAGAAGCCTTAATAAGAGAAAACACTTTCAGTGAAGCCCAGTAAGGAATTTTCAATGTCCACGAGGGGCCAGAACCTCTAATTGCATAGTACATAGTGTCTGACATTCTGCTGCTATTAATTTCTTCTAATGAGCGCTGATATATTACCTTAATTGAACTGAGTAGGTTGCAACTTAAATGCACTTGGCATGGCAAATTGGTTTCTAAAGTTAGTTCCAAGAAAACTACAGGAGTCATGCGTTTCTTCCAAATAACAAGAGCATTAAGCTCATCAGTCAAGGCCTCCCGAAGTATTTTGACTCTCATCACTGGGTACTGCAGTTTGCATTTTTGCTGATGCTGAATGGAGGAGGCTAACACTTGACCTTAGGAGGGAAATTACATCTAAACAAGCAATTTGCATCTGTATCTTAATAATGTTCCAGATGTCTGTGCTCAAGCATGTCTGTCTGCCTATTTACATGTCTTGAACTGTTTAATTGGCATAAGCAGGAGAGGTACTGTCAGGATTCTTAGAGGTAGCTTAAAAGACAGGCTGTGTTAACGTAATTTGATCTTTCATCTGGGAAAGCTCCCCAACTATTCTTAGAACAATACTGAAGATAAGGCTCCAGGCTCTTCAAATGTCCCTGTTTTCCAGGGATAGTCCAGGATTTACAGAAGCCATCCCGGTTTCTGATTTGATCCCAGAATGTCCCACTTTTCTTAGGACGTTCCTATTTTCATTGGAGAAATGTTGGATGGTATAGAGTTATGCAGCCCCCGAGCCAAGAAGATAAGTAACTATACAACCTTTAGAAGACATCTGATGGCAGCCCTGTATAAAGGTAAAGGGACCCTTGACCATTAGGTCCAGTAGTGGCTGACTCTGCGGTTGCAGTGCTCATCTCACTTTATTGGCCAAGGGAGCCGGCGTATAGCTTCCGGGTCATGTGGCCAGCATGACTAAGCCACTCCTGGCGAACCAGAGCAGCGCACGGAAATGCCGTTTACCTTCCCGCCGGAGTGGTACCTATTTATCTACTTGCACTTTGGCGTGCTTTGGAACTGCTAGGTTGGCAGGAGCAGGGACTGAGCAACGGGAGCGCACCCCATCATGGGGATTCGAACGGCCGACTTTCTGATTGGCAAGTCCTAGGCTCTGTGGTTTAACCCACAGCACCACCCGCGTCCAAGCCCTGTATAGGGAAATTTTTCTAATGTTTTATTATGTTTTGATATGTGTTGGAAGTTGCCCAGAGTGGCTGGGGCAACCCAGTTCTCATTGTGAAAGCGAATTTAAGGCAGAATTTTTCAGACTGAGGACCTAATTCCCTTCCAGGGTGGAACCTTTCTGTGGGTGCAGCCAGAGGTAAAAATTGGAGGAGCAATGAATTTAAATCTTACTTTTATACAGCAGGCTCATTTCTCGTCTGTGCACACACGCCCCTCTATCCAGGAAAACCAAGAATTGTTGTCAGAGTTCAAGAACTCTTTCCAGCCAGATAAAAACACCCGGGAGAATATGAAGCGAGATTGTTGGGGGACATAGCCTGGAGAAAGAGGGGGTGGCTCTGAAGTGCCTCAAGGACAGACAGAACTGGAATGCAGCATTTGTCCTCTGGGCTGGACCCTGTTTCAGACCCTCAAAATGTCCCTATTTTCCAGGGATAGTTCTGGGTTTACAGAAGTCATCCCAGTTTTTGATTTGATCTCAGAAAGTCTCGCTTTTCATTATTATTAATTGGAGATATATTGGTGGGTATGGAGTTGTGCAATGCCCGAACCATCTGAAGGCAGGCCTGTATAGCGAAGTTTAAAAATGTTTAATGTATATATACTGGATGCTGCCCAGAGTGACTGGAGCAACCCAATTATATGGTAGGGGTATAAATAGTAAGATGATGATGATGATGATGATGGGATAGACTGTCCCTATTCTTCATTGGATAAAAGTTGGAGGGTATGTTGTTTTAAGGGCTTCCTTTGGGACATAAAAAGGTTTTTTTTTCATGTGTTTCCTAATTATTACCTTAATCTGTTTTGGCAAAATCAGTTTTGGTTGTTCACTGTGTTTAGCTATTGAAAAGTCATTAGTTATCATTATCATTCATCCTAACAACTACATGATGAAAATGTTTTTACAGGTTGTTCCCTGTGCCTGTTTATCAAGATTCAGGATGCAACTAGTTGGGCTTGAGTGTTACTGCTGTGCTGTTTGTCATGAAGAAATACGCTTCTCAGCCACTGCCTTAGGGCTCTGCACAGCTGAAGACCTGCTCCTGGTTCCCCTCCTGCCCCATTTCTACTTCAATTTTCTCGCCATAAAAACAGCAATTCGAGGCAAAGCTACAGAACCCACAAACAATTACGATCCATTAAATGAATCAATAATGCAGCAAAAATATTGGCAACAGAACTATAAAGTTAATATTCTATTAGAACACCAAAATGCCACAAATAGATCAATCCTCAAGAACCCAAATGAAAATGTTTTATGCAATCTTCTAGCGGTGAATAGATTTTGGGCTCTCGCTGAAATTTGGGCATGCCTCATTCGAAAGTGGATGTCACGGACAGGGTGCTACTGTTCTGAAGGGCCTGGAATCTGCCCCAGGAGATGCAACTTCTCAGTCAGATGGTGCAGAGAATGGAGTGCTGCCCATCAATTTAAACTGGCAGGAACGTTCAGTATGGGAGCAGCAATTGTTTCAATTATGCTGGACAGTTTGCAGATCTCGTGGACCACATTGTTCCTGGTTTGGGGAGGGGGGGGCGAATTGAAGGAAGTTTTCCTACCACTGAAGAGGAGGGAAATAATATATATGAGATCAGGCATCCCCAAACTCGGCCCTCTAGATGTTTTGGGACTACAATTCCCATCATCCCTGACCACTGATCCTGTTAGCTAGGGATGATGGGAGTTGTAGTCCCAAAACATCTGGAGAGCCAAGTTTGGGGATACCTGTACTAGATTCTATTAGGTAAAGGTAAAGGGATCCCTGACCATTAGGTCCAGTTGTGACCGATTCTGGGGTTGCGGCACTCAGCTTGCTCTATGGGCCGAGGGAGCCGGCGTTTGTCCGCAGACAGCTTCTGGGTCATGTGGCCCGCATGACTAAGCTGCTTCTGGCGAACCAGAGCAGCCCACGGAAATGCAGTTTACCTTCCCGCCCAAGCGGTACCTATTTATCTACTTGCACTTTGACATGCTTTCAAACTGCTAGGTTGGCAGGAGCAGGGACCGAGCAACGGGAGCTCACCCCGTCGCCGGGATTCGAACTGCTGACCTTCTGATCGGCAAGTCCTAGGCTCTGTGGTTTAACCCACAGCGCCACCCGAGTCCCACTAGATTCTATAGCCTCGTTCTAATTATCTTTAAAACCCTTCAGTTCTGCAAGCATGTTTCCCTTAGGATGCATTGTCCCCTGATAAATGGAAGCCTCTACTTAATAAAGCATTTGTGAAGCTGCATTAAGTTTCGGATCTAATACACAAAGCAAGGTAGGACCGGACTAGGGTAATTGTCCGGAAAATGATAGCTTTGCCTACACTGAAGTGCTTCCCATTTCATTCCCGTCTCTGACTCTTGTCCTGATGCAGATGCACAAAGGAATGCCAGAGAACAGAGTTGCAGCAGGGGAGTTTATTCAGCGTGCAAAGATTCAGCACCAGTTAACTGCATGGTGATGATGTGAAGAGAAGCTGTCAGAGGAGATTACTTCTCCCCCCCCCCAATTGAGCATTCTGAAACATGAATGCTTTTGCAGAAGTATCTTCTGCTGTTGATTAGCACATATTTTCGTATCAAGTATGTGACAGCATGTGTGACAGTGTAATTTGGTGTGGGTAATCACTTTGTAAATTGGTGGCAATAGAATGGAATGCGCAAAAATCCTCTCAGTCGGGCAAGTACAAAGCACTCATTCTCTGCAGTGAACACCACATTAATATAGAGTAAAACTGCGGTACCCAAGAGGCCACTATATGAGCAATTTGGACAGACTTTACATATTAGATACTGAAATGTTCCAGTAAGAAGACTTTTTTTTTTAATGCATTTTTAAAAATCACTGATCATTTATACTGTGAATCATGTTGGAGGGGGGCGGGATTTCCCTGGCAGGACATTTTGACTTAGTTTTCATCCTTTTTACAAACCTTTTTGACATGTGCAAAGAATCTTTGTGCAAATGAAATGATTTTAAAAAACAACAACCAAGTGATCTCAGTCTTCACCCAAAAAGGCTTGCAGACCACCCTTCCCTCAGGTTTGAAATCTAAAAAGATGCAGCAGGAGCAGGAGCAGGAGCAGCAGCAGCAGCAGCAGCAAATGATTGGCTTGGGAGGGAGCAGGAAGTATTTTTCCTTGCAAATTTTTCTAGTGAACAGTTGGGGGCGGAGAAGTTCAGGAGGAGGAGGAGCCAGAAGCTAAATTGACAGAATGGCTCTGAAAACTTTTTCTTTTTTTATTACAGGCTGATGTGATGCCAGGAGGTAGGAGGAGGAGCCTGGCTTCTCAGTAGAGCAGATGGCGGCCCTACAGCTCTTCTCTTTTGGATGGAGGTACAGTAAGATCGGGACGCGGGTGGCGCTGTGGGTTAAACCACAGAGCCTAGGGCTTGCCGATCAGAAGGTCGGCGGTTTGTATCCCCGCGACGGGGTGAGCTCCCGTTGCTCGGTCCCTGCTCCTGCCAACCTAGCAGTTTGAAAGCACGTCAAAGTGCAAGCAGATAAATAGGTACCGCTCTGGCGGGAAGGTAAACGACATTTCCGTGCACTGCTCTGGTTCGCCAGAAGCAGCTTAGTCATGCTGGCCACATGACCCGGAAGCTGTACGCCGGCTCCCTCGGCCAATAAAGCGAGATGAGCGCCACAACCCCAGAGTCATCTGTGACTGGACCTAACGGTGAGGGGTCCCTTTACCTTTACCTTTACCGTAAGGGCATTTCAACAGTGCAAGAGAAGTTCCAAGATGATTTTGTAAAAATGGCTTCGAGAGACTTTTCTCTTGTAGTATGAGAAGCATCAGGGCATGTTTGTGCACTGACTCGGCATTTTGCGTATACACAAAGTTATATGGCTTTGTAACTGAGCTGCACAAAGCTTTCTCCGTGATGCTGTCCCCAGGTACCTTCTTGGAAAACAGAGCACCCACACTTTTCAGCATAGAGGGATTTGAACTCCTCCTGAGGGAATTTCAGCCTTTGTGTGCTCAACTTGAGGAGGGAGGGGAAGCATACACAACAACAACAAAATGGCAAGCATGCTCCCTGCAGCCTTAAATTAAAGCCTACCAATCAAGGACTGTGCCTGAAGGAGCCAGCAATCTCATCGTGCCCAGCACAGCTTTGCATCTTTGCACACACAGCGCTCAAGATAACAGCAGTGGTAACAGCCAGTGGTAGAGGCATCAAGAAGCTTAACACTACCAGTTCCCTGGCATATCCAGACAGGAATTTGAATCCTCTCATTTTCCTTGTGAGCACAACACAGAAAAGGGAGAATACAGCGCCCACATTGCTCTCTGAGCAGAAAGCCTGCAGAGACTCACCTGGGAAAGGAAAGTGTATTTTCACAAGCAGGTAGAAGGAGGCAGTTAGGGGATGTGACAAGAGCAACCAAAGCCACACACTGGCAGAAGACACCTCCAGAGCCTCACTGCAAAAGGCACAGGATATTGCCAACTCTGTTTATTTGTGGTTTTTCCAGTGTATCTCAGTCAGCCTTCTCACCTTCCCTGTGGTAAGTCTTACTTACAGTACTTCACCAAACCTTTACTAGGCGTTACAAGTATAGGCCATCATGAAACATCCATATGTTTAATTTAAAAACATATACACATAAACAGCCATGTAAAATATGTAATAGCGAGGATTTTCATCGGAATTTCTTCCTGCTGAATAGTGCCATTCAACCCTGTGGTAAGTCAAGTTTCTAGCAAGATGAATGTGTCCTCTAGAATTTAGTCTGCGAAAGAAACATTTCTCAAAAACAAAAGTTTACCCCTTGAGCCTTAGGCTAGTAAGATAGTCTCCTCTCTCTCTCGCTCGCTCTCTCTCTCTCTCTCTCTCTCTCTCTCACACACACACACACACACACACACAAACACACACACCCTGCTGAAACAGATTACATTATTTCCAAAGAGGCCCTTAATTGTTTACTAAAAATCTGCTTTTTTCCAGATACACTAACTCACTGTGCAGAATTCCAAACACAAGCATAGCTAAACAGTGCTAATGTTAAGGGTGAATAACTATTTCGCTTAAAATAAACAGCGTTAAGAGAGTATCTAAACCACATGCAAATCTTCATTAGCTGCATTGTCTAGTTCTGCTTTTCCTCTCCCTCCCTCCCTCCCTTCCTTTTTGGTTTAGACAGTTTTTAAATTTTACTTTTAGCTTGGACCACAAAATCAGATTGAATGAAGCTTAAAATCAACCCAACCATATCACATTTTTGATCATCAGTAAATGCCACACGTAAAAAGGTTTTTTTTCTACCTTTCCAGAAACAAATTAAATGTGAAACTGAGGAAAAAATTATTGGATATTAAGACCCTGCAGTATGGGAAAGGTAAAGTGTGCATAAGAATCTAGCACAACCATTGAAAAAAGAGAGCAACCACTTATGTCCAAAATGTCTTCCTAAAGAGGAATGATTTGTTGTTGTGGGAATCTGTCTGGCATCTGAGGAGAATTTTTAAAAAACCAACACAGTATCAGCCCTTAAAGATTAAAAAGTGTATTTACACCTACAACTGATATCAGATAAAAGGTACACAGAACTCGTGAAACCCCCACTAAAGTTAAGGAGAGCAGCAAAAAAAGTTTTTTCAATCATGCAGAATCCTATGCATATTTATTTGGAATTGCCTTGGATAATGTTCCACAACTCTTACCACTGTGTGTATAGGATTGCAGCCTTTAATTAAGCAAGGTCCTTTGGATTGGGCCCAAGAAAAGTCTTCAAATACTGATGTAAACAATGCTACTTAATAATGTGCTTCATATTTAGATTACATAATAATAGCGAACAGTTTTTCAGCTATTTAAAATGAGTTAATTTTGCTGTTATATAATTTCTAGCCCCTGTTCAGAGGCTTCTCTATATATGAAAGAGCCAGAGCAGTTTTGGAGTAAAATCACATTGAATAGGGCAAATGTTAAGCGAAATCACATTGAATAGGGCAAATGTTAAGCGAGTAGGGGGAGGGATTGTAGATAATATATACAGAATGAACTAAAAGAAACCTCTGTCACAAGCTATATTTTCCTGAGCAAATAAAATACTACAAGTCCATGACATTTAAACCACAGTTCCTACAATCAGCCTGCATTTGACCTTTTGGTACAATAATATAAAGCAGTCAATTTTTCTCTTTCTCTATCTAAATTCAAATTGTTGTTGTTGTTGTTTTTAAAATCCCATTCCTATAGTAAACACATACTCTTATTTAATAAAATTACCTTTCCAGTAATCGGCTTCCTGCCTTCGTGCTTGGCCAGAAGAAGTGACTCTTTTTTGAAGGACACCTTGGACTTCTGAAAGAAATAAGAAACTGGGTAATGGGGGAGTGGAGAGTATTACATTTTTTAAAAAAACACTAGGACCAATGTATGAAGGACATATTTATTCCATTTTGCAGAAATCCAACCCTTTGCAGAAAAAGCTCCACAAAGCACTTTGTGGATGAATTAGGAAGAATCGCATTTCTGCACAGGCAGCAGGACAGCATTTCAAAAGGGAAAGAAATATGATTGCAAGCAGATGCTCATTCATGTTCTCATCTTAAAGGAATGTGTGTGTGTGTGTGTGTGTTTAGGCAGAATGATGAACAACAGATTTCAGGGTGCATTTAATGTTTCTTAATTTCTTGCAGATGAAGGAGACAAGTATATTTTGGCACATACACTACACAGGCAGTATTTCTCTGTTCTTGCTGGAAATAAAAATTTTGCTTCTGGATATTGGTGTAGACCACTTGTGTCGTGGGATAGCAACTGATTAAGAAACAGGAAGCAGAAAGTAGGAATAAATGGATAGCTCTCCATTGGGGGAATGAGTTCCCCAAGGATCAGTATTGGAACCAGTGCTTTTTAACTTATTAAGGATTTAGAGTTAGGGATGAGCAAAGTTTGTTCATGATGCTGAACTGAGTGCATTTCCTTCTAGAGGGGCACAAAGAGTACAATATTTAACAAACCTTTCAATTACAGTGGTACCTTGGGTTACATATGCTTCAGGTTACATACGCTTCAGGTTACAGACTCCGCTAACCCAGAAATAGTGCTTCAGGTTAAGAACTTTGCTTCAGGATGAGAACAGAAATTGTGCTCCGGCGGCACAGCAGCAGCAGGAGGCCCCATTAGCTAAAGTGGTGCTTCAGGTTAAGAACAGTTTCAGGTTAAGCACGGACCACCGGAACAAATTAAGTACTTAACCCGAGTGTCAGAGGTTCAGGAGCAGAAGAGCAGGGGAGAGAGCAAATAGAGAGCGGAGGAGAGGAATCGGAGGGGAGCGTAGGGGAATATGACAGTGGACCGAGAGATTCCATGAGCTTCTCCAGCGAATCTGAAGATTCCCAGGAGGGGGCGCCCATGGTAAGGGCGAGGCGAATCCCAGAGGGGACGATCCATAAGCAAGGAACCAGAGGGGAGTCCCAAGGGAGTAGCGGAGCAGTAGGGCCAGTTCCCCCACCAGAGCACAGTGGGGGGGAAGAGTCACGTGAGTCAGGGCCAGCTTCTCCTCCATCGGGGAGTGGGGAGACGGAGGGAAGGCCAGGTCCAGCTAGCCTCCCCGAAAGGGGGAGCAGTGACACAAGTGTAACGGTCAGAAGGAAAGTGGGAGGCTGCGCGCGCGCGCCAAGTTCAAATGTGGAGGAGCGCGGGACAGCAGAAAACCCGGATTGGGAGCCAGGTCCTAAAGCCCGAAAGAGGGGGGGGGGAGGAGTCGGGAGAATCAGCGTCAGAAGAATCTCGGAGGGCTGAGACTCCGACTAGCAGAAAGACCCAGAGAAAGAAGGAACAGAGGAAGAGGTGGAGTAAGGCTAGAATCTTAAGCTGGTGTCAGGGGGGAGGAGACTCAGATGGGAGTTCTACGGTCTGACGGATAGATGTAGCGTTGCGCGCTGCGCGTCTAGAAATGAGACTGAACTTCAATAAAGACTTTTAAACTTGAGCAAGGAGCAGCGTTGGTCTTGTGTGAGCTGGGACCTTGGGCAGCGCTGACAGTAACTCCCATCTCAATAAACTCTGTGAGCTCACGGAGATAGGCAAAGATGACGACTGAGGAAAAAGTCAAGCAATTGCAGGAAGCGGTGTCAACGCTCTACGCAGAATTGGCTGCGTCTAAGAAAAAAGAAGAAGACACAGCTGCGCTCTGCCAGGATCTGCAAGCCAGGTGGGACAAATGGGGAAAGGAGGGGCAGCTGGGAGCCAAGCCGGAGGGAGTTAGCCTCGGGAAAAGGGGGGCGAGCCTTGTGACCCATTTTGACGGGAACCTGCAGCAGTACCCTAACTTCAGAGCAGAAGTAGTCTTCGCGCTCAATTTGCTTCGGAAAGATTTTAGAGATGAGGAGGAGAAAGTGGGTTTCATAATCACTCATCTGCATGGGGAAGCTAAGTCGTGGCTGCGAACCTTGCTACGCGAAAATGACCCCGCCCTCAAAGATTCAAGCGCTTTTATTGGAGCCATGGACGCTTGCTTTAAATCAACGGTGGATGTGGATGTCGCTAGAAGGGAAATGCACGGATTGCGACAAGGAAGAGCAACGGTGCGCCAGTATCATTCCCGCTTTTTTGGGTTAGTAAATGTGCTGGGCTGGCAGAAGGACTCAGATGCCGTCAGGGATCTGTTCTGGGAGGGGCTGAATGGAGCCGTGAAAGATGAGCTGGCCAGGGGAGAGAGACCCCAAAATACGGCAGAAGTAGTCCAGAGGGCGCTCGCAATTGGGGTGCGCCTGGAAGAACGCCCGTGGAGCAGGGAGGAGGGGCGAAGAGCAAACACGTCAGTTAGAACGACTCCCTTCCTACCCAGAGAGACAGAGCGCGCTCAGTCCACGCCTCCTCTCATCAGTGGAGAGGAGCCAATGGAAATCGGAGGTGCAAGGGCTCAGACAGCAAGCAGAGCCCAGACACCAGGAGCAGTCAAGGCGAAGGCTCCTAGAGGGAGCAGGAAGTGTTACATCTGCGACAGTGCACAGCACATGGCGAAAGAGTGTCCCCAGAGGCTCCAGAAGCACACTGCAGCCTCAGCAACTGTTAAAGGAGGAATTCAGCAGGGAGTTGAGCAGCAGGGAAAAGGCGACGCCTGGTTGGAGATGGAGGCTCTGGGGCTCAACCAGGCGAGTCAGTGAAGCAGTCCCCAGAGATTTTGCAGCCCACAGACCCCCTCCCACCCAAACCAGTGGTGCAACTCACTGCATCGCTCCAGCTGCCCGATGGGCTCACCCTGGAGGTCCCTATTACCATTGACTCTGGTAGCAACGCAGACTTTGTAGGGTTGGACTTCGTCAAGCAGCATCGCATAGCACTCCTGCCAGCCACGACGCCCCTAAATGTTGTCACGGTAGATGGCAGGAAGATACTGGGAGGAGAGGTGGTACAGCAGACACCGCCTCTGGTGATGCAAATTGGGAACCACCGTGAAGTCATCAGTTTCAACGTCACCCACCTGTCGGACACGCCCATAGTGTTGGGCATGAGTTGGCTGGATAGGCACAGCCCGGCATTAGCGTGGTACCAGCGGCAATTGACCTTCTGCTCTTCCTACTGCGCAACGCACTGCATCCAGACCTGCCAGGAAGAAGAGGGGCAAGAGGATGCACCGCAGCTACACCTAGGCATGGTGCAAGCGGTGCCCAACAAGTACAAGGCCTTTTTGGAAGTCTTCTGCGAGAAGGAAGCAGACAAGCTGCCTCCCCACAGACCCTACGACTGCAAGATTGACCTCCTGCCAGGGGCGACGCTGCCGACGGGGAGACTGTACTCCATGTCTGAAGACGAAATGCAAGAACTCAGGGAGTTCATAGATCGCAATTTGAAGCGGGGATTCATCCGGGAATCCAAAGCAGTGGGGGGCAGTCCCGTGTTTTTCGTGAAGAAGAGAGACACGCCCGAACGGAGGCTCATAGTGGATTATAGAATCATCAATTCCAGGACAAAGCCCACAGCATTCCCCATGCCCAAAATTGACGACCTGCTCGCGACGGTGAGGAAGGGACGGATCTTCACCAAGTTGGATCTACGAGGGGCCTACAACCTTATACGCATGCGGGAGGGCGACGAGTGGAAGACAGCCATGTTTACGCCTTTAGGAACCTATGAATACCGAGTCATGCCGTTTGGTCTCCAAAATGGCTCCCATTGTTTCCAAGCTTTCATGCACCACGTGCTAGCGGGACTCCTCTACAAGAAGTGCGTCTGCTTTTTAGATGATATCCTGATCTTTTCGGACTCGCAGGAGGCGCACGAGGAGGACGTCAAGGAGGTCCTGCAGAGACTACGGGAGCACAGACTTTATGCCAAACTGGAGAAGTGCCAGTTCGACACGACAGAGGTGGATTTCCTGGGCTACAAGCTGTCCGACAAGGGACTTGCCATGGACAGCGCCAAGGTCCGCTCACTGTTGGACTGGAAGAGCCCGCGCAACCGGAAGGAGGTCCAGAAGTTCGTCGGTTTCGCCAACTTTTATCGCAAGTTCATCAAGGGGTTCGCGAAGGAGACGGCGGCCATCACGGACACCCTCAGCTCCAAGAAGAAGAAGTTCACCTGGACGGACCAGGCGGAGCAGTCCTTTCGGAGGCTCAAGCGTCTCTTCGCATCCGAAGAACAGCTGCTACACGTAAACCCCAGCAAACCGATGAGGGTTGAAACGGACGCCTCGGACAGAGCGGTGGGGGCGGTCCTGTTGCAGCAAGATCCTCAAGGGGACTGGAGACCGTGCGCATTCTACTCCAGGAAGCTCAGCACGTCGGAGCAGAACTACACCATCTGGGACAGGGAGTTGCTGGCCATTCATGCAGCCTTCAAGGCGTGGCGGCACTTCCTCGTCGGAGCCAGACACACAGTGCAGGTCCGCACGGACCACAAGAACCTGGAGTACTGGCGCACGGCGAAGTTCCTGAACCAGAGACACATCCGCTGGGCGGAGTTCTTTGCAGATTTCGATTTCCGGATAGAATACATCCCGGGAGACAACAACGTCATGGCGGATGCGCTATCCAGGAAGCCGCAGTATCTCGAGGAAGCGGCACCGGCAGCGGCCAAACACATTTTCGCACCAGAGGTGTGGGCGTGCGCTTCAGCCGCAGTGGACCTGGACGCAGTCCGTCGCGCGCTACAGGCGGATTCGTTTGCGCAATCCAAGATGGAGGAGGTGCGAAACGGCACAGCGAGGGACGACGAGTTCCAGATACGCGACGGACTACTCCTCCGCAAAGGGGCTCTCTACGTACCGGGAGACGACCTTCGCGCGAGAGTCTTGCAGCAGCTGCACGACGCGCCCAGCGCTGGGCACTTTGGCAAGGACAAGACGGCGGAATTAGTCACCAGGGACTTTTGGTGGCCCAAGGTGCGGGGAGAAGTTGCGGATTACGTTTCCAGGTGTGACACCTGCCAAAGGGCCAAGCCAGTACACAGGAAGCCGGCAGGTCTGCTGGAACCGCTGCAGACGCCGCTCGAACCATGGGAGAAAGTGGCCCTGGACTTTGTTACAGATCTGCCCAGTTCGCGCGGCAAAACAGCGGTACTCGTGGTCGTAGACCTCTTCACCAAGATGGCGCATTTCATTCCGTGCGCGAAGGTGGCCACAGCGGAACAGACCGCCAAGTTGTTCATAGACCACGTGTTCAAAGCTCACGGCCTGCCGCGGTCCATCCTGTCCGACCGGGGCCGCCAATTCATCTCGAACTTCTGGCAGAAGCTGCTGGGCATCCTGAACGTCAAGATCAACTTAGCGTCGGCACGACACCCGCACACCAACGGACAAGCGGAGAGGGTCAACGCCATCATGCAGCAGTACCTGCGATGCTACGCCAATCAACAGCCCTCGACCTGGGTGGACTACCTACCGCTAGCCGAGTTTGCCTACAACAACACGAAGCACGGGTCTACAGGGGTGACACCGTTCTTCGCCAACAATGGGCGCCACCCCAGAACCTTCCCGGGGTTGGAGACCGAGGCAGAGGGGGAGCCACGGGGGGCAGAGCACTTAGCCGCAGAGTTACAGGAGGTCCATGAGCAACTCCGAAGGCACTTGGAACTCGCGAAACACGCCTACAAGATGCAGGCAGACAGGCACAGGAGGGTTGGGGAAGACATACAGGTAGGGGACTGGGTCTGGTTAGCAGCTCAGGCAGTGCCGGCCAGAACGCTAGCTAAGAGGAAGCTAGGACACAAGCAGCTGGGACCTTACCAGGTCGCGGCACAAATCAATCCAGTGGCCTACCGGTTGACACTCCCGGAGGGCTCCAGAATGCACCCAGTCTTTCACAGGTCAGTGCTCACGCCTTACAAGGCGCCCCACAGGTTTCAGGCGCCAGGGACCGCACCAGCTCCACGTAGCCCATCGCCAACAGGGGAGGGACCACAGAGGGCGACCCCACTCAACAAGGTCACACAGATTTTGGACTCCAGATGGGGGGAAGAGGGAGTTGAATATCTCCTCGCCAGGGAGGGTACTCCGGCCAGCGCCAACGAGTGGGTGCCGTGCTACGCCGTGGAGGAGCACTACCTCAAAGACGAGTTCCATTCGATCTTCCCACACAGACCCATGCCGGAGGAGTATTTCGACGACTGGCTTTTCACACCCACACTGTCAGCCAGCACGTTCCAGGGTTTCTCCTCAGATGAGGAGCCGACGCCGGGGATAAGCTCCCCGGAGGGGTCGCTCTCGGGGTTTGCCACGGACCGCTCCTATTGGTGGGACACTCAACCAGAAGTGGGGTGGAGCAGAGAACTGTTGAGGGGGCCCTTGCACACAGCCTCACCCGAGGGACCGGGTGGAGAGGAGGACATGGACGTGTGGGGGGAGGATCTTGGTTTTGAGCACGACAGCAGAGAAATGGAAGCAGAGGAAGTCGACGTAGACGAACCCATCGTGGGGGGGCCTGATCCCGCTGGCCGGTTGCACACCAGGGGGAGAGAACGGAAGCCAGCACTCACACCCCCAGCGCTGGAGCACCTGGAACCCACACCCGAAGAGGGGGAGGGGGGAAGGGGGGGCTTCGAGGGGGGGATGGATGTCAGAGGTTCAGGAGCAGAAGAGCAGGGGAGAGAGCAAATAGAGAGCGGAGGAGAGGAATCGGAGGGGAGCGTAGGGGAATATGACAGTGGACCGAGAGATTCCATGAGCTTCTCCAGCGAATCTGAAGATTCCCAGGAGGGGGCGCCCATGGTAAGGGCGAGGCGAATCCCAGAGGGGACGATCCATAAGCAAGGAACCAGAGGGGAGTCCCAAGGGAGTAGCGGAGCAGTAGGGCCAGTTCCCCCACCAGAGCACAGTGGGGGGGAAGAGTCACGTGAGTCAGGGCCAGCTTCTCCTCCATCGGGGAGTGGGGAGACGGAGGGAAGGCCAGGTCCAGCTAGCCTCCCCGAAAGGGGGAGCAGTGACACAAGTGTAACGGTCAGAAGGAAAGTGGGAGGCTGCGCGCGCGCGCCAAGTTCAAATGTGGAGGAGCGCGGGACAGCAGAAAACCCGGATTGGGAGCCAGGTCCTAAAGCCCGAAAGAGGGGGGGGAGGAGTCGGGAGAATCAGCGTCAGAAGAATCTCGGAGGGCTGAGACTCCGACTAGCAGAAAGACCCAGAGAAAGAAGGAACAGAGGAAGAGGTGGAGTAAGGCTAGAATCTTAAGCTGGTGTCAGGGGGGAGGAGACTCAGATGGGAGTTCTACGGTCTGACGGATAGATGTAGCGTTGCGCGCTGCGCGTCTAGAAATGAGACTGAACTTCAATAAAGACTTTTAAACTTGAGCAAGGAGCAGCGTTGGTCTTGTGTGAGCTGGGACCTTGGGCAGCGCTGACACCGAGGTACCACTGTAAAATTAAACAGAGTGTTTCAATCAGCTATATTGCATCATATTTTGCGTTTTCAGTTCTGGGTGTTTTCTGAGTCTGCATCATTATCTATGCTAGTTTAGTTGTAAGGCACCAGGTACATGGGGCAGAAGGGGCTTCAGCTCCCCCAATATTTTTGGGCAGGGGGCAGTGCTTCCCCCAATATTGAGGGGGCTGCCACCCCCTGCTGCCACCAGGCACCCTCCATGCACCCCAGAGCCAGGCGACGGCTGGGACAAGCATGGAGGGCAATCTCCATGCTTGCTCGTCACAGTGGCAGCCTGGGAGCCCAGGAGCTGGGCTGTGGCAGGGACGAGCAAGCATGGAGATCACCCTCCTCGTGTCTCACCACCACCACCTGACATGTGGCATCACCTGACATGTCACGTGACCACACCCCCTCAATATGGAGGACAAGTCTGGCCTTATCTTACCCTTGGCTTAATTTCTCTTGCAAGAGAAGTGCTGCACCTGTTTCTCTGCCATTTGCTTACTTATTTATTCCTGAGAATCACACATTCTGTCCTAAAACAATGGCACTCCTGTATTTTCTCAAATGGGCTTCCATTTCCCTCTCACACACACACACCCAGCACTGTTTAAGCATTTTATGGCTGCGCGTGCACCACCCCCCAAAGAGACAAATCAGAATGTTCACTTGTAATATTGTTTGCAGTAAGTTGCAAAGAAGCGCTAGTTTGGACAACTACAAAACGAAGACATACACACAACCCACTCCAATCTTTGGCCTTTTGGAAGAAGAATTGCAACTTTGATGTTTCCTCCAAGTCATTTCTATCTTTGTTCTTTTAGAAGAATGTTGTCACCCAATGGAAAGATGATTAGCGTAACACTGTAAAAGAAACCACCACTGAGATCTTTTGCTTGATATTACATGCACCTGTTTACTCAAAACTTTACTCTTCGTCAGAAACTAAGGCTGCTATTTGTTCTGCATTTCTCCCCACCCCCATCCTGCCTTGCGTATGGTTCACAAATAACATCTATATTCATTATGCTCTGTACCCAGTGACTGAGCTAGCTAACAGGGAAAGTTATGTTCTTCCTGTTTTCTTAGACTCTCCATTAGTGTTGGCCTGCTTCTTTGCATTCCTGTTTATGCAACAGTACTTCACAGCTTCTGGACCAATAACTTAAAGCCAGCAGACATTTCTATGGCTCCTTCACTTAGACAAACACACAGAAGTGATGAATGTCTTCTTTGTGTGGTTTTGTAGGTTGAGACAACATCAACAGAGATGAGGCGGAAGCCAGATTTTAGAGTTTTTCGGGGAACTAAAGGTGGAATGGCAGAATACTTTTGCCCTTGCTGTTCTGTGCCTACTCATCCTGCTAGGGTCTCTGGTAAATGGTTTTCCTTCAAGAGGCTTGGAAGCTGCCTCATCGCCTAATACCAAGAGCAAAGTGGACTATAAGCAGCTTCATCCATCACAAGTTTGAAAACCAATAATCGGAGCAAGCACCGCTTTTTATAAGTCGTGCTGGATGAAAGGTGTTTAAGAAGCCATTTTACTCTCAAGTGAAAAGAAACCCTCCAGCTGCACAGTGGGCTGTAAAACTGAAGGGATGGGAGTTGCAAAGAAATGGGATTTGGCTGCAGATTGAGCTCTGCTCCCACCTGCAAAGGCATGCACAGCCTGAGGATCGAGGGGGGAAGCCAAACCCCACTCCCACTTGGGTGTCTTTGTGGAGTGACAAGGCAGCCATCACATCTGCAGCTCTCCTGCTCACAGCAGTTGCAGTGGAAGGCAGAGAGAGAATGACTCAGCCCAACGCCATCATGCATTGAAACCAACTCATGATCTGGTCGATACTAGGCCGGCTCAGCTTTTTTGCTGACTCATTCCAGTGGTTTTTCCTGAATATTTCCAGTGGGCAGAAGGGGCAGGGTTGGTGCCAACAAGGTGATGCTTCTGCTATTACTCCAACATCATGGGGGTTTGGCTAATAATAATAATAATAATAATTTATTATTTATACCCCACCCACCTGGCTGGGCTTCCCCAGCCACTCTGGGTGGCTTCCAACAAAATATTAAAATGCAGTAATGCATCAAACATTAAAAGCTTCCCTAAACAGGGCTGCCTTCAGATGTCTTCTAAAAGTCTGGTAGTTGCTGTTCTCTTTGACTTCTGGTGGAAGGGCATTCCACAGGGCGGGTACCGCTACCGAAAAGGCCCTCTGCCTGGTTCCCTGTAACTTGGCTTCTTGCAGTGAGGGAACCACCAGAAGGCCCTTGGAGCTGGACCTCAGTGTCCAGGTAGAACGACTGGGGTGGAGATGCTCCTTCAGGTATACAGGACCGAGGCCATTTAGGGCTTTAAAGATCAGCACCAACACTTTGAATTGTGCTCAGAAATGTACTGGGAGCCAATGTAGATCTTTTAAGACGGGTGTTATATGGTCTCGGTGGCCGCTCTGCCTATCCTGGTTTTCTCTGTTTATTTGTTCATTTCTCCTTTCTTCTGTTATTCTTTATGCAAGGCTATCTGCTTTGAAGTATTTATTCTTCCTCAAGTGCCTGGGTCAGTTTACCTGCTAAAATAAGATGGGGTTTTTTCAGTGCTTTCTCCTTTTAAAAGGTTTTTTTTTTAAAGAAAAATTACATACTTTAATTTTTATTTATTAAATTTGTATGCCACCCTTCATTCGTAGATCTCAGGGCAGGTCACAACATAAAAATACAAGATAAAAACAAATTAATAAATTGATAAATCAATACCCTCCACCACCTCCCACAAACACATTTGAATTGGCCCCAGAAACTAACTGGCAGCCAGTGAAGGGGGGCCAGGATTAGTACAATATGCTCAAACCGTCTTGTCCCCGTGAGCAACCTGGCCACTGAATTTTGTACCAGCTGAAGCTTTTGAACACTCATCAGAGGCAGCCCTATGTATAACACATTGCAGTAGTCTAACCTAGAGGCTACCAGAACATAGGCAACATAGGGGCACAATAGGGCCACCATCCCAAGCTGATGGAAGGCACTCAGCTCCACTTTAAAACTCTGAAGCTGAGTGCTTACAGTGTTGTTTTTTTAATTGTATAGAGGCTCGGGTATACAACAGTAGCATTTTACTCAACTATTGCTGCTAGATTGGAGAAAAACAATATACAGAGTGATTATATTTTCATAATATGTTATGATTCTGTAACAGTCTGCTGTCCCTTGAAAGCTCAAGCAACAAAACCTGATAATCTTTATTTTTGTTTTTTTTAAAAGTAACTTATTTAACCTTTCCAGACACAATTTGCAAAATTTCTGATGCACTTGTCCTCTGGGGGCAGAGCAAGATTGTTACTTTCCCTTCCATGCTGCTCAAAACATTTGGAGCGCTACAATCTGGTTTGAAGATGAATTAACTGTGACACATCTGAAGCTCTTGTTGCCACCACACCATTACTTTCTGCACACATCTGCCGAGTCTGTGTTACTGCCTGGCTCTCACATTTATCTTCATCTGTTCCATATTCTACAACTCTGGTCATAATGCCAGAAACCATTTTCCAGCACTGTAAACATTTGTTAGCAGACAGAGGACTGGCAAGGCTACATGTCGTAGCAGCTATTTCAAGAACAGGGTGCTGCTTTTTAAAAAAACTTTTACTGTATACTCAACCAAGGCATAAATACCAATAATGAAACTGCTTTAAATGGTACCCCCCCCCCCAATTTCCACATTCAAGAGTAAAGGTTGAATCCAATGCTGCTGTTCTGGTCACTCTCCTGCACAACTCCCCTCTCTTCTCCTGCAGCCTGCCATGCACTCTCAAAATATTCTCCAGAGGTTTGGGGAACCCTCTGGAGAAGATTGGGGGCACAGGGAGAGTAGAAGAGAGGAAAGTCCTTTTATACAAGCAGAACTCTGCTTGCACAGTATTGAGATACAGGTCAAAGCCCAGACGCTCAAAGAGAAAATAGTGAATTTAATCCTATAAAAAAACTCAAGACCAATCCCATGAAGGTTTACTCCATGGGTAGGCAAACTAAGGCCCGGGGGCCGGATCTGGCCCAATCGCCTTCTCAGTCCAGCCCGTGGACGGTCCAGGAATCAGTGAGTTTTTACATGAGTAGAATGTGTACTTTTATTTAAAATGAATCTCTGGGTTATTTGTGGGGGCTGCCTGGTGTTTTTACATGAGTAGAATGTGTCCTTTTATGTAAAATGCATCTCTGGGTTATTTGTGGGGCATAGGAATTCTTTCATTCCCCCCCCCCCAATATAGTCTGTCCCCCCACAAGGTCTGAGGGACAGTGGACCGGCCTCCTGTTGAAAAAGTTTGCTGACCCCTGGTTTACTCGGATGCAAGTCTCAGTTTGTCAATGGGGGCTTACCCTAAGTAAAGCCAATTTTTGTCCACGAGTAATTTATTTAGTAGCATTATTCATGCTGCTTTCCTTATGCCTGAAGAGATCATTTTTGTTCCGGGATGCCATTTATATGGTGTTCATTTCAGGAGGAGAATAAGCAGCAACGGGATGTGAATTCTACAGGGGAAATTATTTGAAGCTTGTGCAAATATTCTAGCAACCAAAGACCAAAGGGAGCA
Source organism: Podarcis raffonei (assembly GCF_027172205.1). Taxonomy (NCBI): domain Eukaryota; kingdom Metazoa; phylum Chordata; class Lepidosauria; order Squamata; family Lacertidae; genus Podarcis; species Podarcis raffonei. The sequence continues at coordinate 78,383,510 of NC_070605.1, read as the reverse complement.
AAATACTTTTTTTTTTTTTGCTCACAAAAGCAAATATTTTAAAATAAACAAAATTCATTTTCAGATGATTTTGTCTATCACTATTTGAGTTTTTAATTTTGTTTTGGCAGTTACCCCTTTAGTTATCATAGTGGAGGTGTCTGTCCTGCACTTTAACAAATTGTGACTTGGAGAGTAGAAAAGGCCAAGAACTGTGAATGGGTACTGTTCAATTTAACAGGAAAAAAGTGACTTCCCTTATGGAAAATGTGGAGCCAGTTTGGACATAATAGCCAATAAAAGTGAGGGGAAACATTCCTACTTCAATGAAACGGAATTTGGAGCCAGCTAAAGTTATTTTTCGTCTTTTTGTTTTACTTCTGATTACTAAAAAATGTGCTGTATTATAGCACCAGGAAGCCCTAGGCAGGACAGGGGCTGTACTGTGATCTTGACTTCAAGACATTGCAAGCCTGATACTAAACAGAATCTTAAGCTGGCCTTTAAGTGGGTCCTTTGTTTCTGGTCCTGCCTTCAACTTCTCATTCCTGCTGAAAACATGGGGAGTGTTTTACAAGCTGCTGTCTAACAATGCTAACCTTCTACTTTCTGTGAACTTGGTTTGATTAGGTTCACCTCCACACTATGAAGAGGGAAAGAGCTACTTTCTAAAACAAATCCAGGCTTGACAGATAATTGGACAGCAACATGCTTAGGGAGTGCACTGCAGTGTGTAAGGGAAAGTGCCGTATTTTTTGCTCCATAAGACGCACCTAGTTTTGGAGGAGGAGAACAAGAAAAAAATATTCTCTCCCTCTCTGTGCAGCGCCTCTCCAGCGAAGCGAAGTCAGGACAGCAAGAGGGATCTCTGCACAACGAAAGCAGTGATCCCATTTGCTGTTCTGGCTTCTGGGATAGCTGCGCAGCCTGCATTCGCTCCATAAGACGCACACACATTTCCCCTTACTTTTTAGGAGGGGAAAAGTGTGTCTTATAGAGCGAAAAATACGGTACGCATCTGTTCAGCCCCTGACAGGGCCAGATTGTGTTGATGCCAGTGGCGTGGCTAGCTGCTCGGGTGCCTGGTGCAGGGGCGTGTCCTGCAGCTGGGGGCGGGGTGATCTGCCTATGGGGGCGGGGCGAGCCTCTCTGACGCTTGGAGCTTTTCCGCCGCCTCCCCCTGAGCTGTAGGGTGACTGAGGGAGAGGCAGTAGGCAGACGCAAATCCCACACTGCCGTTTCAGGCAGCGCAGAACCTGCAGGCACCTAAGTCACCACGTCACTCCTAAAAAATTTCATGAGCCCTATTTTATTTTATTTTTTTAAACTCATTTTTCACTGCCCCCCCCCTCAGTGATGACAGCTGGGGCAGCCCGCACCCCCTTCCTCCGCCACCGGTTGATGCACCTTGAGTTACTTTGTGGGAAGATATTGTGAACAGCAGCTTTGTAGTGACCACAGTGGGTCAGCTGTCAAAAGGACACACTTCAAAAGCACCAACGCACAAAAACAAACTCATTTACTACCACATGTTCACGAGTCACTTACCCGAAGCGTACAATTTAAGCAGGGCAAGCCGACTTGGGGGGGGGGAGGGGATATGTGGCAGATTCCACACCTCCTCTTGCATTACCAGAATAAGAATGTCCTCTCCCATAAAAGCTTGTTTATGGAAATGATGAATCATACTTAAGTGTTCTGGAGCAGCACCTACATTTGTATGCATAAGGGAAGCAAATCAAAGAAAGGTCTGTTTCTCAGTGCTGACATCTCTTTCATCAGCCAGTTCCCCGAGCCCATCAGTAGCTCCTTCTTTCCTCCCATTTGGGAGGAAAGATTCTGGTTCTGGCACCAAGACATCAACTGCCAGGAGCCAGAAAAGGCTACATTAAGCACCTCCACATATCTAATATAATGCACCCTTAGGTGTTCCAGTTCATATGGGGTTGAGTTTTAAGTTATTGTTGGATTCACAGGGCCACCCAGTAGTAAAACCAGTAGTAAAACTATGTGGCTCATGGCATCAAGAAGCGCTTCGCTATATTACTATAATTTATATAGTAATACACCATTCCATGGGACACGGGTGGTGCTGTGGTCTAAACCACAGAGCCTAGGGCTTGCTGATCAGAAGGTCAGCGGTTCAAATCCTGGCGATGGGGTGAGCTCCCATTGCTCGATCCCAGCTCCTGCCAACCTAGCAGTTCGAAAGCCCGTCAAAGTGCAAGTAGATAAATAGGTACTTCCAGCGGGAAGGTATACAGCATTTCCGTGCATTGCTCTCGTTCGCCAGAAGTGGCTTAGTCATGCTGGCCACATGACCCAGAAGCTGTACGCCGGCTCCCTCGGCCAGTAAAGCGAGATGAGCGCTGCTACCCCAGTGTCATCTGTGACTCGACCTAATGGTCAGGGGTCCCTTTACGTTTACCTTTACCCCTCCAACGCCCTGGCCAAGAGCAGCTTGGGGTCTATGGGGGTTGTTTAACCAGCCCATAAGTCACCCCCGAACCGAGCTGCCCACTTGGTGAGTCCCTGTGTGCTGTGCTAAACTGGTACAGCGCGGCATGGGGACTTGCTTCTGCGGCGCCAGAAATTGCGTCTGCGCAGACAACAGAAATCACGCATGCGCACGCACTCCAGCCCATGCAGGGATTCTGCTGGAGTGAACCAGCCCAGGCGAGGTAAACCATGCCGATCCCTGGCTTAGATGTATGTTTCTCACAGGGCAAAACCCCCTTTCTCCACACCTCTCTTGAAATGAAGGGACTTTAAGGCGCAGCTGGTGGCACAGCACAAAACCCTGCTGGAATGACCTGCCCTGGTAAACTATGAAGTTAAACAAAGAGCAGAAAAGCATGGTGAATGATCAGTTGTTTAGAAATCATTTTACTGGATGCTTCGTATGTTTGTATGAGATCAAAACAACACTAGGTAGAATATTCAGGTTGTAAAAAACAAATTTTTGGGTGTGTGTGAAGCAGGTGTGGGGAACCTTTGACCCTCCAGATGTTGGCTGAACTTTAAAACTCCCAGCAGCCTTGGCATGTCTGACCAATGGCTAAGGAATTATGGGAGTTGTAGTTCAGCAACATCCAGAGCATCGAAGGCTCCCCACACCTGGCCTTAAACAATTATTTAACTTTTGGTGGTTATGAGTGCACAGACCACATACAGATCTCTGTCTAAGATGGATTTATCTCTAATGCCAACAACTGAAAAAGGAACCCTGATGTGTTTATAGATCTCGGTAGTCTTAAGAGACTACTGCCATACAGAAGATTTGGGCTGGGGGCTGGAGCAGCAGGCCTTTTGTTTTGGCTTAAACGTTTGGCCAGCTAAAGCTGCAAAATATGAAATACATCCATTTCCTCTTGCCTATTTTCCTTCTAACAATAGCCCAAGTGCTTGTGTAATAGAGAGATTGCTATTCAGAAAAGGAAAACTGGCCTTGCTGTCCCTTCCTCCCCATGCACTCATTATTTTCGGCCCTGCTTCCAAGCAAACGCGCGGCCCCTCTGTGGCCCGCTGAACAAAGCTCTTGGTGGATTATAAAGCCATAAGTGTGTGCGGCTGTTCTACATTGTTTTATTCAATGCCTGGTGCTCTTGTGACAGCCTCGCTTGCTCGCTGCCGCACATGAAAGAGCTGTCTGTGTCCCTGATTCCTCCAAACGGGGCCAGAGCCTGAAGCAGCCATGTGCAATTGCTCAGGTGCCTCGCTCCACTTCCTTATACTTCTCCGTCAGCAAAAGTATTTACCACTGCTTTCGCTGTTCCACTTAGCTCTCAGTGTTTCCGCCAACAAACCTTTGCTTTGTGCTCTCTTTTAATGGCGTGCTCGGAATTGTAATTCAGAGATCACAGACCCCACTTTCAAATCTCAATTTAGCTATACAGTGGTACCTCGGGTTACAGAAGCTTCAGGTTACAGACTCCACTAACCCAGAAATAGTACCTTGGGTACTATTGCTTCAGGATGAGAACAGAAATCGTGCTCTGGTGGCGCAGCAGCAGCAGGAGGCCCCATTAGCTAAAGTGGTGCTTCAAGTTAAAGACAGTTTCAGGTTAAGAACGGACCTCCAGAACGAATTAAGTTCTTAACCTGAGGTACCACTGTAGCTCCGTACTCTCCATATGATTGGAGACCCTCTAGGTGTTCCCTATTTTCCAGGGACAGTCCCAGATTGACAGAAACCACCCCCAGATTCTGTTTTCATTTCGGACTGTCCCGCTTTTTCGCAGGACGTTCCTGTTTCCATCGGAGAAATGTAGGGGGGTATGGAGTTATGCCACCACCGAGCCAAGAAGATAAGTAACTATACAACCTTGAGAAGACTCTTGAAGGCTGCCCTGTACAGTGGTACCTTGGTTCTCAAACGGCTTAGTTGCCAAACAAATCAGCTTCCAAATGCCCCAAACCCAGAAGTAAGTGTTTTGGTTTGCGGACGCTTTTTGGAAGCCAAATGTCCAATGTGGCTTCCGATTGAGTGCAGGAAGCTCCTGCAGCCAATCGGAAGCCGCGCCTTGGTTTTGAATGGTTTTGGTAGTCGAATGGACTCCTGGAATGGATTAAGTTCAAGAACCAAGGTACCACTGTATAGGGAAGTTTTTAGAAATGTTTAATGTTTTATTATGTTTTTATATAAGTTGAAAGCTGCCCAGAGTGCCTAGGGCAACCCAGTCAGATGGGCAAGGTATTACAGTGGTACCTCGGGTTAAGTACTTAATTCATTCCGGAGGTCCGTACTTAACCTGAAACTGTTCTTAACCTGAAGCACCACTTTAACTAATGGGGCCTCCCGCTGCCGCCGTGCCACCGGAGCATGATTTCTGTTCTCATCCTGAAGCAAAGTTCTTAACCCAAAGTACTATTTCTGGGTTTGCGGAGTCTGTAACCTGAAGCGTATAACCCGAGGTATCACTGTATTATTATTATTATTATTATTATTAGTAGTAGTAGTAGTAGTAGTAGTAGTAGTAGTAGTATTGCTATTATTGAATAGGAAATCCCTTTTTATCAGAGAAATGTTGGTGGGTATGCCATTTCCTGGTCTGCTGATCACACTAGTAGAGCAGCCCCCCTGATGCTGACTTTCAGCCATCTTAGCACATTTGGTTGCTGCTATTTTCAAGAATGATATTGGGGGACCTGCAGGATGGGACAGGTCCACAGGCCCATATCCACTCTCCTTGTCATTAAATGATAATTTGGCAGGGAAGTAGCGGGGTATTGATGATACTTCCCATGAAATATCCCAAAGTGATTAGCAAAGAACGAGTGAGCAGGGCTTAGGGGCAAACTGGACCTGAGGTTGGCAACATGATGGCCATGGGCACACATGTCCCTGCAGAGGACTGCCCTGACATCCACAAGGTCTGCCCCCACTCCGAAATTAGGCTTTAAAGAAGCATTATGTTGTAGACAATAAGGGCGTTTTTAGTGCTGAATTCCATGCTACACGCAAATGCTTGCACTGAAATCTTGACAGCTGCTTTTGGAGCAGAGAGGAAGGCAACTTTCCCCCACTTAACTCTTCTTTCATTACAACTCCATCAAACACTGCCCCCGTCCAACAACAAAGCAGGATTCTGGATGCATGCTTAACCTCACACAAAAAAGGGGGGTTTTATTTGTGCAAGTTTGTGTGCAATGCCTTGCTTTTGAGAGGCTCTATACTGTGTATGTAGGGACGCGGGTGGCGCTGTGGGTTAAACCACAGAGCCTAGGACTTGCCCATCAGAAGGTCGGTGGTTCGAATCCCTTGTGACGGGGTGAGCTCCCATTGCTCAGGCCTGCTCTTGCCAACCTAGAAGTTCGAAAGCGCGTCAAAGTGCAAGTAGATAAATAGGTACCGCTCTGGCGGGAAGGCAAACGGCGTTTCCGTGCGCTGCTCTGGTTCGCCAGAAGCGGCTTAGTCATGCTGGCCACATGACCCGGAAGCTGTATGCCGGCTCCCTTGGCCAATAAAGCGAGATGAGCACCACAACCCCAGAGTCGGCCACGACTGGACCTAATGGTCAGGGGTACCTTTACCTTTACCTTATACTGTGAATGGAGCAAGTGCTGGATAGCAGTCAACATGACCACGCTGCAAAGCACCTTGCCTGCTGATATCTGCTATAGAAAGAGGTGAAAGAGTGGGTCAGGCTGTATTCTCACACTTCCCGCCTCCCCCTGCCACTGAGACTCATTTGCAAACAAGAGAGACGTCCAAAACGCTCTAGAACATGAATGGGAAACCTGTGTAGGCCTCCATCCCTGTCCATTATCTATGCTGGCTGGAGCTGATGGGATTTGGAGTCCAGCAACAGAGGCTTCAGCTGAGCTATCTCTTAAGCACCTTAGCCATTTGTGTCTCAGCTTGAAAGATTGTGTGCCTGCATGTTTGCATGTCCACATCACTGACTGGGCAAAAGTTCAGAAAGTTCAGAAACCATGAAGCCCTCCAAACAGATGCTGACTTGTGGTCTGCACAGACCGCAACAAGGCAGGGCTAATAGACACAACCATTTTTGCATAAACAGGTGCCCATAATTTAATTTCACACTGTCTGTTTTGATGCCCGAAGTTCTTCAATCAAATTTTATGCATGCCAATGCCAACTTATGCTGGTTTAACCATCAACATTTCCCCTTAAAAATAGCATCAATTTGATGCTTCCCAGAAAATCCATCACAGGCCCCTCAACACTCTGAAGCTCCAAAAAAACTGAAAGGGCAGAAATTTCGAAGAGCCAAGCTGGTTTATAAACACCTATTCTCAAATAACTGTTTGGAGACCAGAATATTTGCCCTCTCCCACTCTCTAAGGCAAAACACTTGCAGAACCACATCTGGTAAACATTATCTGAGAAAGGCTAGAGAACTTTGATCTCAGAAGGACCTTCTTGACTTGCCTATAAATGCCAGGTCACCTTTCTACTCATTAGAAAATGAACAAGAACGGTTATAAGTCTGAATATTTCAACTAACCCCATTGAGAGATCATTACACAATCAAGATAGCGCTCATCAAAGGGGGGGGGAATAAAATAATATGTGTTTAATGTAGGCATGAAGGGAGGACAATAAAGTCTAATTAAGTGTTAAATTCAATGGTTAAGCACCTCAAAAAGAGATCTTTCCCACCCTAAGAACGCAGTGATCTTAATAAATTGAGAGTTCAACCCCTCAGTTTATTTAATGCTAAGCATTTGCTCAATCCATAATAAACTACCACCATCACAAACACAACAACACTGTATGTTAATCTCCTGGTTAAAAATGGCGAACGAAAGCTAGCATTAGGCGAAAAGGAAGAATTTCTTGCCTGTATAATTTCTCCTTGCTTTAGTACAATATTTCATTAAAGATCTATTCAGAAGCGGCTCTGCATAAACCAAGTCGGTTTCAATTGCTCATGTAAGAGCTGGCCTTACTTCAGGAAAAAAATAAAATCTTTTGACCTTTGTAAACACATCTGAGCCTCCCTTCCCCTCGCCCCTCCTCCTCTTCCTTTTGGCAACGATTTTCCAGTGCAGCTAAATAAGAATATTTGAACAGTCATTCTTTGTAAAGTACCATCCAAGCTTTTAGCATTTCTAACAGTTATCGTAGCTCTATTCATCACACTGTGCAGATTTTTATTTTTTTAAAGGCTGTGAAATAATTTACAGGGATTAATCAAATCACTGCAAAAAAGGAGGGAAAGCTTGATTAATCCCAGCAGGGGAGGTCTACCTTCATGTATGAACCTGCCTCGAAGGAGGGGGGATTTTCAGTAGCAGCCAGCAGATCATTTGAGTTTGCTTGAGTTTGATCTGCACTTTATCTGAATTTGGATGTTTCCGATACTTATGGAGCATACAGCTGGTGAACATAGGCTTGACTTCTGAGGTTCTGTAATGATTTACAGCATCTGATCAAAAGCCTGGACTTAGTCCAAGAACGACTGATGATGGTTCAACATTAGTTTTCTATTTCTGAAATCAAGGATGTGAATGGACAGTAATAAATGGCTCTGTTGCAATAGGAACTTGTTGCAATAGGAACGTGTTGTTTTTTAAAAAAATGGGATCACTGGAAATTTGATTCAGCTTGCAATTTAAAGACAAACTTACAGAATTTGCACTTCCAATGCAATATGCAAACCAAAACACAGCTATCCTTCAAAATCCACACTTCCCCAGATCTGTAGCACAGATCTCCAGCTAAGAAATGTGCAAGAACTTGCATAGACTAGGGTAAAAAGTGCAAATAAATGCATTTATTAGTGAAAATAAATATCCAAAAACACATTGTATTAGGCAAAATTGCTTTGTAAAACTGATTATTAAGAAAAGTTGCATTCAACATGTATATATTAGGAGATAATATGTTTACTTATACCTATTCATATGCTTAATTTGAAGTTTTTGACCATTGCAAAAGAAAAAAGTAGGAGTGCAGTTGTCTGGTTTTCAGTTAAAAATGCTCTATTACAATGCAGGCAGTATCTCATGAATTTCAGCATCTCAAGGGCAGCATAAGACCAATTTGCGTTTGATCTTGATGGTAGTTCTTGAGCAAACACTACCCTTTGCGAAACAATAACTGGCCTGGCCTTCTAAGCACTCCCTATTTCATACCCCTTCTTTAAAATTATAATATTTGCATTATAAGACAGAGCTCTATATACACCAGCATGTTGGGCAAAAAAAAAATTAGTAGCTCAATTCATTCAGGCAATTGAGTTATGCTGGGGAAATTTCCAGGTCAAAAGTTGCATCAGCTGCTGAACATTTTATACTGATACAAATGAATTTAAATATTTCACCTGCTTAACCTATTTCTCATGTAAGTATTTCATTTTGGGTGCTGTGAACTTCCAGCACTTCACATAGCTCCCACCAACACAATTAAAAATACAAACACAATAAAATACACAAAGCCCTTATAATACTGTTAAGTATTCCCTGTCATAGAGTTGCGAGTATCATTGTCAGGTTGCTGAACAACAACATGCAGAGCTGTGAAGTGGGAGGCCAAGCAACCAGAAGAGTCCCTGAGGTGTACTTGCCTGGAGGCAGAGGCAGAATCTGAAGTCAGGTCCAGTCCTAGGGCCCAGCGAAAGGCAATCCCAGACAGTCCAGGGGTCAGGGAATCGAATGACCATGGGATCAGGGCTCAAAACTAGCAAGAAACAGCAAGCTAGGGCCAGGAACTTACAACTGTAATTACTAGCACCTGACTGCTGCTGGAAGCTCTGCTTGAGAAGGCTGAAGCCAGCTGGTTTTCATCAGTGTCCTCTCTCCTCTGTGTCCTTAAAGGCTGATCAGCCACAGGTGGAGTCGCTCCACCTTCTCCCCCATTCAGGCCTCTGTTCAGCAGGAGAAACTGTACCCACTGACACCTAGCACACACCTTGGGTGAATGAATGAACTTTATTTGTGTCATCTATTGGCCATAGCAACAAATGAACATTGCAATATACAGTGGTACCTCTGGTTGCAAACGGGATCCGTTCCAGAGGCCCGTTCGCAACATGAAAAGAGTGCAACCCACAGCAGCGCGTCTGCGCATGTGCAGGTTGCGATTCACCACTTCTGCACATGATGTCATTTTTGCGCTTCTGCACATGCGTGAACGGCGAAACCCAGAAGTAACCCTTTCTGGTACTTCTGGGTCACCGCGGGACATAACCTGAAAGAACGTAACATGAAGCGGACGTAACATGAGGTATGACTGTACACAGAACAGATATAAAAAGTCGATTATATAAAATACAGTTTAAGGTCCCGAATCAGCAGTCAAATAGTGGACCTTAGTCTGATTGCCCCAGCTACAAACCTTGCAACCTTTGCTGTCATCTGCTCCTCTTGATCTGCCAGGAGAAAAGACATTGTGGCAGAGGCTGGGCGACCCAGAATGAACAATAAAAGAGGGGTGATAATCTCATTCCTCAACTCTTTATAAAGAGTGCAAGCCAGAAGTGCATGCGCCACTGATTCGGTACTGCCATCTCCACAGGGACATAAGTGTTTTTCGTGTGGATCTGTTGGAATTGTCCCTCAAGTACAGCCGAGGGCAATACGTTCAATCTTGCGAGGGTAAAAGCGGGTCTATATTTTGGAATTGATAGGTTATGCAGATAGGGGGCCAGAGAATCAAAATGGGAAGGTGGGAAATGGTCATACCATGGACAAAATTTCCCTATTGTGGCCAAGTTGTTCTGACGCTTGATATCATTTAGGCGCTGGCCTTGGGTTTGGTTCTCCTGAAATGAAGGTTTTTGGAGGCCAAAGACCATAATGTAAGACAGACAGACAGACAGACAGACAGACTCTCTCTCTCTCTCTCTCTCTCTCTCTCTCTCTCTCTCTCTCACACACACACACACACACACACACACACACTTATACAGGCTGGGCATAAGATGGAAGGCTCACAGTATTAACTCTCCATTAGAAGCTGTTCTCCGATTCTAGAGGGAGCTTTAGATTTTGCACAGAGAGCAAAGCAAGCTACTGGGTCATTTCCATCCCAGTTCCAAGACTGTCAATCCCTTTTGTTTTGTTTCACCCACAGACATGTCCTTTACTCAGGGGAGAGGGTAAAAAAGACACACTCCTTTCCAGAAGAATCATTAGCTCCTATGGCAACAAATCACCTCTAATGGGCCATCTTTTTAGTGAGGCAGAGGTCAACTCTCCCAGCAAATAGGAACATAAAGGTAAAGGTACCCCTGCCCGTACGGGTCAGTCGTGTCCGACTCTGGGGTTGCGCACCCATCTCGCTTAAGAGGCCGGGGGCCAGCGCTGTCCGAAGACACTTTTGGGTCACATGGCCAGCATGACAAGCTGCATCTGGCGAGCCAGCGCAGCACACGGAAACGCTGTTTACCTTCCCGCTAGTAAGCGGTCCCTATTTATCTACTTGCACCCGGGGGTGCTTTCGAACTGGTAGGTTGGCAGGCGCTGGGACTGAGCAATGGGAGCGCACCCCACCGCGGGGATTCAAACCGCCGACCTGACGATCAGAAAGTCCTAGGAGCTGAGGTTTTACCCACAGCGCCACCCGCTGTGTTCCAAATAGGAACATACCAAGCTATTTACTTAACAAAAGAAGCCAGCCTGCCCATTTTTTTCCTGTTTTTAAGAGGCAATCCTCCTTTTATACATACTCTGGACGCAAACAGCTATAAAAGTACAAGGCTGGAAGGGACCCTAAAACTCAAATTAAGTCTCATTAGAACAGATTCCCTTAGAAATTAAGTTCAAAGAGTTAACATTAAGTATGCTCAGAGTTTTTGGCATGTCTGCTGGGATTCCTTCCCACCAAATCCCAGCTACACTCTCTTACTGAGCAGCGCTAGTCACAAATTGCTTTGAAATAGTCTTTGGTTTCAAAAATAGCACCCAAGAAAGACCATCTCAAAGCTTCCATGTGCAGCACTAGATTCAGTGCATGCACACAAAAGCTTATACCAAGAACAAACTTAGCTGGTCTATAAGGTGCTACTTTTATTTTTATATATATTTCGTGTGCAGTACTAGTTGCCCTGTTCTTTGAATAGGTACTGGGTAAGTATCATGGATGAGGGACCTGTGGCCCTGTACTACAGTTGCTGTACTACAGTTCCTATCAGCCCTGATAAGTGGTCATGGGAGTTGGAGTCCAACAAGGGCCACACATTCCCCATCCCTGGTACATGAGGAGCATGACTGGTGCAGGATTTACCGCATTATCTCACCCACTAAATATACTCCTTCTACAAATGAATGTAAATGGAACAAACTGTTACTACCTCTTCTTAACCAGAAAATCAAAGCACTGTAGTACGGTAGAGCTTATCCATGTTTGCTTTGTTTATACCAACTTCTTACAAATTAGTGAAAGGTCATGCCCGTTTTAACAGAGCTGGCAAACTTAGCATCCCAAGACTGCCGTTCCCCCCCTTATCATTGCATTTTACTGATCTATCTTACTGATGACTGTGTTCTGTTTATTACAAAGTTGTCACTTGTTCCTCTTGCATGGCTATCGCTCTCCCTACAGCAAACTGAATACAGTGGATGCTCGAGTTGCGAACGCGATCTGTGTGGGAGGCACATTCGCAACCAGCAGCGTCTGCAACCCGGCGTCTGCACATGTGCGGGTTGCAATTTGGCGCTTCTGCACATGCGCAAGTGCCGAAACCCGGAAGTAACCCATTCCAGTATTTCCGGGTTCGGCGCGATGCGCAACCCAAAATCACACAACTCGAAGCATCTGTAACCCAAGGTATGACTGTATATTCAATCTCACGTAATAGACGTTAAAAGCAGTGCTATTTTTCTAGAAAAAGAACGCCATGAACACCTGCCTTGTTCTCTTAGAATGGCAATGGTGCCCACCTGAGAGGTGCTGGAACTGAGTTCTGGCAAGTTCCGGCTGAAAAAAGCCCCAATTACAAGACTCAGAAATCTTTACGGAATTAAAGACATTGAATTCTGTCTAAATACACACACACACACACACACACACAGCCCTATTCCCCTCTGACTATTCAAGGGCACATGTGTTAAATATACAACAATGATGATCTATTGAAAGAATGCCATCTATAAAGCCCCCGCAGTTAAGTCAGTGGAGGGGAGGGCGAAGCCAATGTTGACTAAAGAGGCATCTGCTTTTCTCTCTGCATAGAACTTGCTGCTAAATCTCCTGGGGATCCGAGTTGAATGACATCCAAGGACAGAAACGATCACTGTCAGAGTTAATGGCTATGCATCTGCAATTTAAAAAAAAAGGGGGGGGGACTGAGCTTCTGCAGTGCACAGCCCTGGAAGGTTACAAAAAAAAGGTCTGTTGTTTAAAAGTATTTATTTGTGCCTTAACGACGCCCTCTGTGCCTAATCCAATTAGTAAAAGAAGACGAGGCTGTATCATTAAAGATGATCTCATTAAAAAAAGGACGCTAGTGGGAAGCTTACTTGCATATAAGGCGGCTGTAAATCTAAGCTCCAGTATAGCCTGACTTGCAATGGTGTTTGCTCAGCACATTTTAGTAAGCTCTGATGGAAAGCCAGCGTTCCCAAGGTCCAAATTAATAAAGCAGATGAAGTCATGCATTCCGGATGCTGCATGAAAAAGAGGGGAGGGAGAGGCGGAGAGGCGAAAGAGAGAGAGAGAAGATTCAGTGTCCTAATAAAATTATACAATTTTCCATCAAAAACTCAATACATGAAAACAGCCCAACAAAATATTTATGGGCTACCTTGGAATATCGTCCGGACTAAGCTATAGCAGAGGGTGCTGGGAAAGATCCACAGTCTTCAGAGGATTTCAGATTTAAAAGCTTTCCAGACAAAAGCAATACTGTAGAGGATTTCAATTTTTTTAGTGCTTTACTAGCAATAGCTCTGATCCAGAGCTGGAGGTGTGATGCACGAGGGAGGGATAGCCTTATTGCTTGTGCAGGAGGATATACAAGATTTGTGCTTTGAGGCTGGGGGCAGAGCTTAAGAACACATTTTTAAGAGGTGTGACAAGAGGTCAATGGCGCAATTTACGAAGTCCTAAGTTTCTTGAGTGTCCAAAGCCCTTAACACACATTTATGCAACAACGGCTGTCTAAAATAGGCCAGTCTTCCTATTTCAGACAGGGGGTAAAGCCAGGAGAATAGTGCCTTGCTTAAAAGCCACCTAGCAAGTTTGTGACTGGCGTTAAGATTTGACGTGGGCGTGTCTTGGGTCATGCATGTAGCAATGACACTATTTCAGCTTCCAAGCATCTGCACAGCTGGACGATTACACGCTTCAGTAATACAACCTTGCAGAGTCCTGAAAAGGTAAAAATATATACATTAAAACATCTCTGAAATTATGACACAGACGAGAGCTGAGGGAAGTTGAGACTCACCAGTGTCTCAAGAGGCACTAGCCAATATACGCCCATGACAACTGCACAGCCACATTCCATATAAACACTCCCTGCCATGATGGATGTCATCATACCTGGTGGAAGAACCCTTGTTTCCAAGCAACAGAATACCACTTTTAAGTGCTTGAGGGGAGGGAAGAGAAGCAAATTCACTAAAAAAACAAGAATCCCAGAGGTACTTTAGCGAAAGACCACCCACATTTATTGCACACCAACATTTTATCTGGGAGGCCTTAGTTATGGAATATCTGAGCTAAGGCTGCTGCAACCTATAAACTGTTAGCTGCCTTGAATGTCAACATTACTGACAGAAAGGCAGGATATGCATTTTTTTTTTATGATCAACCAATGGTCTGAAAGGAGAAACTATGACGCGTAAGAGATTGGTGCCTCCACCACACCCTATAATAAGAAAAAGACTCAGCTGTGGAGAGGTTAGAAGCACTGGCTTCTTCTATTAGCTCTTTGTTCTCTAGCATTCCACAAACCTTTTATAGATCTTCTTGCTAGCACAGTGCGTCGAATAACTCATCAAATAAAGTAGAATCCAAATGCACTTCTAACTCAAATGTGTATGGCCCAGCAATAATGTTGTTGACGATGAGGACGCGGACAATGTTGTTGTTGTAGTAGTAAATTAAATTTGTATACTGCCCTTCATTTGAAGATCCCAGGGCAGTTCACAAGAGACCATCCAATACTTTTTTTTAATAATGTAGTTTGCTAAATTTGTAGTTGGAACGTGTTAAAAGAATTGCAAGGAATTTATGAATTAATATTACAACTGAATTGTTATTGCAGTATGAAGTGTTTTTGACAACTACTGTGGCTTAGCGTTGAATAGTATCCCAAATTTTATAAAATGCAAGCCAAATATCTGAGACTTTAAAAGACACTGTGGACTTTTAAAATGAAGGAATCCTGCTTTTTTATACACATACATTATAGGTTATATAATCCCAGATATTCTCTGGCAGGGTTTGGGACTCCCTTCGCCTGCCCTCTTTTCAGGTATGCAAAGTATGCAATCTTTTTAATTGAACAATCATCTCTTGGCAAGTGGACAAGCTTAAGTAATTCACAGAGCTGCAGCCTTCCATACTATCTTGAAAAGAGCAGAGCAGTGGAAATCAGGTGGTTTGCACGTATCAGCCAACGGTGGCTTTGGGTCATAATCAAGAGACAGCAATACTTGATCAACGTGTACAATGAATTCCACCTCTTCCCCCATGAAGACTCAGACCCTCCTCTGTACACGTTCCAAGCTTGTCAATATCCTTTGTAAACTGTGGCACCCAGAACTGGACACAGTACTTCAGGTGGCAGAATAGAGTGGTACTATTACGTCCCTTGATCTGGACGCTAGACTTCTGTTGATGCACACCTTCAAGTTGTGCATTAAAAAAAAGAAAGAAAATCAGTCGAGATTCTGCCAACTCACAAAAGGCTGTAAATATTTTCATAATGAGATAAAATAATGTATTTGGACGAAACTTTCTAAGTCACAGGCGCAAAGGGATGGATCAATTGTGGAATTCCTTGTTTCCTTAGCCATTTTCTTTTTAATTTATAGAACTCTCTGAGCAATGCATTTAAATGAAAATGAATAATCGCCCGCTTAACAGAAGTCATTAATCCCCTTTAAGTGCATTCCTGCATGAATCTATTACCATGCATTTCACAAGCTTCAGAGCTAAAATAAATGTTTGATGTAATGTGTGCTACCTACTCTGTTTTAATTAAACAACCTCCTCAGCCTTAGCTGGTGAAATATGTCATTAGTCAGTAGCACATTCATCTTCAAGGAGAAAGCCTTTGAGGGCTGCCTGATAGATACACTTCTGAAACAGTGGGAACTATCAGTTAAGCCTTCCCAAACACTAATGTCCTTTAATGCAATGTGAACTGGTTTCCCTCCCAACTCACCTTCGTTCTGGGCGCAATTAACCAACATGCCATGTTCCCCTTCTCCGAAAGGCAGAAACAAATGATCACTGGAAGCATTTATAAGCTTGTCTTGGGCCTATGACAATGAGGCATACTCCATAACTATTCCATTTATTACTGAAAGTCTGTGGTTTCTCAACCGAATTGCCTTTGAAAGACGCAAACTCTTCCTCAGCCCTCAAAAGGTCCATCTCCTTTGCACCGTGGTTGGCATCCGTCTGTCTTGGGAAACAAAAAAGACCATTGGCTAATCCTTTTTCAAACCAACTGTGGGCTGAGTGGGACTTTGGCCTGCAAGATTTTGCTGCAGGTTCCACCTATAACACCGTTTAAAAACAGTGAGCTGACAAGAAAATGAAGAAGTGTGCATGCACATAAAAGCTCATACCGATAACTAACTTAGTTGGTCTCTAAGGTGCTACTGGAAGGAATTTTTTTATTTTGTTTCGACTATGGCAGGCCAACATGGCTACCTACCTGTGACAAGAAAACGATTAGCTAAGTCCTGAGCGGCCTAAAACAAACACCTGTGAGTTAGCAAACACAAATTTTCAGGTGCGCATTTCTCCAGACAAACATCCCAGAAATTCAAAGTATACTTTAGCAAGTTCACAATATGGTATTGCCTTCTGGTCAGGGAGGAGCTACAGCTGTTGACTGCAAGTTCCTAGATTTGTAAAGGGAACAAGGGAAGACTTCCTGCCATAGGCTGGAATTAGTTCCAGCTGCTCCCTCGTCTCAAAGGATTTTGATGAGAAGTGCAGCGTGGTACAAGACCAGGGGACGATGACGACGGCAATGGCAGGAAATGCTTCCTGAATAATCCAGGCTCTCTATAGCCAGTAAGGAATTTCTGTCCTAGGACAAGACATGAGTGTGGCTTTATTTCTTTCTTTTGTAAACTATTTTTAGGGGATTTTGGAGCCATGAAGCAGGATGTTATTTTACACACACACACGATAATTTCTTCAAGTAAATTCTGGATTCTGTATTGATTTCAAGATTCTGTGTTGATGAGTTTATGAAAACTGACACATATCAAGAAGATACTTGCCCTGTTCATCTTGGGCATGCTCAATAAAGTCATGGCATCCTCACTCTAAATTTGCAACAGTAGAAAAATGTGTATTCCAAGTGATTAAATTTATACATTTTGAGAAAATAAGTTGGTTTCAGGATTTCTTGTACACTAAAACAAGTTGGGTCAGCACTCCTCAGTATTCCATTTGTTTCTGGTGGTTCCCCAATATCTGCCACTGCTTCTGGAAGGTATGTAGACATTTCTGTAAGCCTTACAACGTTACTCTCCGCTTTCAGACATTTAATCAAGCTGCATACAGCAATTACTCATATGGTAGCAATCTTCAAGTATATAAAGAGCTGCCACATGGAAAATGGAGCAAGCTTTTCTCCTGCTCTGGAGGATAGGACCTGAATCAATGGCTTCAAGTTACAGGAAAGGAGATTCTGACTGAACACCAGGAAGAACTTTCTGATGGTAAGAGCTGTAAGACAGTGGAATGGTCTCCCCTCAGAAGGTGGCGGACTCTCCTTCCTTGGAGGCTTTTCAGCAGAGGTTGGGTGGCCATCTGTCATGGATGTTTCAGTTGAGATTCCTGCATTGCAGGGGGTTGGACTAGATGACCCTCAGGGTCCCTTCCAATTCTAAGATCCGACGATTCTATACAGTGGTACCTCGTGTTACAGTCGTTTCAGGTTACAGACTCCGCTAACCCAGAAATACTACCTCGGGTTAAGAACTTTACCTCAGGATGAGAACAGAAATCGGGTGGCGGCACTGGGAGGCCCCATTAGCTAAAGTGGTACCTCAGGTTAAGAACAGTTTCAGGTTAAGAACGGACCTCCAGAACGAATTAAGTTCTTAACCTGAGGTACCCCTGTATCGTGCAACAGTGCTATAATTGCAATAACTGCTATAAATTATATACATGCCATTATACAGCAACATACAGCTGCTCTTGTGTCATTTTGAAATGCAGTACAATGCCCATTTTCCTTGTCAAATTCACTTTGCACCCACTAAGTAAAACCAAGAGGGTTAGATCTTTTTGGAAATTGGTAGATCATCACTTCCGAGGAATGCAAAGAGGTCCCTTCACCTTAATTCACAGAAGAAGAAAAACAACATTTCATTTCTCATTTTCACAAGTAATGTAAGGAAGCAAATTTGTCCAGTAAATTGATTTTTTTGATACAAATTGCTGTGGGAGGGAGCTTGAGAAACACTTAACATTCAGAGCAGCTTCCTTTTGGTGCTGTTTTGTCAAACTGAGTGCTCAGAATTCCTGAAAACCCCAACACTGCTAATTTGAAGATAAGCTCCTAACACCCGTGATTCCAAAACTCACCGTTTATCCTTCTCAGAGCAAAATTTTAGTTACCTCAGGATTCTTAAGACAAAAATAAATGGCCCAAGTTATGTTGGTGGCTTAGGCAGAGGAAGGGAGTTCTGTGGTATTCACATCAACACAGCGAGTAGCCCTGGTAAGGGAGGCATTTCAGATTGTGGTAAGGGAAACTCATCAAGATAACCAGGAAGCTGCGGTACTGCTACATTTCATATACTGAGAGGAACACTTCCAAAACACGGACTTACAAACCATGAGTTTGATTTTCTTCTGCTTCTTTCAGCTGTCACTGTTCATGTGAGATGAGGGAAGAACATTTTGTAAAAGGACTGCAGCCTCTGTGCCACTCTATAGTAGTGTCCTACTACACAACTTTAAAGACTGAAATGCATCTACTAGACACAGAGGGCACAGTGACTGGAATTGATTTCCTTTTCACATCAAGACAAATGAAGAGGCTATATCTGAAAAATCAACAATACCATTAAATACTATTATGAGCAATTAAATAAAGATCAAGAAGAATATAATCAAATTAATTTACAAAACTGTAAGAGGGACATCAGGAAAGACAGTCAATGGACAACAAATACAACTGGAAGATACTCTCATTCAAGCCAGCAGCTAAATTGTAAAAAGTTGCCCACACAGGCAATTTCCTTGGGAAAAGACAGGCATCCGATTACCAAATACTGTTTCATTTATCATGCTGATATATTAATCTGTCTAATTCTGTTGTTGGGCTCCAAATTCACAATCCAAAAAAGTTGCCCCAGAATTGTCAACACGTATTTATTTTGGGACATTCTTATACTCCAATTTCTTGTACAGAAAGATTGTATGAAACTACCCAGCGTTAAAGTCCTTTGAATTATTATTCCTGTTTGAAACAGAGCCAGAGCACAATTCTTTTATTATGAACCCAACATGCTTTATTTTTACAGCCCCCTAAAAGCACTTGTATTGTTTTATCCATTATGCTCCAAGACAAACTCAGCAAGTTCGAAGGAATGACCCAAAGGGGGGGAAAAATTGGCATACAAAGAAGTTGCCTGTCAATCTCACTTCTGTGACAGGCACATGCCAGAAGGAAACTAAGACGTTTTTAGAGGGTTAGATATTATTACAATCCAGCATAAATCCTGGATCGTTTGCTAAATGAAAATATATTTCACATTCCTGAAATGCTAAAAATGTGCAGCTCGTGATTCCACCTTATGAAGCAAAATACATTTCACAAGGATACTAGATCTCTGCAGATATTTGGTCAAAGAGATGCTCAGCGCACATGTGACAGACCCCCAGTGCTCAAAATGTGGGAGGAAAATAGGAGGGCCCTATATGAAAAGCACAGTCCACATGACAAAAGGTGAAGAAAGTGGGACCTCTCTGGCTCCAAGCAAACCCATGGTTAGTTACAGTCCAAACCATGACTTACAGTATGCATATCACTAACTGCAATGTCATACTTGACTTTCTTCACTAATGTTTTACTCTGTGTTGTTTCATCTGATGTTTTAATGCTTTATAAGCTGATTTGAGATTTATTCATAAAAATATTAAGCGGTATAGAAATGAAATGAAAATTAATGACGACACACGTATGCGGAAGGGCACAAAAACAAGACAGCAAATGTTTGGCAGCATAGTTGCTTATTTACTTCCAAGCTAAAATATCACATTGCAATAGCATTCAACGCTGCTTCTCGTGACAACTGACTCTGTTACTCAAAAGCATAAAGGCTCTGCTAAAGTTGTGAGCAGAAGGCATAATGGTGGTTTATTCGCTGTATAATTTTCTTGTGGATGTCCACTGAGAACACCTAGCTCAGGCATGTCCAAACTTGGCCCTCCAGCTGTTTTGGGACTACAACTCCCATCATCCCTAGCTAACAGGACCAGTGGTCAGGGACGATGGGAACTGTAGCCCAAAACAGCTGGAGGGCCAAGTTTGGACATGCTTGACCTAGCTGTTTGACACTGGTAAAATTCTGACGCAAGAAAAGAAGAAGAGCATAAAGATGAAAAAGATATGGGTGTAATAAAGTGAATTAAGCTATACCATGTCAGTTCACAAACAGAAAATAACCCATGCATAGGAATAAGCCTCCCTCTTGCCACTATTGGAGGCCTCAGGCTCCACCTCCATTGCTCCCCACCAATCTGTCTGCAAACTTATTTTCTTAAAGACTCCACCTTTGTTTCAGCAACAGTCAAAGAAGGGATCACTGCGTCAAGAAGAACAGGTTCAAATGTTAAAGAAATACATAGAAATACATTGTACATAATAACAGGAGCAATGGCTTCTCTTTTTGAAACCAAGTCAAGCACCTTGCCAACCAGTCTGAAAGCTGACAGAAGGATGAACCTCCCTCCCCAAAACCATCTCTCAGAATCACCAACAGCTAGCGGAAGACTGCCATCCATCACAAAGCAACTGTAAATCAAGCCTGAGGTAACTGTGCTAGCTCTTTTTTGTCTATCTATGTTCCAAAACAAGCAAGCAAACAAAACAACAGGCAGAGAAAAACTGGTGAAGGGTAGTAAGACAACTTCCCATGTCCCTTCAGGCTGGAACAAACTCCATTGTCAGGTGGAGAGTTCATAGGTTTGAAAACATCCCCACATCTCCTATAGAAACTTGCTATTGAAGGGAGAATACAGAGAGCCTTCAAGAAACCAATTTAACATCTGAAAACTGTTGATGATGCAACTACATGGAAGGACTGCGCCACTTCGATGGCTGAACATGTGAAATGGGCCTCCTTCACCATCATGAAAACTCTCTCTTTTTTTGTAAAAGAAGATGCCACCTTAATAACTTTAAATGTTTTGTAATGAATTTATGGTTTCTACATTTAACCCCCTCAAAAAAGAGGCCAGTTTTAAAACCCCAAACCTTTATGCCTGCAAAAAGACCATTTTTAAAAAATATTTTTTTTGAGATTGATACCAAAGTGGTGAGGAACACCAGGGAGAATTTAAAACCAGCTTGTAGATGGATCAACTCAGTTACTGAATTCAGTGCTGACAAAGTCAAGCTTTTACTCACTGGAAGAAATAATCTGAGCTATTTATTTTGCATTTGAGGTGTGATAAATTAAGCTACCAATTGCTCAAAGAAAAAGGATTCACATCTCACTATCAAGAGCTCAATCAATCAATGCATTTTAACAACAAAGGCAAACATTTTGTCGTATTGAAATAGAAAGCAACATGGAGAACAACAGCTCATTGTATAAAACTTATTGCATCCTGTTCAACCCAAGTAATTTGTAGAGTTCAGTACCCCAACCTCTAAAGGTTTGCTTTTTTAAGTAAGTGATCAACAAAATTAATAAGGAACTACACAAGCACTGTTGCAATAAAGTTCAATAGGGCTGAATCAGAAAGTTTTGGTGCATTGCATTCTTACTCATTCATAAATATTCTCAACTACAGTGCTTACTCAGACTATTCAACTTGAATAAATATAAAATAGCAATTCAAAAAGAATGTATCAGATAAATACAGAAAAAATGAAATGAAAATAGTGTACTTAAAAGCAATACAATTTAAAACTAGTATTATTTTTAAGCAAACAAACCATGGTGAATGTCTGTGGATCTACCTCTGTACGAAGCCCATGAACTTATTCAAAATACATTAGACATTCATAAGACTAGATCACCCACATTCATATCAGATGAGCTGAAATTGTTTTCACTAAAGTGTTTATTGCATTTATAGCTTAATCCTGTCCTTAAATGGTGGAAGAAATTTGCCGTGTGGAGAAAATGATCCCCTGTCAACTGATTCTCATGTTCCTGCCACCAGCTTCTGCCAGGCTAAAGGGGCAATTTCCTGGTTTGGCTTCAAAATTTATTTGTTCCTGACCCTTGGCAATGGAGCACATTCACAGCTGTGGCACATAAGAATGGTGATCATACTTGGACTCAAGTCTATTTAGGACCACTGAAGTTTAAGGCTGTAAACATCCAGCCTTCCTTCAACTGTAGGGAAGTTCTATCAACATCAATGTGAGCGCTTCAGAATAAATTACTGTGGCCTGAATATGTTTGACACACATACTCTGGGCCAGAATCTAAGATGACTCCAGTGAGCTGTGTCCCAGTAAAATTCAGATGAATGCCACAGCTGCTCTGTTGGATTCTAGTCAAACATCTTCTTTGCCAGATTGGCCAACCAGATGCCTGCAAGAAGGGCTTGGAGGCAATCATGTGCTACCGGTTTGTCCTCCTACCTTTGCACAAGCAACCAGTGTCCAGAGGAATAAGGATGGAATATGGATTCTCCATTTAGCCACTGCAGCAAATAGACCCATTTCCCATGAAATTGTCTAATCCCATTCTAAAGACATCTAAGGCTATTGGAACTAATTAAAGAGTGGTGGGCTTTTAATCATCTTGAGAAGGTAACTTACATATAGAAAAGACCATCAGGTACAATGGCCATTGCCGACATGAGTTAAAAGAACCTGAAAGACTACTGCAGCGAGAGGCCCTTTGACTACAGGCAGCAGTTCCTGAACGTGAGTATTATATTAGAATTCAAAGAAATCAAACAAAGCAACTGTCCATACATTTGGCATGAATTCAAGATTTAAATACAAGAACATTGCAATTTGTTTTGGCTGATCTGATCAAACTACCTAAATCTCACGGTCAGTATATAAATGGTGACATTTAACCACATTTCATCATGCTATAGGACTCTTAAGGTCATCACCCAAGGATAAATTCAATACTCCATCTTCACATGATACCTTTTTTATTACAATATCCAAAAAGCTGGGTAAGCAAGTTTCTGGGATCATCAAGGTCCTTTTTTTTCTTTTCAATTTTCAGGAATGTGCCATCAAGACTATATTTAAAACCATAGGAAGGTTAAAAGTAAAGAAAAAGGAAAAAGAAAGCATTTTCTTCATATAACATTCTGTGTGTCTTACTACCAATCACATCACCGTTTGTAAACCCTGAATTTTTGTTCCGTTATGCATATATAAAACGTATGCATGTTATGTGTTGGAAGCCCCACCCGCCCATAATTAGCTATGTTTATTAAATGTCTGTATTAGTGTCAATCAGCTACAGATACATATTACTTTAAGAATTAAATACATAATTGTTTAATTCAAACAAGCAGAAGGGCAAGAAAAGAAAGCATTATGTGGATGGCACATTTGGTTGTAGATTACCAAAACATTCAACCATTACAATTCAATGATTCTCTAAGTAATCAACTTTCAATGAAACATCTCTGTTGCAATTACATGTCAAAGTATGCTAGATAGTTTTCTTATTACTACAATTTTTACCGTAGTAGTTTAAGAAGTACTATTACAAAATGCTTTAGTTAGTGTACTCTTCACAAAGAATCAAGGAGGCAATGTAATAGCTGAGTAGAGAATGTAAAGAGTGCTTCTAGAAACTAGGAATTTCTGGAGTATACTACTTGGTAAGCAAAATAGCTACAGAACTCACAGCCACAATTGTTATGTCTACTATATTTCACTTAGTTAGCTGCAGGTTCAGTGCATTCAAACTGTGCCCAGTCTCTTAATGATGAGTTCTGCCAGCGTGAGCTATCTGAACAAGTTAACACTGTTTTTTAATTGAGAAAAAACCCCTTGTTTATGTGAACTAACTATGTAAACGTACACAGAAGAGAGGAGCTTAGAACCCAGGGAAGAATGGCCACTTAAGTGATATTTTCAACCTGAGGGAAACGTGAAGCAACCAAATTTTCGAGAGAGAGGGAAAAAAGACCAAGTAAGCAAATAAGAGAGAGAGAAAAATGGGCGGGGAAACAAAAGAGAAAGAATATAATCAACAGAGCAAATACTTTAGAAAGAGGTCATTCTCTGAAGACTGTCTCAGACTGGCGTAGACTGCTCTGCTCTATAAAAGTGAATTTAGGACCTAAGGCTTGTAAGTTATAAGAGGCCCTCAATAGGCCCAAGTCCATCTTCAACGTCACTGAAGTGCTTTCACAAGATATAACTTTTCCCCATGTTCACTGGTGAAGATAGGAGCCTTTTTGTAGTGTTCCACCAACTCATCCATAGTATTAAATCGACGCTGCCCAATGCAATAGACACTGTCCACCAGCTGCACCTTGAAATGTTTATTCTTCCCCGATGCCTTTAGAGATACTGAAAAGTCACTGGGCTGCAAAGAGAAAAAGGAAAGGAAGTGTTAAATGATAATATCAAATGTGCAGTTTTAAAGCCTGCTATGTAACGAGGTGAATGAGCTGCGAGTGAGCTTCCCCCCACTGGGCTGAGCGCTCTGGGTACTTTGAAATACAAATTACTATCATCATAATCAGCATCTTCAGTTAAGCAAAAGAACCTCAACAGCACCATATACAGATATAAATTATGCACCTCGAATGCAAACACTGTTGGTTTAAAGCCAGAGGCCGGCAAGTGTCAAGAGAAGTATGTCTATATGCATTCGGAAATACCAAATATTCCTATGCAGAAAGAGTCTAGCTAAAGCAGCATGCCGTTTGAATCCATGGCCACAAGAGGGCCTTTCTTGATTTATTCTGTAGCAAGTAGCTTTTATACATATAAAAAGAGCTAACAGTTCATCCTATTTAACTTTAAACAACATGGCACATCTCCAGTATTGTATTCCTTACAAAAAAAAAGGTAATTAAAATCGGTGTCTCTTATTCCACCATAAACTGAGCTGCCAACATTTCTTCAGGAATGGGTGTTTCAAACACCTGCTTTATTTTTTAGTGTGTATAATATAAACTTGTGCAGATAGAATTTATTCACCAGCACAGCACCCCTTTTTTCTGCCTCTTTTTAAAAGTAGATGAGTTCCCGATATGCATTTCTGTGCCAGATTTATTTTGTTTGCTACAATTAACTTCCCATCTGGTTTTACACATTTAAGGCCAATGTATTAAGCCAGGGTTGTGTAAACGAGCAGAAGAAATAGCAATGTTAAATACTAGCAGACAAAACAATTCATTTAAGTGTGTGCCCAGTCATGGGTTGCCAAGAGCTTCTTTCAAGCTACAGAACCAAGTAAAAAACAAAAGCATATATCCATTACTTAGGATGCTTATAAAGTTAGGATATAAAGAAGCACCTTTCCCCCTACTAATTTCAATTGGCAGTAACTACTGAAAAACACTGCAGTGTTAATTGATAATTGCCTATTATTTCAAATCTTTAGCCCCACCTTAACAACGAGGTCGACCAAGCTATATATTGCTCTTAGCTAAAAAGCAGTAACATAAATTTTACTGGCAGTTATTCTGGATTACACTTGGTTCATGGGTGGAGGTTTTCCACTACACTATCCAGGCAATCTGGAATTTCCAGTGATTTAGACCCCTCTGGTTGTAGCTGTCTGTTCCAGACATCTTGTCTTCCACATCCAGCCCAATTTTCCTAAATTGCCAGCCAGCCTACACACTTCTGGCTGATTCCCCACACCAGGAAGAAATAAGTACGCTTAGACAACTACCTGGAACCAAGACAGAGAACATGAACTGTAACATCAAGTTATAGTTGTACCTTGGAAGCTGAACGGAATCCATTCTGGAAGTCTGTTTGACTTCCAAAATGTTTGGAAACCAAAGTGCAGCTTCTGATTGGCTGCAGGAAGCTCCTGCAGCCAATCGGAAGTCCCGTCGGACGTTCGGCTTCCAAAAATAGTTCGCAAACTGGAACAGTCACTTCTGGGTTTGCGGCGTTTGGGAGCCAAAACGTTCAAGAACTAAGCTGTTCAAAAACCAAGGTACGACTGTGTTACCCTACTTGTGTAATCCAAGGTGGTGTGTGTGTGTGTTTCAAAATATGAAAATGAGATAGGAAGCAAATGTCTCAGAAGAATCAAGAAAATTTCTAGGCTTTTCTATTTAAATAACTAAAACGGCTTAACAATCTCTGTCATTTTCCAGCAACAAATTCTATTAGAAAAAAAACATATCACTGAAATTACAAGGGATTAATTTATGGAAATCATAACTTAAGTACGAGAAGTGACATCACTGGCTACTGGAACCTAATTTTTATATTATATTTATGTGACAACAAAAATGTAAGTTATGTGTCATTTGTCAAAATAGGTATCTGACAGATGAATAGTAGGGCAAAAGACCAGCTCCCCCGGTCCTCCCTTCGAGAGCTGACTGGGTATGAACTGCCTTAGTGCTCTCCCGAAGACTGTGGTAGTGGGAAAGCCTTAGAGCAGCCATTTATAATATTAAAGTAAAAGTAATTATAGGCAGAGCTGTAAGGAAACAAGACTGCAAGCCAGAGACACCTGCACCACGATTGCACTGTATTTCCCACGGTATTAGTGCAACAACATCAGCACTGTGCTGTGGCTGCTTTCTATGGTGGCAGCAGATAATTGTCTGTGAAAGAGTGTGGGAAGGGAGAGAGAGAGAGAAAGAATACCTTGAACAGGAGATGTGCAACTGCCCCAGCCTAATTATTAACAAGGCAGACAGGGAAAACGTAATAGGGCTTTTCTGTCACTTGAAATGAGTTCCTACTCAAGGACTGACATTAAAGCAATGATCGTCTTCCCAGATCCAAGATTTACTACCTAAATTTACATATAAAATACAAGTACGTGTCACTTTTCTTGCATCAGGCTACAAAAATGAGATCCTTTTGGGGTTCTTACGCATTTTAAAAAAAAAGCAGCGAAAAGGCACTTTAGTTCTTTTGAGAGAGAAGCACAGTCAAATAGGAGAATCTGAAGAACTTGAACAGCTGCTGCAAAAATGTCAGGCTCCTGCTCTCCTCCTCCCCACCGCGGGCTCATATTTTAGGTAACACAGGAAACTTGAAGAAAATGTAAAAGTAATTCAGCTTGTTTATTACTGTTTTCCCCTACAATGCAAATAGTTCCACTAAAGTCCAAAACCTCTTTTTTTTTTTTTTGCATCTTAGCACTGTCATCCTATATACTGCACTGAAGTTAAAATGCAGCCTAAAACTATTCCCTGCTGTCTGCCTTGAACTTGTTCCAAGAGTGTTTATTTTTATATTTTGTGTCTGTTTGCCTTTTTCGTTTCAGCTCTTGGCAGATATTTCTGCTCCTTTTCCCACTGGACATAGCTGCTACAGTCGGATGGCTCACACGCAATCTTTCCCATGCTTGGGCTTCTGGAGTTGTATAGTAGCTCACAGGCACTTTTAAGGGCACATCTGAACTGGTTATTTGCTAGGGGTCAATGCCTCTAAGCGGCACCTAGAAGACTCTGCCGGCACTATAATGAAGAGCCGACCTGCACCATCCACACTGGCATAATAACCTAAACAAATATGTGTGATGATATTGTACAAGGATTAACCAAAACACAATGAAAACCCACCACCTGCTACTGTAAGAGGAAGTTGCTTCATAATAAAATTGTTGGAAAGTGCTTGAATATTATAAATCGTATGGTGCAAAAGGCACGCGGGTGGCGCTGTGGGTTAAACCACAGAGCCTAGGACTTGCCGATCAGAAGGTCAGTGGTTCGAATCCCCGCGATGGGGTGAGCTCCTGTTGCTTGGTCCCTGCTCCTGCCAACCTAGCAGTTCGAAAGCACATCAAAGTGCAAGTAGATAAATAGGTACCACTCCGGCGGGAAGGTAAATGGCGTTTCTGTGCGCTGCTCTGGTTCACCAGAAGCGGCTTAGTCATGCTGGCCACATGACCCGGAAGCTGTACACTGGCTCCCTCGGCCAATAAAGCGAGATGAGCGCCGCAATCCCAGAGTCAGCCACGACTGGACCTAATGGTCAGGGGGCCCTTTACCTTTATGGCGCAAAAGGTTACTTACGCACCTACATTTTCTGCATTCACTTTTTTACACTCACTTTTTCATAGAAAAAAGGTAATGCTAGTCACATTATAATTTTGCAGAATGTGTGCCCTATTTTGCACCTCTTCCCACTATTTCTTGTAGACTAAGGTAAAACAGAAAATTTCATTCCAGCCCACGATTCTGCTGTCTGGTTTCTCACATAACCATGATCTTCTCAGCAAAAGCCTCAATCATTTCCTCATTTTGTAGACAAAGTAATGCACTAAGTCACTTCTGGAAGAATCAAAACACTAAAAATTGCATACTGTAGTCCAATCCACTCAGTCAAAATGTATTTAACCTCTATCTATGTACATTTAATTCCCCTCAACTGTGGTATGAGGCTTCACTGTAGATCCTTCCAGTGCATGTGGTTCTAAGATGTAGAATAAAACTTTCCTCCCCATATTATTTTAACGAAGGGAGCAGCTATAGCTCTCTGTTGTGTTTTTGAGCAGTGGACAGTTCTTGAGCTACCAGAGTATACCATGGCCCAACTTCCAACAGAAAAGAACATTGCCTTTGTACTTAGACTGATTCTTAGACTAATTTCCCACACAACAAGCCACTTTCAAGGAAGTTCCTCTTGATAGCTGTCCATCACGATGGTTGTGCAATGTGCATCTAGTTTGTAAGAGCAGGTTCTGAACTTGGTCGTTCCGTATTTGGAACACTCTGGTGACATTCTTAGTCAGCAGAGAGAACTGAGAATTCATAGGTAGCAAGTTGCCCGAAAAGCAAATTTGGGAACTTGGAGCCACAGCTGGTTTCCTGCCCTGTCTGAAATTCAGTGGGAAGGTTAATTTGCCTTGTAACTATAAAGGCCTATGGATGGATAATTTTGGGGGGATTGCAAACGCATGGACGGGGGCAGAAGAGATGCATGAGGCATGGTGAGCATCAATGGATAGAAAATGCTCACCACTTCATACAACTATCTTTTGAAAGGCCATGGCGAGGGGAGGGGGAGAGGAGGCAGAGTTAGAGCATACACACAAACGTTTAAGGTCTCCTAACACCTCCACAGATCTTGAGCTGCTGTCAGGGACTCCAGGAGGAAGTGACGGACTGTAGATGCCTCCATATTTCAGGATTCAACTCCCCCACCTCACATTCTAAACCCAAGCTCACAAAAGGCAGCGTTTTAATTATATTATTTATTTAATTTCATTAATTAATAGTTTATCACGAATGGCATAGAGCCTGGAGCTACGTATGAACAGTGAATGGCAACTTAAATGTCATCTTAGCCATGGACTCGCCAGCTACTGCTGTCTTGTTCACCCTCTCCTCATCCGAAAGAAGGGATGGCATTAAAAATTTACCTTACAACAGGGTTTTAAGGACCAACAAGAGGATGTACGTTAAAGTGTGCTAAACACAAAAAGTTGCAAATATTATACGTTCCATAATACTTTTGGAGGGATTTAATAACAAAACGGCAAATGCTGTGCTTGTGTTGTTACATGCAGTAAAATGTGCATTGCATCCCTCTGGAAGCCTCTGGTCAATGGATGTGGCTTTATTAACCAGGTTTAAAAATTATTTATATTTATTTTACTTAAACATATATTACATTGTTTTAAAATATTTAAGTTAATCTATTATTTTAATTTGCACATGGAATCATCTATGGAGTTTACCAGCCCGCAAGGTCAATAATAAGAATAATAAGAATAAGAATAATTTTAATTATACCCCGCCCTCCCCAGCCAGGGCTGGGCTCAGGATGGCTAACACCAAATATAAATTACAATAAAATGTAATGGGAGGGAAAACAGTTAATTAAAATACGGCTTAAAATGCAGCCTCATTTCAGTAGTAGCCCAGTAGCTAGAGGAACACTAGCTTGACCATAAGGGAAATACTGGCTCAGGGGCAAAATGAACTGCTCCCTGAATCACAAAATGGGATAACCTGTGTAGTCAACTACAAATTTTACTTTACATCTGACGAGGGATGCTAGAGCAAATTTCTAAAAGGTTTGCAGCAGTGCTGCACGAACAGCTAGTTAAATCAATTAATCTCATATTTTATAGGTGAGGAACACAGAGTATGAGTGAGAAGCAATTAGCACAAGGCTAGATTTTTCCTTAGGGGACGCGGGTGGCGCTGTGGGTTAAACTACAGAGCCTAGGACTTGCCGATCAGAAGGTCGGCGGTTCGAATCCCCTCAATGGAGTGAGATCCCGTTGCTCAGTCCCTGCTCCTGCCAACCTAGCAGTTCGAAAGCACGTTAAAGTACAAGTAGATAAATAGGTACCACTCCGGCGGGAAGGTAAACGGCGTTTCTGTGCGCTGCTCTGGTTCGCCAGAAGCGGCTTAGTCATGCTGGCCACATGACCCGGAAGCTGTACGCCAGCTTCCTCGGCCAACAAAGGGAGATGAACGCCGCAACCCCAGAGTCGGCCACGACTGGACCTAATGGTCAGGGGTCCCTTTACCTTTAGATTTTTCCTTGCTTTTCTGGCTGCCCTAGAAGGTTCTGGGGAGCCTCAGTATCCTGCGGTCCTACTTCATGTCAAGCATAAGATCTAGATCCTTCCTTATCTACCTTCTGCCATCCCTTTCATAGGAAGCTGAAAGTATAACTTCAGATACCAATATAGAAAATATATTTTATTTTTGCCTTGGAATTTGTAAATTTCAGGCCAACGTACATCCTCACTCATTTATTCTTACTCCTTTATGTTGTATCCTTTTTATTGGCATTGTATACTATGTTATTTCACCTTACTTGTTTTAAAACAAGCAGTTAAAAAGCTAAGTATAATGATTCATCCTGGAGAGGGGAATGCAAAATGAAGAGAATGGGGGTGTCCTATCCTGCTTTCCCAGGAAGCAATCTTAGGCTGGTACAAAGCATATCCGTTGCCCCTGGGAGGCTGAAAGGGTCAAAATAAGATCTCTTGTTTATATGCTCCATTCTCTTGCTGTGGAATAGAAGCCTGACAATTTTTTCCCTTGATTGCTTCTACTGCAGCTGGACTCAGTTTCATGCCCTGACCACTCAAGCAACGCTATCCCCTTAAGATGACTTCAAAAAACAGAACACACAAAGTTTCATGATGGGAAAAGCAGTAAAACTAGGCCGTTGACTATTTTAGTAACTCCGCTAGTGCAAAAAACCAAAAGCAAAAAAAAAAAAAAAAAAAAAAAAAAAAATGCAGGGAAGAACAATCAGATTGAGCTGTCTTGTACACAACTACTGAAAAAATATTACCAGCTGGCTCATACATAGGGCAGCTTGTGCAGCGGGTCTGCCAGACTAGTTGCCTGCAGAAATAGTTAGCGGCCCTGGGCAAAGAGCTAATTGCAAGGTTGCTAGAGAATGGTTATTAAAACCACCAACTGCTGCCAAAGCCAGCAGCCGAGGAGACACACATGATAAATGATACAGGAAATTCAGTAATCCGGCTTGACACATGAGAGAATATCTTCTGTTTATAATATACAAACAAAATTCTCGAGTGTGATATAAGGTGGCTAGAACAAATTAAGAAACCGTATTAAAATAACTTCTGAAATAAGCGGGGGACGTGTACAGATTTGTAATCCACCCAAACACACTGGCTTTTTCATTCATTGTTATTTGAGATCCAGTCCATCTCGAAGTGGTAGCTGGGGAAAGCCTGTGTGAAACCCACAGGAAGTGGCGAGAATAAAAAGCCCATCTGAAAAAGAGCTGAAGGTTATTCAGCTGCATCCAATGACAGCTGTTGCTGCAATAAATTACAGTGGTACCTCTGGTTAAGTACTTCCGGAGGTCCGTTCTTAACCTGAAACTGTTCTTAACCTGAAGCACCACTTTAGCTAATGGGGCCTCCCGCTGCCGCCGGAGCACGATTTCTGTTCTTATTCTGAAGCAAAGTTCTTAACCCGAGGTAATATTACTGGGTTAGCGGAGTCTGTAACCTGAAGCGTATGTAACCTGAAGCGTATGTAACCTGAGGTACCACTGTAGTCCGTTTTGAAAGGTGCCACAGGACTCCTTAGCTATGCGTAGATTTCAGGAAGATTACTCCCAAATATGCCTAAGATCGTAATTCTACTCTTTGCTGCGAGACCAAACATGGCTGTTCTCTTAGATCAGGAGTCAGCAACCTAAGGCCCATGGGCTAGTAGCGGCCCACGAGGTTTGTCTAAAACTGGCCCATGGTGAGCCCTGCCGCCCCCACTCTTACCGGTGTTGTGAGCGACTTCCGGGTTGATGGTGCCTGTGCGCATGCGCACGGGCGCTCCTCCGACCCAGATGTGCACCGGAAATAGCGTGTGCACACGCATGTGGGACGCAGAAGCACTCGTGTGAATGCACACACACTATTTCTGGCGCACTTCCGGGTCGGAGCGCAGGAAATAGTGTGTGCGCACGCATGCTCCTCCAACTCAGAAGAGCGTGCGTGTGCCCACACTCCGGCCCATCCTTGGACGGACGAGCATCGGCCGGCCCATCCTCTGATAAGGTTGCTGGCCTCTGTCTTAGAAGCTTTCAAAGTTACTTCCATGAAGAAGCCAGAAGCAAAGGAGAACTTAACTGAGATAACTTTTACACAGTCCGCTCGCATGTAGAATACACACTGCAATATTGGAATTTCATTTGTATTAAGGAAATAATTCTAGTCGAAACAAAACAAAACCAAGAAAATTGTATTAACAATCCAACTCAATTAAAACTTTCACGTGAATATTTTGTTTTGACCTCAGGTGCATCGTCATAGTTAAGATCTTGTTTTGTGAAATAATTTATAGGCTCTGAAAAGTCACTGTAGAAGCTTTTAACAGAACCTCTACCTGCATTCAAATGTTTTTGAAGTATAAAATGACACCAAAAGTTCCATTTGCATTTCTCCTTTAAGATGTACTGCACATCATATACTAGATTGGTTTGCTCTGTTTTTCTCTGCCTGTGCATATAACAAATATATTTATATATTAGTTTTAACCAATATAAGGTATTCTGAGATGTAGGTCACTTTCTTTAGCGTAAGAGAAATGGTCACTTTCCATACTATTTCATAAGACCTGCACGATACACTGCAAAATCGAAATACAGCACTTTGCAAAATTTCAGATTCTGAAATGGGTGCCACTTACCGAAGATTCGCTGTCTCTGACAAGGAAGTCCCCTTCCGCTCCCCGTTCGTTTAGAGCACATTCTGCCTGATGCCGAGTAACATTCCCATAATACCATTCTCTTCCTGCAAACCGTCCCGTAGTAGAGGGCCCTGTGTAGCTTATCGGAGGCGGGTGGGAACTGTTACTTGTAGGGCCATCACTTAAGATTACTACATAGTTTTTCGGAACGAGGCCAATTTGCCCTCGGGAATTTTTACATTTCCACCATTCCGGGTCATTCTCAGGTTTCTCTATCACTTCCATGGTTTCGCCTTTCTCGAAGTTGAGCTCTTCTTCTGTGACAGAACTGAAGGGGTACAATGTCTGAACAACGTGAAGTACTTTCATGGCTTGGCCATTGCTCATGGAGGCTCCCTTCCTCAAGCTGAGAAAACTCGGCGAATCGGCAGTCGCTTCCTCGACTTCTTCTACCACGTAGTTTGAAGGAAACCATCCAATTTGTCCGTTGTAACTCCCTCTCCACCAGCCATCGCTGCACTTTTCCATAACAATGACTCGGGATCCTTTCACGAGAGAGAGTTCATCTTCCCTTTCTGCCACATAGGCAAATTTAACGTATGCTGGGATGTTCAGATCGTAAATCCGATCGGCGTTGCTACCGTTAGACGGGTACTCTGCATCAGTACTAGGGGTCGGTGAGGCGTCTCTGGCACTTGTCTTCCGCTTTGTTTTCCCCAAACCTGTTAAAAAAATAAAATAAAAGTTTCTAAAAAGCATTAAACAAAACATGGTTAAACACATTGCAAACTTTGCATGAGAAATCGGG
Organism: Podarcis raffonei; assembly: GCF_027172205.1. NCBI lineage: Eukaryota > Metazoa > Chordata > Lepidosauria > Squamata > Lacertidae > Podarcis > Podarcis raffonei. The sequence continues at coordinate 78,349,602 of NC_070605.1, read as the reverse complement.
TTGGCAAAAACAGAACCCCACAGCGCCCTCTGGTGTCACTGTGTTAGAATGCATAAATAACGCACATAAAGCATTTTTTCTTTGCCAATGTAGTCGAGTCCTAGATGTGTCAACAAAATAATGAAGACATAGAGGAATTGTTCTACGGTGCCAGAAAACTGCCGGAGGAAAAAACCCCTGTAACTTTTTAAGAAGCTTCCTTTTCATCTCAGAAGGCTAGCTACTAAATGAAGCTTTGATGTGCCCTTTCAGTGCATTTCTTTCCGAAGTCACTAGAGAATTAATACGCACAGAACTGTTGGCAGCATAGAAAAGGAAATTACTCTTTTTATAACCAGCTAGTATTGCATTGTGGGAATAACAACTCTTTAAAACTGTAAACAACCGATTTTCAATCCATTTTAGTTGCAGAGAAAGAAGGTGAAACAAGGTACCAAAAGTTGCTTGTCTAAAGGTTCTGCGTGGCTCCCATTAACATTCAAACTGATTCCACTTCCATTTCATAGAATAAAAACCATTTAAATCAAGAAATGGTCTGATCATGCACAATACGTATACAAAATTATTTGTGCACATTTTATTGGTAAATTTTGACACCAAAATATGTACATGACCTACATTGTGACATGCAGTGAATTCGTACAACTTGCTAATGTGCAGCCAAACTGAGATCTCAGTTGCAGAGTATAGCAGTTGGGAAATCACTAGGTATGGTTCTGGATAGGAGTCAACACAGGATAGTCAATGTCACAGCATTTCAGATTTTAGAGGTACAGTGCACCTAATAATCTCCTATTTTGCTTTTAGTTGTGTCTGATCTGCAGCAGCCAAAGGAGCTCACAATTACTTAAAATAAAATAAAACCCACAGGAGTGCAATGTTTTGAAGCACAACACTTCCAAAACCTGCAACAGAGTACCAAGGTATTTATTAAACAGCTAGCAGAATAAGTAGTAATACAACCTTCACCAGCTCAAACAATAATATTAAATTCAAATGTTAATGTGATAAAGATCTAACACAGGAACTATGCTTTAATGCTCCCCCCCACACACGTTATTTTGCTTGTAAACCTCTGAAGGTAGTGAATTTCATTATGGAATTTCAATTAGGTTGCAGGCTCAGTTTATCTGGGACAAGCAGAATTCAAGCGCTGTTTGGGATTTCAGCTGTGGAAAAACAAGGACAACACATAGAAAAAAAACCACTCAGCCATAATCTTAACACATATATTTGGACTACAACTAGAGTGAGAAAGAATCCGACCCCTCCCCAGGCTTTCAGTGTGATACAGGATCTAGTTAAAGTGCTTTGGTTAACATCAAGGAAATAATTCTGATACGAGCAGACAAAAACACAAGGTATTTTAAAAATAAATCCTATTCTAAACAGTTGTCTCTCGCAGATGCCATTTTGGGTTGACTACATCACCGCTTAATTACACACCGAAAATAGTTCAAGTTAAACGCCTGTCTAGAGATAGCTGAACATATCTGATGCATTCTGGCAGATTATTCACCTAAATGGCATAAACAAAAATCTGCTGTACCAAACCCAAGTTGAAACTGCAGCAGGAGGAATGGGGTGGGTGGGAGTGACACACAAGGATGCTTGTCAAATTAATCTACGGAGCTTCAAGTGTCACATTAACTAAATGAGGAAAATGTCAGTGATTCCTCCCGATACGTTCCACAGCTAACTCCCTTTCCCATCTTTCCGTGTGCTTATCTAAAGAACTGTAACTAAAGACTTCCCTCTAGCCTAAAAGTCAGTGGCCATGCAAGCTGGCAAAGTGACAGCAAAGAAACCAAGCTATTGTGGTGTGTGATACAATTGCAGGAAAACAGTACTTCAGTCTGCAGTAGAAGCTGGCCACGGTCTGATCTATGATGAAAACTTCCCGACCGCCACTGAACAATGTCTTGTGTATCAACATACACAGCACTATTAAAAGGAACCAGAGATGGTAAATGGAGAGATATTACTATCAAGAGAATGGGTAGTAATTGGACAAAGTACATATCTCAGGTTAATGACCTCATTATTTCCGCATTCAATGGCAGTGACTAAGCCATTTTCCACTTCAATGTACACTTCTAGCAATTAAGATTTCCAAATATTTATAACAAGTCCCTTCTAACAACAGTGAGAGAGTGCAATTAACATCAGGAACCAGCCTAAACCAACAACAAAAACCCATGAACCAATTTCAACAAAACAAGGCACTTGATATCTTCCAGTAACTAACAATTCAATAGTGAAATAATGCTTGAATTGAAGATTGCAACCTACCTTCTATTAAATGCCTCGACATCTGCAAACATTTGACCACTGTGAGGACTACTTTTTAAACTTTTCAACATGGAAGAGAAGGAAGGAAACTCACTGCTTGTAAAGATTTATGCAATACTAGCAAAATGCTCAATGTTATGACAAGCAGAGCAAGAGTTAAGAACCAGAGGCCTAGCATACTGCAAGGACAATGGTGGGATTCTGGTCAGCTCTGATGGGACCACATACTGTCATGGAAGGGAATGCAGCCCATGACCATGTTTGCTTCTGTATTACAAATAAAAGGTCAACATTTACCTGAACTGGGAGCAGATGCATTCAATAAAAATTCATGAAAGCTTATAACAAATTACGTTTCTTAGTACGGAATCTTCTTACGAATAAAGTTTCAAATACATTACAATACTGGTTCAGAATTTGGCATTCAGGAGTCATAATATCTGAAATGGGTTGCTGTCAGGAGCACCATTCAAAATTTGCCAGGTGCATTTTGCACCTGGCTATCAGCCACTTGTGACCAAGTGAAGATGCCCAGGCGCCATGATGCGCCTGACATATCCACCATCTGGAGGTGCGTGCCTGGGGATCCTTGGATCTTGACTGTTTTCACACACTAGCAACACATCCAGTAGAATTCTATCCATGGTATTTTATCTGCCCAATCAGAACGAATTTCAGGAACCAAAAAGTTGTACTGAAAAATAGGACTTTTGAGCCGTCTGGTCCCCAAATGGCAACTAGACATTCCGTTTTGGCGACCGTAACCCTGGTTTAAGGAGCCATTTGGCACCTAGCTTATATATCGGAGTTTCTAACACGGGTCGAGAGTCAGTGCCTCCTGATCAATTACCCCCCAAAACAAACAAACAAACACATCTCAGCAGCACTGACATAGCTGGCAACATTCAGCGCTACGAAGAAATCTGTACTGTTCATTCCATATATTTTGGCAGAAGATAAAGATACCTGTTTCTGCAGACTTCTGCCATTTTCTAATTATAGTTTGCAACACTCGATTTGCAACGAAAGCAGGTTTATACCAAGCCTTCACATGTTTTTGCACATTCACAGGCTCTGCTGTTTAGTTACTTCATTTCAGCAATTTAAACTCTTGGTATTCTCTGGATGAAGGAACAGAAATGCTGAAAGAAGTGGCTCTTCTGTTAGCCTATCTGTTATATAGGAGAAAGGCTGGCCAGCTGTTTTATTATTCAGTCATAGTTTTGGGTCATAGAAGTCGGTACTGTCAGTTTATTGCAGAAGTTATTTGCCGAATATGGTGATTAGGAATAGACTTTCCCCAAATGCAATTCAATACGTAAAATTCCAAAAAGAAACAGCTGAAAGGAAATCAGCAAAAGGTACTTTATACTTGGGCACCCAGCAACAAAACCGGATCAAGTAACACCCCAATTTGCAAACTTGGTCCATGAGAAGTGCACAGCTATCACAAACAGATGGAATACCATCTCTCTGAATCTGTGAACTGTTTACCCACAGAAACTCCACTTTGTTAGACCGGAGTTTCCCATTACTGACTATCATCCAGCTTTGCTTTTTTTTTTTTTTTTTTTTTACAAAGTCCAGACTTCCAGGACTTCACCTAATTCTGATGTCAGCCAAACCGCCACATATCTGAAAGTACAAATGACAAGCTGAGGGTACCCCACAGCAGAAGCGCCAAGCAGGGAATGAAACAAACAATCCCTTCTGGAAACAGCCCTGCAAGTTAAGAATGGAACAACTATATCACCATGCCCCAAACTTCCAAATCACAGAGCCAATTCAGAAACTTATAATCACTAGATGGTACGGTATCAAAAGCCACAGCTGGACCACACTCCCCCATCCCTTTTCCCAGCATTGTCCAGCCATTAGGGGAAGGGGTGGGGAACTGTTTTAAGGCAGAAAGCTGTTGGGGGGGCACATTTCAGTAATTGGCAAGGCTGGCTCCAAACACAAAATGCTATTTTCCGCAGGAACAAAGCCCTATATTTAATTCTTAGTAACTCCACTCAAGTTTCACTTTCCCTTTTCTCCACAGACTTCTTTTAGAACTCAGTTTGGGTGATGGAGTCCCCCCCCCCCCAGTTGGGGGCTCTTTCTCAATCCTGACAGGATTAAAGACAAATATAAACTCCATATTCCACGAAGCAGCGTGTAACGTGCAGCTGAACTGCAAGCCCTGGTTTACAAATGTTCAAAGCCTCCAACTCTGCAAATGAAATTGTATCCAGAAAAAAATGCATGCTTGCAGCTGAAAAGTGCATGGATGGTTTTTGCATATTTTGCATATCTTTTGCTGAAGTATTTCCCATCTTTGGGGTAGGAAATAAAATGTTATATGCTGACAATATTTTAACCAGAGTGATTCTACTACTCAGGAGTATAATTCCTCCGATGTATGGAAGTGAGAGCTGGACCATAAAGAAGGCTGATTGCCGAAGAATTGATGCTTTTGAATTATGGTGCTGGAGGAGACTCTTGAGAGTCCCATGGACTGCAAGAAGATCAAACCTATCTATTCTTGAGGAAATCAGCCCTGAGTGCTCACTGGAAGGACAGATCGTGAAGCTGAGGCTCCAAGACTTTGGCCACCTCATGAGAAGAGAAGACTCCCTGGAAAAGACCCTGATGTTGGGAAAGATGGAGGGCACAAGGAGAAGGGGATGACAGAGGACGAGATGGCTGGACAGTGTTCTCGAAGCTACCAGCATGAGTTTGACCAGACTGCGGGAGGCAGTGGAAGACAGGAGTGCCTGGTGTGCTCTGATCCATGGGGTCACGAAGAGTCGGACACAACTAAACGACAACATAATTCCTCCCTCCCCTCAGAAAAAAATGGGCCAATTGGCTCACACAGCTTTTTGCGGCAAAACATCAACTACTTAATGGGACAGTTGTGAAATTGGCAGTTTCTGTTTTGCTCCCTTGTTAGACACATGTATAAAGCACTTATGCAGGTCACTTACTTGCAACACTAAGTCTACAGTCCTACCCACCCTTACCACTGGTATACTTCTGAGTAAACAAAATGCTCTAGGTTTCCTGAAGACATAGACAGAAGTTACTGGACAGAACAGCTTTTCTATGTCATTTGGAAAAGTAAATGTCACTGCTATTTGGTTGACAATAGAAATGGTCATAATTAGAATAAGAAGCAGAACACATCACCTATTGTGTCCTATTTTTAACGGTTGATATCAGGAGTCGTCTTTTTGTCCTTGGTTAATGCTTTTACAGGGGAAAGTAGGGAATGACTCAAAGGGCATTTAATTCCTTTAAAGGCACAAGATGTCAATGGAACAGGTAAGTATGTCCAATTGTTATCCTTAAAAAAAAACACAACTTCAATGACATCTTGAACTCTGCAGGGAGTGAAGGGCAAATAATACACAGAAAGGATCAGGCTGAATTCTCCATACAGTAGTTTGTTTTGTCCCATGAAACCTAATTTAAACAGGCTGCAATTGACAGGACTCTTATTGAAGGGGGAAAGGAAGCAAAATCGCTCCCACTAAGGAACTGGGATTACCAAGTCTAGCCCCCATTTTAAGAAGTGGTGCTCCGCATGTGGTGTAGCAAATCTTGTTTATCATGCCCAAAATAAAGTAGCCTGAGCTCCATAGACAGAGAAGCGAGATGGCCCAATATTTCTCTGCTGCAGAAGAAATTTTCTCTCTTTTCTCCCCCTGAAATAGACATATCTTCCAGCAACCACTCCTTCATTCTATATTCTCCCCATGACTGAAAGCATTTTGCTAGCTTTGTTAAAAAAACAATTGGGAACAATTGTCCTAGGCTTGCTTGAATTATTAGGCTTACTTTATTATACTATTTTAAACAAACAAAAATTAAAATGGAAAGGGAACTTGTGGTGCGTGAGGGAGAGCAGTTTCAATAGCCAGACCACTATTCTGAGCTTAGATGCGGAAAGAGAGAATTAGCTTATGTAACCTCAGTCAGGGAAAAGTCGCTTCGAAATTCTTCAAAAAAGCTGTTTGCATATGGTATTCAGTATTTGACAGTTTATCATGCTACACTCCATAAATAGAATTGCGTGTTTTATATCAGGCAACCATAACTTCCAAAAATGTCATCATTAACTACCATACAGAGCGACCGAGAGACTGGCATGCTTAATCATCTCTTTATTATTTTCTGCAGGGCTTTTACTGCATCTGGTTGTAGGGGGCACAGGGACACACACACACAAGAAACAAAAGCTGGAACAGGCAGAGGAGAAGTCCCAGATTTAACATGTTGCTGTTTCTGTAAATCAGGCTGATTTAATGTCATATCACAACTTCGTTGATCTAAAAGCAGATTCTTGCCTCACCTTCCATCGTTCACATAGCAGCTACAACACAACATTTAATGTTGCCCCCCCCCCCAGTCTAGAGCAGATGATGTTTTGGGATAAAGTTTGCTGTTGGATGATAGACAGATGGATAGATAACAAACTTTACAATTAAAGATCCTTAAGGCTATGATTGACTGTGATGGCTGTCACTGGTTTACAATTTCAATTCAATGGAGGAGGGTCAAGATATTAACTGATATGCATGAAATTTCAGATATAGCTATATAATCCCTAGTGTAGTAAGATAAGACCTTTGGAGCAGGCATTTTAAAAAAATAATTCGGAAGGGTCAAAAGTTCCAGAGCATCCCTACTAGGAACTGAGTCTTGCTGAACTCAGCAGGAATTTATTTCCGGGTAAATATGAAAGAGAATTTCAAAGTGTTATATTCCACATTTCCACCAAATATAAGTCTCCAAGGCAGCCCACAACAAATAGGTGCAATCCATTACAACAAAATAAGAATCAGTGAATATAAACATAAAACAACAGCAGATCTAACAGCTGAACACCAAGTAAGTGAAACAAATAAACTAACTCCAATCAGATGCTGCCAAAGGTCAGGGCAAATAAACTTTCAGGTTGCAGCTGAAAGATAACAAATGTAGGCATCTGATGAATATATGGTGTGTATATAGTTTTTGTTTGGCATATGCCACCTGCATGTTAACTGAGTCGGTATCATTATTCTCAGAAAAATTAAGCCAGTTTTAGCTGCTGAAAAATGGCAGCAGAATGGAGGGTGCACATGGGCACGCAAGATTATTTTCTAAATAGCTGTTATGAACTAAAGCTTTAAATGCACATAAAGCATTAAGAGCGTCACTGGTACAACCAGTTGACAATCGGAAGCAAAAATATAAGAATACAAAGGGCGAAATGAAGTGAAACAAAAACAAAACTTGACTGTACAGAGAAAGAAAATGAGTGTGTTGTAAATCTGACTCTTCCCAGCTTCAGTGAGGATTACACCACATTTCACACCTGTACACTTCCATTGTCATTAGTGATCTATAGGTGTTAATTGTCAAGCAAAAAAGCATTTGGTACTCAGGCAACACAGAGGGCCAGGGTCAGACTTAGGTTATTTTGTTGACTCAGGTGAAGGAAAAGATGGTGTGTTTGCTTTAAGCATCCATATCTTGCTGTTCATCCCCTCATTATGCAAGAACATTTCCTAAGGTTCAGCAGTGTCACGAAGTCATCCTGACATCTGGCTTAATCATGGCATCTCTTTTGAGATCTCTACAGAAAGCAGCTCTTCAGAATTTATCTGTATGTACCAAGCGTCACAAGCTCTATTTTGTTCATAGAAATATCTGTGACCTGTTATCTCTTTGCAAAATGCAAAGCCAAAGCATGATTGAACAGCTGAAGAACTCTTAATTTTTATTATGTTCACTTTGGTTTTGAATGAAGCGCAAACTATAACTGGTACAATTAACTAACCTTGGTCAATTAAGACTTCTTTCTCCAGACTCAGGATAGGAAAATTAGTGCCGATACAAAGGCCTTAATAACTTTTGTGTGCTTTTAGAACAAAATTATTCACTTTCCTCCCTTTACTTATGACTTTACTGATTTTTTATTGTTGGCTATCCAACAAAACCCCACACATATTCCCAGTTTTAGAGTGACAGAATCACGTTATTTCCAAGTAACTAATTTCTTAATATTTCAATAATTTAAATTTTGAAGTTATTGCAAATCCAGTTAATTTTTTTAAAAAAGAAAAAAATCATTCTTGGTGCAGAAAGCGAAAGAACTTCATTTTAATTAGTAAACGTTTTAAATAATGTCTATGTTTTAAACTTCATACAGCAGTAGCATTTCCCATACTATGACAACCTGCCACACTTCGCTCTGACCTTAGAAGCAGCTTGATGTACGTAAACACAAAACTTGTGGTGGTGTAGTGGTTAAGAGCGGTAGTCACGTAATCTGGGGAACCGGGTTCGCGTCTCCGCTCCTCCACATGCAGCTGCTGGGTGACCTTGGGCCAGTCACACTTCTCTGAAGTCTCTCAGCCCCACTCACCTCACAGAGTGTTTGTTGTGGGGGAGGAAGGGAAAGGAGAATGTTAGCTGCTTTGAGACTCCTTAGGGTAGTGATAAAGCGGGATATCAAATCCAAATTCTTCTTCTTCTTCTTCTTTTAGCGAATTGACTGTCAAATAAAAATTACTCATTTCAAACCTTACTGGGAATTTCCCCCTTTCCCCCATTTGCTCCTTGGTTCCCAGGGAGAAATATGGCAACGTAAAGATCACTAGGAAATGAGGGAGTCTGAGGGAGTGGAAGGGGATTGTGTAGGTGCTGAAATGGGTCTTGTGCACAGTCAAGTGTCATGTATTCCCACTGGCTGATAGATCTGTTATGGTGATGGAGTGCAACTAGGAGCAATCATGTCTTCAGCAAGGCACTCCAAAACGCCTCTGCCTCTGTAGCAAGTTAGCTCTCTTGGCGATGCACCGCCCAAAAGCAGCATCTGACTGCCTTGTAGCTGTGTCCATCTGTTCACCGAAGACTTGTACTGACATGCCTCATGCACCAGGCTGAAACTTGTCCGTCCTGAAATCTGTGCTCAGCTTTACATTTGTCCAGCTCATAAAAGGAGCTCTGACCGCCCTATTTTCTGTGTCTGTGGCAACATTTGCTAAGTTCTTTGTGATCTGTACACAATCACAGTCTTCTTCCTGTTCCTCAGCCTTGCTGTCCTCTGTGCATTGGTTAATGGCACCTCTTCTAGCACTAACTCATGTTGCTGTGTGTGATTCTTGCCTTACAAGTGTGGGGGAAGGGTGAGAAGGGAATTGTTAGAACCCTCTTTTCTCATGAGTTGGGTGCAAAGTTATGCTGGGAGAGTAAAGTGCAATGTTCAGTTGGGCTTAGGGGGGGATAGGAACACACTGGCAGTGGGTGTGTTGCCTCTTTGCTTGAAGTGGAGCCAGCAGGACCAGACATTTCCTGAACAGCAGCATCAGCTATAGTGACCATTTCTTTCCTCTACTCTCGGCCTGAGAGCCAATTTGTAGGGAAGGCCTTAGTGAGTCACATGTTCCTGGGGCAGCTGGAGTCTGCTCTGGATGTAGTCACGGTACTGATCTGGGTCTATTCCACTGATGCTGGTCAGAGACACCAAAAACCACAATATAGAGGACCACCCTAGGTTCCACTCCCAAGTGCTTGTGAGTGGTGACCTCCTTCCAAACATTCATTTTCTTCCAACAGTAGGTGGCACTGCAGTGGCAGCTCCACAGGCACATCTCCTTGTTGAGCCAAGGCAGAAATGATATATCTTGGCAAGACCAATGTGCTAGTGTGGCAAGATTCAGAGATCAATGAACACTGAGTGCTCTTCAGATGGCCAGAATTCTGCTCTTACTCTCTAGGATGCCATCTGTTGACAGTCATGGACTCTCATGATGGCACATCTGCTGGTTCCTTTTTTCGCCAGGGAGATGATATTATATCTCCCTGGGAAACACAGGCCTGCGAGCACTCCAACTGGAGAACAGCCTTTACCAAAGGCGTCATCGGTTTTGAAGACGCTCGAACTCAGGACGAAAGGGAGAAACGTGCTAAGAGGAAGGCACATCTGGCAAATCCTCACCGTGAGCAACTCCCACCCGGAAACCTACGTCCCCACTGTGGAAGGAAGTGTGGATCCAGAATTGGCCTCCACAGTCACTTACGGACTCACTGTTAAAACTGCGTTTATGGAAGACAATCTTACTCGACTACAAGTGATCACCAAAGAAGGACTGTATCATTATCATAATCGCCATCATTTATATCCCACCTATTTTGCAAAAAACATGGTGTACATGGTTCTCCCCTTCCTCATTTAATCTCCACAACAACCCTGTGAGGCAGGGGCTGTGCTGAAAGGTTTTCACTCTAATTCTACTACGGGTCTGGCAACTCCATATCTAAAAGTATATACAGGACTGCACATGTTCTGCATTTTTAAAACTTTCTCAGTTTTATCCATGTGAATGCCTAGTTTTATTTCTTCCAGATGACTGCACGTATAAATTGTTGCTACCATTTAATAAGGTTAAGTTGGAATATCATTATATCCTGTTCATTAAACTTCATTGCTTTGCTATTTATCCCTCTACGGATGTTAGTAAGAAGTAGTGAGCAGTGCCTCTCCTTGGCAGCATGGCACCTGAAATGCAAAGCTGTTTCTTGCGAGGATGGGGAGGTAGAAGAGCGGGGTGGGGAAAAAGCTCCTTTCCAAGCAGAGTTAAGAGGAAGTTCTTCAGGCAAAGCACCATTGAAAGTCACTTAGACTTGAGCGTGATTTTTGTTTCCACACTGCTCTTGCAGCCGGGCTCTATAGGTTGGCATAAGCCTGGGGAGGGGCAGGCAAACAAACCATGCTGACGACATGCCATATTAGGACATGCCACAGTTCACAAACCAACAAGAAACCATAGTCAATGGTTTGCATGAGACAAACCACAGTTGGGTAAAAACCAGCTGTGTGAACCAGCTCAACATCTTCATTCCGATATCACTCCATTTGACAATTGCTTACTAGAGATTTGTGTAATCTTTGCTTATCCTTTCCCGAGATAGAACTCGATAAATACATGCGTGTGAATCAGCAACTGATAGCTTATGATGCACCAGCGCCATTAAAGACTATTGAAGAGAGGGTCTTCTCTGTGGCAGCCCCAAAATTGTGCACTTCTCTCCTCCTCACAGAGGTGTGCTTGGCATCAACATTACGCAGTTTCCACCACAAGCTCTTTATATGGGCTTTGACACCATATCAGTAGATAGGACCCACCCTACTCTTGTGAGTAATTCACATTCAACTGTTTTAGCTCCATAAAGCTGGGTTAACTCAGTTGACTCGTACTTTCAGGGTTGTGACTTTGAGCCCCACAATGGCCAAAAAGATTCCTAGATTGCATGGGATTAGACTAGATGACCCATGTGGTCCTTTCCAACTCCACAATTCTATGATATTGTAATTTAAGCAACTGTAACACCCCCATCTTTGGACCCCAAAGTGGGGTTGTTGCTGTTGTTATGCTTGAGCTAATGTCAGGGGATGTTCAATCTCAGGCTTCTTGACTACTGAAGGATAGGAACAAATTTTAGAAATAAACAAATGAATTACTGCATGCTGCACCTATTGACTGATATCTATCCATGCATGCATGCAATTTAATAATGCCAGTATCTAGTGATGACATCCAGTGAGAAGCAGCTCTCAAAATCAATTGGAAAACAAGAATCCCGATTTATTTCTGTACCTGAAACCAGATATCAGAATCGTTTCTTCTGGACACCTTGGAAACAGGCCCACAAAAACCAATCGACCAATAAAAATAAATGGGTGGTTTTGAACTGGAAAAGGCTAATAAACTGTGTACAAAATGAAGGACCCTCAAATTTAAGGCTGCAGGCTCAAGAGTTGTTTGTAAACATTTGGTCACAATCCTATTAACTCCAGACAGAATGGCCATGCAAACCAAGACTGAAAAAGAGGTGAGTGCATATAACAGGATAAAAAAGCCCTACAGCTCAGTGAAAGTCCTCAGACAACAAAGCCAACATCTGAACAAATGCTACATTTCCTTTGGTGGTGAAATGGGGAGGGGTGGCACCTGAGGCATCCTGGCTGCTAACCAAAGCACGTTGCTTCAAAAAAGGAAATAACTGACAGTTTCCAGCAAACTTTCAAACAAACAGGAAGCTAAGTGAAAAAAGAAAAAAAAAGAAAAACCAAGCAACAGGCATACGGCATATTTACGGTAGCTTCAAACAATCATAAAACTGTAAAGACAAGAACTGTGAATATCTGTGCTACCAAATCCAAATATTGCTGAAATAATCGCCATACTCAGTGTATTGGTGCATTTAAGCGCTGTTAAAGGGCAGGGACGTCCTATTATCAACAAAGACACCACAGCAAAAATTAGAAACAAATTCTGGACAAAATTTTTAAATATATATATATCTCCAAAGTATTTCAGGTACAGTTAATTGTTGTGTTTTACTGTCACAATATCTGGCAAAACCTATGGTCAAGATTTCAGAGTGCTGAAAGCCAGGAACAATTTTCACCGACACTATCTGGCTTTCAAAATTCATATCAAGCAATTCATGCCCTCATGAACTCAAGGCTATAAATATATTTTGAGCAAGGCTGAAGCTAGCGATAAATGTGGTGAGCCTTCTAACCAGAGAGGTCATTGCGAGCACACAGTATTGGCACGCTGAAACTCTGGCTTCCAGGCACAATTCATGAAACTTAGATTTGACCTATAAAGCATTTAGACCTAAATGGCAAGTGCACATAAAGAGGAACTTTCCATGGCTGACCTACCAATTACAGAATTCACTCCCCTAGAAGCTAAACCTACCTTGAATGTGGCTGAGCTGGATGGAGACAGTGAAGTGGGCAGGAATACAGTTCAATGGGTGGAGCCTTGCCATTTTTATCATTCCTTCTGTCTTGCTGCCCTTCTTCACATTTCTTAAAGACGCAAATACATGTGATCCATTAGGATCTCCATTTTTTAAAAAAACACAACCCAAGGAATTTATTAAGAACCAAGTAAGACTTTAACATGGTAGGGACTGCAGGAAGCGATTAAACCTTCCCTCACTTCATGGTCTTCCTTCTGCCAGCTATTAAGTGGCATGGAGGGCAGGTGAGGAAGAAGATTGGCATCCTTTGCCAGTGCCAATCCAATTCAGGGACCAAGTAGCCATTATTCTTTAAAAAAAAGAAAAAGAAAGATCCTAATCATAGATCTCCCATCACATCTATTAGGTAAAGGTAAAGGGACCCCTGACCATTAGGTCCAGTCGTGACCGACTCTAGGGTTGCGGCGTTCATCTCGCTTTATTGGCCGAGGGAGCCGGCGTACAGCTTCTGGGTCATGTGGCCAGCATGACTAAGCTGCTTCTAGCGAACCAGAGCAGCGCACGGAAACACCGTTTACCTTCCCGCTGGAGCGGACCTATTTATCTACTCGCACTTTGATGTGCTTTGGAACTGCTAGGTTGGCAGGAGCAGGGACCGAGCAACGGGAGCTCACCCTGTTGCGGGGATTCGAACTGCCGACCTTCTGATCAGCAAGTCCTAGGCTCTGTGGTTTAACCCACAGCGCCACCCACGTCCCATCACATCTATTAAGATAAGGTAAAAGTTCACTTTTTATTTTTTTGAAATTATCATTCCCAATTCATTGAAAGAGACATCTAAAATTGATGAAGCCATGGTTTATAAATAATTTGTATGTTGTTTGGATGAATACACAGTACTCTTTTTGGTGCTATATATTATCAGTTTACATATACATGCTTTGGTGAGCATTGGGATAAATGTGCCTTTTAATTTTTTTTGGTCAAATTTTCAGGAAATGAACTGAGAGTGAAAAAGGAAAAGAAGCTATCTTGCTATAAAGAGGTAAACAAATCTTCGCTATTGGGCAAATGCTGTTAATTTGCACGGTTTTTCTGTTTAAGCAACTATCAGCAACTACAATCAAAACACCAAACAGCACAATGTGTTCTGTTACATCAGCATCTAATTATACATCAGAACCATGTGTCTGAAGCCTTACTGCCTTCAAAGATATACAGCCTCATTTTCATTAAATGGAACATGAAGTCAAGACCTTTGATTGACAAGGCACTGATCACACTTCACGCAAGACACTCTAACCTAAAAAAACACGTCTCTGTTCTGATGCAAATTCACACTCGGTTGCACATCTACAATGGAGTTCTCACCCAGGCCCTGTTGGACTGTGTGTGTGAACATTTTGAGGTGGGCAGGATCTGTCTCCCCATTCCAGATTAATAGTTACCTACCACTAGGGCTAGAGATGAATCATGATATGGTTTTTGTCTCACTATCAACAGGCAAAATTAAGCTGGTTCACTGAAAATCCAGGCAGGGGCATGGTGGGTGGGAATGATATCTTAACGGGTAAAAACTCTTGCTTTGTGTCATCAAAAGGACACTTTTTTAACATATATTTTTATTGGTAGATGCTGGGGCATGGTGAATTCTTAAAAGGAAGATGGGGCACCATCTTTACAGGATCGTACGCACATGAACGTTGAAGGCTGGCTAGTGAAGGACCCTGTGTGAGAGGCAGGGAAGGGAAGATTTCCTAAGGTGAGGGGGGTGGGAGAAGAGAGGATCCACCCACTTCTCAGTGAGACAAGGATTGAGATCTACCTTTGAATGAGGGCCTTCTATTTTCTTTGCTCTTCTTTGTTTTTGCTTTCAATTTAGTTTTTTTAATTGTATTGTATGATGAAAAGATTCACTTAAATTTATTGGGGGAACTAGGAAAACTTATTATCATTACCCCAGCATCATTCTCCTGTCTACTTTTCCATTCTGCCAATCACAGCCAATTATGTGAAGTGGAAGTGGAGGAACACGACAAAATGATATCAGGAAACTGCGTAAGTTTGGCAACTCAGTCTAGTACATTTAAAGCAAGCAATGAGTTGCATCATAAATAAGAAATCCCATATGTGAGAGAAAGACTATGTGCTTCTGGTACATATTTGCAAATAATCACATGAAATGCACCACCTCTCCCACCACAGATTTGCATTTCTGCTCACTCATGTAAAGATAAAAAATTAGGTCTCCAGGAGGCAGTAACTGAATTCGGCAAAGGACAAAACATAGCAGCAAATAAATGCTAGTAATAAATATAGAAACATGGAGAGGAAGGAACACACAAACAAAAGGTATAGGATTATAAAAGACAGGGAAACAGGCATCACTTAGAGGAGTGATTTTCAACAGGCATCACTTAGAGGAGTGATTTTCAACCAGGGTGCCATGAAGGGTGGTCAGAGGTGCTGCGAGCAACACTGGCCCCTGCACCTCTTTCCTTCCATCCCTCTTCTGATGCCCTCTTATGTCTCCTCTCAACTAAGGTTGTGGGGGGAAGTTCAGAGACCAGGGTTGGCAGCAGTGGCTGCCCAGAGGGTTCTCAAGGAGATGAGGCTGAGGAACACTCCACAAGGGAGGGTGTTCAAATAAGGGTGAGGGGCTGCCAGTTCTGCAGGCAAGGGGTGACATAAATGGGCTCCTGAGCCTCACAGGGGTGCCGCAGAATGAATGTAGTTGGTCAAGGGAGTCGTGGACTCCAAAAAGGTTGAAAACCTCTGACTCAGAGACACAATATTTATCCTCAAAGTACAAAGCAAGAACTGCTCGGCTCCTTTGATGATCACATAAATTGAGCAAATGCCACTTATGGTTAAAGTAGAACAAAAAGCGTAACATGAGAATTTTAAGGAAATAAATTCCCAATGTAACAACTGGAGGATAAACGGAGATCATTCAACTCTTGCCGTCACTTT
Source organism: Podarcis raffonei (assembly GCF_027172205.1). Lineage (NCBI taxonomy): Eukaryota > Metazoa > Chordata > Lepidosauria > Squamata > Lacertidae > Podarcis > Podarcis raffonei. The sequence continues at coordinate 78,333,582 of NC_070605.1, read as the reverse complement.
GGTACACGACTAGAGAAAACTCAGCATGCTATAAAACAAAGCCCAGGAGCCCACAGGCTGCACCACAGGGAGGTAGCTGAGGAAGAGAGAAGAGTGGTATTCAAGGATGTTGACATTAATGGGCCCAAGTATAACTTAGTCTAATACCACTCAAAAGTTTCAGATGAGTCTAACAAATTGAAAGTTACCATGAAAGGAGACCAATCCAGCTAAAAACAGGATCACCAGTCATTCTTCTTTAATCAGTGAAGTCCCCATGAGAAATTAAAAAATAAAGGCCATTAAGAGATACGTAAAAGCTTTTGTAAATTTCACAACAACTGCCCACGTGCACGACTCGACACAAGCATATCAACAAAAAACACAATCCAAAGTGTTGGCGCTACCAGTACACGTGACATATTTCAAAGTCTTTATTTTTGTAGGGATAAACAGGGAGTGTGGCATGTGCATTCTTACGAAAATCTGATAAACAGATTAAGGACAAAAGAAAAATTTCTCTCTACTTGCATTTCCTCTTGATAATACAAAAATAGCTTCTTACAAAAACAAATTCTCTGCTGCTTAAAATTATGAGCTCCGAATTAAGAGCAAATATCCACACTCCTTTTCATATGCAATGCTGACATGATGTTCGCCCTACAGGCGTTTTAACATAATTGGTTTCTGAAAAGAATTAATGCAAGACTCCAAAAGGACTTACCCAATGTGTCTTTCAGATTTTTAACCAAGGAACCCTTCTTCAAGCTGTTCTTCCTCTCAACATAATTTGATGGCACATATCCTGTTTTGTTGGCTGCGTTTCTTACCCTCCACCATGTTTTGGAATCATCTAACAGCCAGAGGCGTTCATTCTTCTTTATGTCAAGTTCTTGGTCCTGTTGTGCAGTGTAATCCCACTTTGCTATAACAATAACTTCTTCTGTCATCTTTCATGGAGTCCCTCTGTCATGAAACAAATACATTCATTGAAAAACTGCACATACTCCTCCGTTTCACCATTGAAGATTGAAAACATAGAGAAAGCTTTAAAAAGTAAGAACATCCTTGCAGAGCAAAAACGCTACGTTTCTGATGCAGCACTAAACCACATTCCCGTAGAATAGGTCCAGATCAGCCCCTCACCCTTTTTCTGATCTGCTTCCAACAACTTTGTGCACATGTGGCACAGTCTAAGCAGAAACTTACCTTGCCACCACACAGGTTGACTACTTCATGATCCTACCTCAAGGTTTCTCATAACACTGCATCCAATTTGTTGGGCTGCAATTCATTGCAGATGCTGGAAGTTTAGTTTCATTTTAGGGGAGAAGAGATTATAAGCTTCAGGAGGATGTGAAGATTAGAATTAAGACAATGAGATGCAGAGTGAAAGGAAATACAACGTAAGAACGGCAAGATCAGACATTTTTGTTTTAATGGAACTCCCATAATATACTACTTGAAATCTAACCTGAACAATGAGTGTGGATGAAATATTTTGCTGAACTTCTCTAATATGATTGCTCATCCTTTGAATGAACCTGTTGTCATTCTTGGGTAAGTTTTAATCAGTTGCTAATGTTCCCTTTTAAAAAAATACAAAGACTTAAAATGCTCCAGAATTACTATCCTGATCCAAAATCCAAAATTTTGTTTGTTTTCTTTTTTTCCAAATTTTGACAAAGTAATAATCATCAATAAATAATAATAATAATGTGCACCCCACCACCGAGACCGTTCCATTGTAACTATCCAACCTCCCAAAATTTCAACACCTCTTGCGATGGTTTGACCCCTTTCCGTTTCAACAGTACAAATTCTACAAACACCCTCCATATCACCTCAAAATCATTTCTCCTGCATATTCCCCATTTGCCTTAATGGCACATGTTAATTTATCATTAATAGCTATATCCCACACCTCTTTATACCATTCTTCCATTTTATATTCTGCTTGCCCCTTCCACTTCCTAGCTATAATAATTCGTGCAGCTGTCAATAAATCTGTGAGCAAGTCCTTCATAGCCTGTAAACCTTCCACCCCATCGTAAATTGATAATAGTGCAACCTCTGGACTTTTGGTCAGCTTTAACTCAGTGATTTCTTTAGTTTGTTTTCTTTCATCTGAGAAGGAACACATAAACCACAAGAGTCGAGAGTGCCAATGAGCACATAGAAAATCCCCATCCCATTCATGTGACAATTGGTTTTCCCCAGCTAGGTTAGCTCATTACAGTTTCTTTACTATACAGCTAGTCAGCATGTAGAACCTTTGACCCTCGCCCTCTCCCAGAATTCTGCACTCCTAATAGTCTACTGAAAAAACAATGCAAAACATTTCTGCAACCTGAAATGGGCTTTTAAAATGAGGTGATGCAACTCAACGCAAGGGCTGATAAGATCTCCAAAAGAGCCCCAAAGAAACAAATACTAACTGCTACTAGAAGAGCATATGGCAAAGAAAGAGATAGAGGGGAAAAAATGTAAAGGGGTTTCTTTCAACCGGAAGGGAAGGATGTACACCAAGTTTCATCAAAAATCCAAGACAGTGGGTGATGAAACTCTTGTTTTTTGCGTTGATTTGATGTGGAACGACCCTGTGACTTATCTTTTCAAAAGCAGAACAGATGTACTCAGCTTGCCTCTGCCTCATACGGGTTTTGGTGCCACTCAGTAATGGTCTGTAAATCTGCAAGCACCTCCTCAATTAAATCTTAATGTATTAACAAATTGCAGAAATGGGCTCCCCATCACGCCTAGAGAAATCAGCCGGCCCCCCCCATTCCTGCTTTCCTGACAAAAAGTTTTAATGGACTCAGTAACACCTTGCATTTCAACATAGCAGCAACAAAACTATCTGCTCAGTGAAGGAATGGATTGCAGAACAGCAGACAAAACAGCTGTACTCTAGCTAAAATGACCGTTCTAGTTTTTAGGGTTTCTTCCATGGGAGTTGCGCAGAGCTAACACACAGTAATCACAAAATAGTCAAACCACAGGTCAATAAAATGACCTGGCCACAGGGAGATTACAATTGTGCCTGCTCTGGATCCTCTTACTGTCAATACACATTTAGATTAATTTAAATTATTCTGAACATGGGAAGCTGAAATTCTCCCATTAACAACTACACTGTCAGCATGAACAGTTGCTAGGTTGTCACCCTGTAAGGGCATCCACTCACACAACCAAAACAAACTTAACACTAAAACCAAAACCAAAAGAATTTTGCGTATTTTAAAACAAAACTTTTTAAAAAGAAAACAAGTTGCAATGTAACATAGCACTCTCAGTTGAACCAAGGACACATAATTGTTAACCTGAGCAGTCAGCCACATTTGGTCACTGCCAGAATTTTGTGATAGGACAAAGGTGGCACTGTGGTCTAAACCACAGAGCCTAGGGCTTGCCGATCAGAAGGTCGGCGGTTTGAATCCCTGCGACGGGAAAGCACATCAATGCAAGTAGATGAATAGGTACTGCTCCGGCGGGAAGGTAAACGGCATTTTTGTGCGCTGCTCTGGTTCGCCAGAAGCAGCTTAGTCATGCTGTCTGCGGACAAACGCCAGCTCCCTCGGCCTATAGAGCAAGATGAGCGCCGCAAACCCATAGTCTTCTGCGACTGGACCTAATGGTCAGGGGCACCTTTACCTTTAGAATTTTGGGATGGGAAGAGTGCCTAGTCTTCAACATTATTCTCAGCTTTGAAGGTACTTGCAGAATCAATCCACAAGGTCCTTTTTTGTGTGGCCCCATACTATTGCTGTGCCACCACATTATGGACCAAACATATCTGTGGACATATTCCCTTTGACCTGATCTAGCAGAGATCCTGATCTGAACAAGCAGGAGTGTAATGCAGAAACACAGAGACTATACACTACATGGATGGTAAAGCGATATTAATGCTTTGCTGCTGCTACAGAAAAGTGACTGGGCAAAATCATATAATTGTAGAGTTGGAAGAGATCCTGAGGATCATCGAGTCCAACTCTCTGCAATGCAGGAATATGCAGTTGTTCCCTTACAGGAATCAAACCTACAAGGATAAGGTCCCAAATTTCCAAGTGATGCTAGTATTATTCATTTCTGGAAAAGGCACTCAGCTTTGAATGGCTACTTAGGCATATCAGAACATAATTATTATTTTTTTAAGTTAAAGGCACAGTTTATGCAAAATTAATTTATGCAAAAACAGGCCAACTCCCACCATGACTTGGTGAAACATGCCACTAGCTCCCTCTTAACAGAATTTCAAATATGGATGCTGCCACCTCATAGGGCTGAGCAATCTGCGAAACAAGTTTTCCCCCCTATACAGTTTGTTGACCCAGATTAAAGCAGAGCAGGATCTCTTCAAAACCATGGTTTGAACTGTAGCACAGAAATAGGTCAGAAGTCGGCTAGCAGAGTTGGAGGAGCCTAAGTTAAACATCAAGAGACACCTGCAAACACTCGTCCCTTTTTTCAATGCTGCCCTATAATCCTCTCCACTGGTATAATATGTCTTTTGGCATGCCACCACATCACTATTAAGATACAGATTTTTGATCTGACGCTGGAGCAATGGAGGGGGTTACAGCAGAGACAAGAAAATCGAAAGACAACATGCACACAAGCTTTGTGTTCGTGCATTTGAACCGGGTTTACAGTACAAATATTTAGCATCCGATACACTGTAATATCCACCACCATATTAGCTGCAATTTGAATATGGATTTTAGGAATATGAACTTCATTTACTCTCTTTTAATGTAAATGCACCGAGAAAGCTCTACAATTGCAACAGATAAAATTTAGACAGGATTATATCCTGCCTCACCTTTACAATTCTCCCACAGTTAAGATACCATTCTAAGACTAAAAATTCCCACAAATGTGCCACCCATTTTACAGTAACATGGTTGGACATACCGTGTCAAGTATCCTAACCCTGTTCACATTGTTCCCCTGAAATGCAGGTGTTGGGTATGTAAAAGCCTGCTCTTTTATCAAAGTGTGCAATGCAATGTGCACACAGCAAGCAGCCACTCTAACCTACATATCCTTTGTTTACAGGAAACCTCAAGTTATGGGCTACCTCAAAAGCTAAATATGCAGTTTCCTTACAAGACGAAAGAGTGTTGCACACACCACTACTAGCACAGAAGCTGTACATGCACATTGCATATATGTGGTTTTAAAACAGTATTGCAAAATGCATTCTGTACATCATATTGTTCAGCCTTAAATCTGTTGTTAATCATGAAATGATTCATCACAGAATGGATTTTTTTTTTTGTATTCTGATGTGTGACCAGAGTGAAAAAGGGGGGGGGGGAATCTGACCGCAGTACCTTCTTGACCGTATTTTGTCCAGTTTTAACAGAAAAACTAACCAATCCTTATAACAGTTAACATAAACCCAGCTCACACAAACACACAACTGCATCACCAGCTGTCCTTTCCTTGGCCAAAATGCATGGTTTCTGCCCATGAGTTGTAGGACAGCAGCGAGGAATGAACGTTAAAAAGCACTCTGAAAAAATAGGTGTGCTGGAGGTCAATGAGAAGGCAAGACAGATTCCATCAAGATGACAAAAACAAATGTTTTTTTGGAGGCAGTGAAGATGTTTTAAAGCAGTAACAAAAATACACTCCTGTACAATCCAAAACAACAAGAAGCTCCCCTATCCCTTCCAGCTAATTATCTGCAAAATCAACAACATGCCACCTAGAATACACATTGTTCTGGTGCTCTATTTCCAGCATTAACTGTACAATTGATATCAGTCAAATTTAAACCTGAAGTCTCCGGAAATATGCTATTGTTCAAAGAAAGCTTAGAATCACAGAACTGTAGAGTTGGAAGGGACCCTCATCTAGTCCAGCCCCTTGCAATGCAGGAATACGCAGCTCTCCCTTACGTGGATCGAACTTGCAATCTTGGTGTTATTAGCACCATGTTCTAACCAAGTGAGCTATCCAGCTGACTTTAGCTTAGAAAAGAATTCTTCTTCTTCTCTGGCGATCACTCATAGCCGCATAATATTGTCTTCCATGAACACGGTCTTAACTGTGAGTCCATAAGTGACTGTGAAGGCCAATTCTGGATCAAAATGTTTTATGCAAGCTACTTGCAGGTCAGGGCTCATGGCCAACTCCCTTTTCTACTTGTTGCACCACTCCTCCTTCAACCCCACTCAACTATACTACCACTTATCCCGCTAGTCTCAGCCTACAAGGCCATCCTAGGAGTCTGTTCAAGACAAACCATGCACAGTGCAGATTGGCAGTCTCAAAAGCCCCATCATTCAG